>NC_091475.1:123928085-124249425 GCF_036971445.1 Narcine bancroftii
CCTCTGTTTCCCCGCCTCTGATTCCCCGCCTCTGATTCCCCATATCTCATTCCCCGCCTCTGAATCCCCATCTCTGATTCCCGGACTCTGATTCCCCACCTCTGATTCCCTGCTTCTGATTCTGATTCCCTGCCTTTGATTCCCCATCTCTGATTCCGCACATCTGATTCCCTGCCTCTGATTCCCCATCTCTGATTCCCCATATCTGATTCCCCGCCTCTGTTTCCCCGCCTCTGATTCCCCGCCTCTGTTTCCCAATATCTAAGTCCCCGCCTCTGATTCCCCAACTCTAATTCCCCACCTCTGATTCCCCAGCTCTGATTCCCCGCCTCTGATTCCCCGCATCTGATTCCCCGCATCTGATTCCAAGCCTCTTATTCCCTGCCTCTGATTCCCAACCTCTGATTCCCCACCTCTGATTCCCCATATCTGATTCCCAGCCTCTGTTTCCCCGCCTCTGATTCCCCGCCTCTGTTTCCCCATATCTGATTCCCGGCCTCTGGTTCCCCGCCTCTGATTCCCCGCCTCTGATTCCCTGCCTCTGATTCCCCATCTCCGATTCCGCACATCTGATTCCCTGCCTCTGATTCCCCGCCTCTGATTCCCCGCCTCTGATTCCCTGCCTCTGATTCCCAACCTCTGATTCCCCACCTCTGATTCCCCGTGTTTGATTCCCCGCCTCTGTTTCCCCGCCTCTGAATCCCCGCCTCTGATTCCCCAACTCTAATTCCCCGCCTCTGATTCCCCATATCTGATTCCCCGCCTCTGATTCCCCACCCCTGTTTCCCCATATCTGATTCCCTGCCTCTGATTCCCCAACTTTGATTCCCAGCATCTGATTCCCCAGCTCTGATTCCCCGCCTCTGATTCCCCGCATCTGATTCCCTGCATCTGATTCCAAGCCTCTGATTCCCTGCCTCTGATTCCCAACCTCTGATTCCCCACCTCTGATTCCCCATATCTGATCCCCAGCCTCTGTTTCCCCGCCTCTGTTTCCCCATATCTGATTCCCGGCCTCTGATTCCCCGCCTCTGATTCCCCGCCTCTGATTCCCTGCCTCTGATTCCCCATCTCCGATTCCGCACATCTGATTCCCTGCCTCTGATTCCCCGCCTCTGATTCCCCGCCTCTGATTCGCTGCATCTGATTCCCAACCTCTGATTCCCCACCTCTGATTCCCCGTGTTTGATTCCCCGCCTCTGTTTCCCCGCCTCTGATTCCCCGCCTCTGATTCCCCAACTCTAATTCCCCGCCTCTGATTCCCCATATCTGATTCCCTGCCTCTGTTTCCCCGCCTCTGATTCCCCGCCCCTGTTTCCCCATATCTGATTCCCTGCCTCTGATTCCCCAACTTTGATTCCCAGCCTCTGATTCCCCAGCTCTGATTCCCCGCCTCTGATTCCCCGTGTTTGATTCCCTGCCTCTGATTCCCCGCCTCTGATTCCCCATCTCTGATTCACCGCCTTTGATTCGCCACCTCTGATTCCCCATATCTGATTCCCCACCTCTGTTTCCCCGCCTCTGATTCCCCGCCTCTGATTCTCCATATCTCATTCCCCGCCTCTGAATCCCCATCTCTGATTCCCGGACTCTGATTCCCCACCTCTAATTCTCGGCCTCTTATTCCCAGCATCTGATTCCAGGCCTCTGATTCCCGGCCTCTGACTCCCCGCTTCTGATTCTGATTCCCTGCCTCTGATTCCCCATCTCTGATTCCGCACATCTGATTACCTGCCTCTGATTCCCCACCTCTGATTCCCCATATCTGATTCCCCGCCTCTGTTTCCACGCCTCTGATTCCCCGCCTCTGTTTCCCCATATCTAATTCCCCACCTCTGATGCCCCAACTCTGATTCCCCGCCTCTGATTCCCTAGCTCTGATTCACCGCCTTTGATTCGCCACCTCTGATTCCCCATATCTGATTCCCCACCTCTGTTTCCCCGCATCTGATTCCCCGCCTCTGATTCACCATATCTCATTCCCCGCCTCTGACTCCCCATCTCTGATTCCCGGACTCTGATTCCCCACCTCTGATTCCCGGCCTCTTATTCCCAGCATCTGATTCCAGGCCTCTGATTCCCGTCCTCTGACTCCCCGCTTCTGATTCTGATTCCCTGCCTCTGATTCCCCATCTCTGATTCCGCACATCTGATTACCTGCCTCTGATTCCCCACCTCTGATTCCCCATATCTGATTCCCCGCCTCTGTTTCCACGCCTCTGATTCCCCGCCTCTGTTTCCCCATATCTAATTCCCCACCTCTGATGCCCCAACTCTGATTCCCCGCCTCTGATTCCACAGCTCTGATTCCCCGCCTCTGATTCCCCACATCCGATTCCCCATATCTGATTCCCCGCCTCTGTTTCCCCGCCCCTGATTCCCCGCCTCTGTTTCCCCATATCTGATTCCCCGCCTCTGATTCCCAACTATGATTCCCCGCCTCTTATTCCCCAGCTCTGATTCCCCGCCTCTGTTTCCCCATATCTGATTCCCCGCCTCTATTTGCCTGCCTCTGATTCCCCGCCTCTGTTTCCCCATATCTGATTTCCCGCCTCTGATTCCCAACTATGATTCCCTATCTCTGATTCCGCACATCCGATTCCCTGACTCTGATTCCCCGCCTCTGATTCACTGCCTCTTCTTCCCCAGCTCTGATTCCCCGCCTCTGATTCCCCGCGTCTTATTCCCTGCTTCTGATTCTGATTCCCTGCCTCTGATTCCCCATCTCTGATTCCGCACATCTGATTCCCTGCCTCTGATTCCCCACCTCTGATTCCCCATATGTGATTCCCCGCCTCTGTTTCCCCACCTCTGATTCCCCGCCTCTGTTTCCCCATATCTAAGTCCCCGCCTCTGATTCCCCAACTCTGATTCCCCACCTCTGATTCCCCAGCTCTCATTCCCCGCCTCTGATCCCCGCATCTGATTCCCTGCATCTGATTCCCAGCCTCTGATTCCCTGCCTCTGATTCCCAACCTCTGATTCCCCACCTCTGATTCCCCATATCTGATTCCCCGCCTCTGTTTCCACGCCTCTGATTCCCCGCCTCTGTTTCCCCATATCTGATTCCCCGCCTCTATTTGCCCACCTCTGATTCCCCACCTCTGTTTCCCTATATCTGATTCCCCGCCTCTGAATCCCCAACTCTGATTCCCTGCATCTAATTCCCCAGCTCTGATTCCCCGCCTCTGATTCCCCGTGTCTGATTTCCTGCCTCTCATTCCCCGCCTCTGATTACCCATGTCTGATTAACCGCCTCTGATTCCCCACCTCTGATTCCCCATCTCTGATTCCGCACATCCGATTCCCTGCCTCTGATTCCCCGCCTCTGATTCACCGCCTCTGATTCCCGGCCTCTGATTTCCCGCCTCTGATTCCCTGCCACTGATTCCCCGCCCCTGATTCCCCACCTCTGATTCCCCATATCTGATTCCCCGCCTCTGTTTCCCCGCCTCTGATTCCCCGCCTCTGATTCCCCATATCTCATTCCCCGCCTCTGAATCCCCATCTCTGATTCCCGGACTCTGATTCCCCACCTCTGATTCCCGTCCTCTTATTCCCGGCATCTGATTCCGGCCTCTGATTCCCTGCTTCTGATTCTGATTCCCTGCCTTTGATTCCCCATCTCTGATTCCGCACATCTGATTCCCTGCCTCTGATTCCCCACCTCTGATTCCCCATATCTGATTCCCCGCCTCTGTTTCCCCGCCTCAGATTCCCTGCCACTGATACCCCTTTCCTGATTCCCCACCTCTGATTCCCCATATCTGATTCCCCACCTCTGTTTCCCCGCCTCTGTTTCCCCGCCTCTGATTCCCCGCCTCTGTTTCCCAATATCTAAGTCCCCGCTTCTGATTCCCCAACTCTGATTCCCCACCTCTGATTCCCCAGCTCTGATTCCCCGCCTCTGATTACCCGCATCTGATTCCCTGCATCAGATTCCAAGCCTCTGATTCCCAACCTCTGATTCCCCACCTCTGATTCCCCATATCTGAATCCCCGCCTCTGTTTCCCCGCCTCTGATTCCCCACCTCTGTTTCCCCATATCTGATTCCCGGCCTCTGATTCCCCGCCTCTGATTCCCCGCCTCTGATTCCCTGCCTCTGATTCCCCATCCCCGATTCCGCACATCTGATTCCCTGCCTCTGATTCCCCGCCTCTGATTCCCCGCCTCTGATTCCCTGCCTCTGATTCCCAACCTCTGATTCCCCACCTCTGATTCCCCATATTTGATTCCCCGCCTCTGTTTCCCCGCCTCAGATTCCCCTCCTCTGATTCCCCAACTATAATTCCCCGCCTCTGATTCCCCAGCTCTGATTCCCCGTGTTTGATTCCCTGCCTCTGATTCCCTGCCCTGATTCCCCATCTCTGTTTCACCGCCTTTGATTCGCCACCTCTGATTCCCCATATCTGATTCCCCGCCTCTGTTTCCCCGCCTCTGATTCCCTGCCTCTGATTCCCAACCTCTGATTCCACACCTCTGATTCCGCATATCTGATTCCCCGCCTCTGTTTCCCCGCCTCTGATTCCATGCCCCTGTTTCCCCATATCTGATTCCCTGCCTCTGATTCCCCAACTCTCATTCCCCGCCTCTGATTCCCCAGCTCTGATTCCCCGCCTCTGATTTCCCGTGTTTGATTCCCTGCCTCTGATTCCCCGCCTCTGATTCCCCATCTCTGATTCACCGCCTTTGATTCGCCACCTCTGATTCCACATATTTGATTCCCCACCTCTGTTTCCCCGCCTCTGATTCCCCGCCTCTGATTCTCCATATCTCATTCCCCGCCTCTGAATCCCCATCTCTGATTCCCGGACTCTGATTCCCCACCTCTGATTCCCGGCCTCTTATTCCCAGCATCTGATTCCTGGCCTCTGATTCCCGGCCTATGATTCCCCGCTTCTGATTCTGATTCCCTGCCTCTGATTCCCCATATCTGATTCCCCGCCTCTGTTTCCACGCCTCTGATTCCCCGCCTCTGTTTCCCCATATCTAATTCCCCACCTCTGATGCCCCAACTCTGATTCCCCGCCTCTGATTCCACAGCTCTGATTCCCCGCCTCTGATTCCCCACATCCGATTCCCCATATCTGATTCCCCGCCTCTGTTTCCCCGCCCCTGATTCCCCGCCTCTGTTTCCCCATATCTGATTCCCCGCCTCTGATTCCCAACTATGATTCCCCGCCTCTTATTCCCCAGCTCTGATTCCCCGCCTCTGTTTCCCCATATCTGATGCCCCGCCTCTATTTGCCCGCCTCTGATTCCCCACCTCTGTTTCCCCATATCTGATTCCACGCCTCTGATTCCCAACTATGATTCCCTGCCTCTAATTTCCCAGCTCTGATTCCCCGCCTCTGATTCCCCGTGTCTGATTTCCTGCCTCTGATTCCCCGCCTCTGATTACCCATGTCTGATTCACCGCCTCTGATTCCCCACCTCTGATTCCCCATCTCTGATTCCGCACATCCGATTCCCTGCCTCTGATTCCCCGCCTCTGATTCACTGCCTCTGCTTCCCCAGTTCTGATTCCCCGCCTCTGATTCATCGCGTCTTATTCCCTGCTTCTGATTCTGATTCCCTGCCTCTGATTCCCCATCTCTGATTCCGCACATCTGATTCCCTGCCTCTGATTCCCCACCTCTGATTCCCCATATCTGATTCCCCGCCTCTGTTTCCCCACCTCTGATTCCCCGCCTCTGTTTCCCCATATCTAAGTCCCCGCCTCTGATTCCCCAACTCTGATTCCCCACCTCTGATTCCCCAGCTCTCATTCCCCGCCTCTGATCCCCGCAACTGATTCCCTGCATCTGATTCCCAGCCTCTGATTCCCTGCCTCTGATTCCCAACCTCTGATTCCCCACCTCTGATTCCGCACATCTGATTACCTGCCTCTGATTCCCCACCTCTGATTCCGCACATCTGATTACCTGCCTCTGATTCCCCACCTCTGATTCCCCATATCTGATTCCTCGCCTCTGTTTCCCCGCCTCTGATTCCCCGCCTCTGATTCCCCAGCTCTGATTCCCCGCCTCTGATTTTCCGTGTTTGATTCCCTGCCTCTGATTCCCGGCCTCTGATTCCCCATCTCTGATTCACCGCCTTTGATTCGCCACCTCTGATTCCCCATATCTGATTCCCCTCCTCTGTTTCCCCGCCTCTGATTCCCCGCCTCTGATTCCCCATATCTCATTCCCCGCCTCTGAATCCCCATCTCTGATTCCCGGACTCTGATTCCCCACCTCTGATTCCCAGCCTCTTATTCCCGGCATCTGATTCCGGCCTCTGATTCCCGGCCTCTGATTCCCTGCTTCTGATTCCCCATCTCTGATTCCGCAAATCTAATTCCCTGCCTCTGATTCCCCACCTCTGATTCCCCATATCTGATTCCCCGCCTCTGTTTCCCGGCCTCTGATTCCCCGCTTCTGATTCTGATTCCCTGCCTCTGATTCCCCATCTCTGATTCCGCACATCTGATTCCCTGCCTCTGATTCCCAACCTCTGATTCCCCATCTCTGATTCATCGCCTTTGATTCGCCACCTCTGATTCCCCATATCTGATTCCTCGCCTCTGTTTCCCCGCCTCTGATTCCCCGCCTCTGATTCCCCATATCTCATTCCCCGCCTCTGATTCCCCATCTCTGATTCCCGGACTCTGATTCCCCACCTCTGATTCCCGGCCTCTTATTCCCGGCATCTGATTCCGGCCTCTGATTCCCGGCCTCTGATTCCCTGCTTCTGATTCCCCATCTCTGATTCCGCACATCTGATTCCCTGCCTCTGATTCCCCACCTCTGATTCCCCATATCTGATTTCCCGCCTCTGTTTCCCCGCCTCTGATTCCCCGCCTCTGTTTCCCCATATCTAATTCCCAACCTCTGATGCCCCAACTCTGATTCCCTGCCTCTGATTCCCCGCGTTCTATTCCCTGCCTCTGATTCCCCGCCTGTGATTCCCCATCTCTGATTCACTACCTCTGATTCCCCACCTCTGATTCCCCATATCTGATTCCCCGCCTCTGAATCCCCAACTCTGATTCCCTGCCTCTGATTCCCCAGCTCTGATTCCCCGCCTTTGATTCCCCCGTCTGATTCCCAGCCTCTGAAACCCCGTGTCTGATTTCTTGCCTCTGATTCCCCGCCTCTGATTCCCCATCTCTGATTCACAGCCTCTGATTCCCCACCTCTGATTCCCCATCTCTGATTCCGCACATCTGATTCCCTGCCTCTGATTCCCCGACTCTGATCCCCACCTCTGATTCCCCAGCTCTGATTCCCCGCCTCTGATTCCCCAACTCTGATTCCCCGCCTCTGATTCCCCAGCTCTGATTCCCCGCCTCTGATTCCCCGTGTTTGATTCCCTGCCTCTGATTCCCCGCCTCTGATTCCCCATCTCTGATTCACCGCCTTTGATTCGCCACCTCTGATATCCCATATCTGATTCCTCGCCTCTGTTTCCTCGCCTCTGATTCCCCGCCTCTGATTCCCCAGCTCTGATTCCCCGCCTCTGATTTTCCATGTTTGATTCCCTGCCTGGGATTCCCCAGCTCTGATTCCCCGCCTTTGATTCCCCCGTCTGATTCCCAGCCTCTGAAACCCCGTGTCTGATTTCTTGCCTCTGATTCCCCGCCTCTGATTCCCCATCTCTGATTCACAGCCTCTGATTCCCCACCTCTGATTCCCCATCTCTGATTCCGCACATCTGATTCCCTGCCTCTGATTCCCCGACTCTGATGCCCACCTCTGATTCCCCAGCTCTGATTCCCCGCCTCTGATTCCCCAACTCTGATTCCCCGCCTCTGATTCCCCAGCTCTGATTCCCCGCCTCTGATTCCCCGTGTTTGATTCCCTGCCTCTGATTCCCCGCCTCTGATTCCCCATCTCTGATTCACCGCCTTTGATTCGCCACCTCTGATTCCCCATATCTGATTCCTCGCCTCTGTTTCCCCGCCTCTGATTCCCCACCTCTGATTCCCCAGCTCTGATTCCCCGCCTCTGATTTTCCGTGTTTGATTCCCTGCCTCTGATTCCCGGCCTCTGATTCCCCATCCCTGATTCACCGCCTTTGATTCGCCACCTCTGATTCCCCATATCTGATTCCCCGCCTCTGTTTCCCCGCCTCTGATTCCCCGCCTCTGATTCCCCAGCTCTGACTCCCCGCCTCTGATTCCCCAGCTCTGATTCCCCGCCTCTGATTCCCCGTGTTTGATTCCCTGCCTCTGATTCCCCGCCTCTGATTCCCCATCTCTGATTCACCGCCTTTGATTCGCCACCTCTGATTCCCCATATCTGATTCCTCGCCTCTGTTTCCCCGCCTCTGATTCCCCGCCTCTGATTCCCCAGCTCTGATTCGCCGCCTCTGATTTTCCGTGTTTGATTCCCTGCCTCTGATTCCCGGCCTCTGATTCCCCATCTCTGATTCACCGCCTTTGATTCGCCACCTCTGATTCCCCATATCTGATTCCCCGCCTCTGTTTCCCCGCCTCTGATTCCCCGCCTCTGATTCCCCAGCTCTGATTCCCCGCCTCTGATTCCCTGTGTTTGATTCCCTGCCTCTGATTCCCCGCCTCTGATTCCCCATCTCTGATTCACCGCCTTTGATTCGCCACCTCTGATTCCCCATATCTGATTCCTCGCCTCTGTTTCCCCGCCTCTGATTCCCCGCATCTGATTCCCCAGCTCTGATTCCCCGCCTCTGATTTTCCGTGTTTGATTCCCTGCCTCTGATTCCCGGCCTCTGATTCCCCATCTCTGATTCACCGCCTTTGATTCGCCACCTCTGATTCTCCATATCTGATTCCTCGCCTCTGTTTCCCCGCCTCTGATTCCCCGCCTCTGATTCCCCAGCTCTGATTCCCCGCCTCTGATTTTCCGTGTTTGATTCCCTGCCTCTGATTCCCGGCCTCTGATTCCCCATATCTGATTCCCCGCCTCTGAATCCCCAACTCTAATTCCCTGCCTCTGATTCCCCAGCTCTGATTCCCCGCCTTTGATTCCCCCGTCTGATTCCCAGCCTCTGAAACCCCGTGTCTGATTTCTTGCCTCTGATTCACCGCCTCTGATTCCCCATCTCTGATTCACAGCCTCTGATTCCCCACCTCTGATTCCCAATCTCTGATTCCGCACATCTGATTCCCTGCCTCTGATTCCCCGACTCTGATCCCCACCTCTGATTCCCCAGCTCTGATTCCCCGCCTCTGATTCCCCAACTCTGATTCCCCGCCTCTGATTCCCCAGCTCTGATTCCCCACCTCTGATTCCCCGTGTTTGATTCCCTGCCTCTGATTCCCCGCCTCTGATTCCCCATCTCTGATTCACCGCCTTTGATTCGCCACCTCTGATTCCCCATATCTGATTCCTCGCCTCTGTTTCCCCGCCTCTGATTCCCCGCCTCTGATTCCCCAGCTCTGATTCCCCGCCTCTGATTTTCCGTGTTTGATTCCCTGCCTCTGATTCCCCAGCTCTGATTCCCCGCCTTTGATTCCCCCGTCTGATTCCCAGCTTCTGAAACCCCGTGTCTGATTTCTTGCCTCTGATTCCCCGCCTCTGATTCCCCATCTCTGATTCACAGCCTCTGATTCCCCACCTCTGATTCCCCATCTCTGATTCCGCACATCTGATTCCCTGCCTCTGATTCCCCGACTCTGATCCCCACCTCTGATTCCCCAGCTCTGATTCCCCGCCTCTGATTCCCCAACTCTGATTCCCCGCCTCTGATTCCCCAGCTCTGATTCCCCGCCTCTGATTCCCCGTGTTTGATTCCCTGCCTCTGATTCCCCGCCTCTGATTCCCCATCTCTGATTCACCACCTTTGATTCGCCACCTCTGATTCCCCATATCTGATTCCTCGCCTCTGTTTCCCCGCCTCTGATTCCCCGCCTCTGATTCCCCAGCTCTGATTCCCCGCCTCTGATTTTCCGTGTTTGATTCCCTGCCTCTGATTCCCGGCCTCTGATTCCCCATCTCTGATTCACTACCTCTGATTCCCCACCTCTGATTCCCCATATCTGATTCCCCGCCTCTGAATCCCCAACTCTGATTCCCTGCCTCTGATTCCCCAGCTCTGATTCCCCGCCTTTGATTCCCCCGTCTGATTCCCAGCCTCTGAAACCCCGTGTCTGATTTCTTGCCTCTGATTCCCCGCCTCTGATTCCCCATCTCTGATTCACAGCCTCTGATTCCCCACCTCTGATTCCCCATCTCTGATTCCGCACATCTGATTCCCTGCCTCTGATTCCCCGACTCTGATCCCCACCTCTGATTCCCCAGCTCTGATTCCCCGCCTCTGATTCCCCAACTCTGATTCCCCGCCTCTGATTCCCCAGCTCTGATTCCCCGCCTCTGATTCCCCGTGTTTGATTCCCTGCCTCTGATTCCCCGCCTCTGATTCCCCATCTCTGATTCACCGCCTTTGATTCGCCACCTCTGATACCCCATATCTGATTCCTCGCCTCTGTTTCCCCGCCTCTGATTCCCCGCCTCTGATTCCCCAGCTCTGATTCCCCGCCTCTGATTTTCCATGTTTGATTCCCTGCCTGGGATTCCCCAGCTCTGATTCCCCGCCTTTGATTCCCCCGTCTGATTCCCAGCCTCTGAAACCCCGTGTCTGATTTCTTGCCTCTGATTCCCCGCCTCTGATTCCCCATCTCTGATTCACAGCCTCTGATTCCCCACCTCTGATTCCCCATCTCTGATTCCGCACATCTGATTCCCTGCCTCTGATTCCCCGACTCTGATGCCCACCTCTGATTCCCCAGCTCTGATTCCCCGCCTCTGATTCCCCAACTCTGATTCCCCGCCTCTGATTCCCCAGCTCTGATTCCCCGCCTCTGATTCCCCATGTTTGATTCCCTGCCTCTGATTCCCCGCCTCTGATTCCCCATCTCTGATTCACCGCCTTTGATTCGCCACCTCTGATTCCCCATATCTGATTCCTCGCCTCTGTTTCCCCGCCTCTGATTCCCCACCTCTGATTCCCCAGCTCTGATTCCCCGCCTCTGATTTTCCGTGTTTGATTCCCTGCCTCTGATTCCCGGCCTCTGATTCCCCATCCCTGATTCACCGCCTTTGATTCGCCACCTCTGATTCCCCATATCTGATTCCCCGCCTCTGTTTCCCCGCCTCTGATTCCCCGCCTCTGATTCCCCAGCTCTGACTCCCCGCCTCTGATTCCCCAGCTCTGATTCCCCGCCTCTGATTCCCCGTGTTTGATTCCCTGCCTCTGATTCCCCGCCTCTGATTCCCCATCTCTGATTCACCGCCTTTGATTCGCCACCTCTGATTCCCCATATCTGATTCCTCGCCTCTGTTTCCCCGCCTCTGATTCCCCGCCTCTGATTCCCCAGCTCTGATTCCCCGCCTCTGATTTTCCGTGTTTGATTCCCTGCCTCTGATTCCCGGCCTCTGATTCCCCATCTCTGATTCACCGCCTTTGATTCGCCACCTCTGATTCCCCATATCTGATTCCCCGCCTCTGTTTCCCCGCCTCTGATTCCCCGCCTCTGATTCCCCAGCTCTGATTCCCCGCCTCTGATTCCCCGTGTTTGATTCCCTGCCTCTGATTCCCCGCCTGTGATTCCCCATCTCTGATTCACCGCCTTTGATTCGCCACCTCTGATTCCCCATATCTGATTCCTCGCCTCTGTTTCCCCGCCTCTGATTCCCCGCATCTGATTCCCCAGCTCTGATTCCCCGCCTCTGATTTTCCGTGTTTGATTCCCTGCCTCTGATTCCCGGCCTCTGATTCCCCATCTCTGATTCACCGCCTTTGATTCGCCACCTCTGATTCTCCATATCTGATTCCTCGCCTCTGTTTCCCCGCCTCTGATTCCCCGCCTCTGATTCCCCAGCTCTGATTCCCCGCCTCTGATTTTCCGTGTTTGATTCCCTGCCTCTGATTCCCGGCCTCTGATTCCCCATATCTGATTCCCCGCCTCTGAATCCCCAACTCTAATTCCCTGCCTCTGATTCCCCAGCTCTGATTCCCCGCCTTTGATTCCCCCGTCTGATTCCCAGCCTCTGAAACCCCGTGTCTGATTTCTTGCCTCTGATTCACCGCCTCTGATTCCCCATCTCTGATTCACAGCCTCTGATTCCCCACCTCTGATTCCCAATCTCTGATTCCGCACATCTGATTCCCTGCCTCTGATTCCCCGACTCTGATCCCCACCTCTGATTCCCCAGCTCTGATTCCCCGCCTCTGATTCCCCAACTCTGATTCCCCGCCTCTGATTCCCCAGCTCTGATTCCCCACCTCTGATTCCCCGTGTTTGATTCCCTGCCTCTGATTCCCCGCCTCTGATTCCCCATCTCTGATTCACCGCCTTTGATTCGCCACCTCTGATTCCCCATATCTGATTCCTCGCCTCTGTTTCCCCGCCTCTGATTCCCCGCCTCTGATTCCCCAGCTCTGATTCCCCGCCTCTGATTTTCCGTGTTTGATTCCCTGCCTCTGATTCCCCAGCTCTGATTCCCCGCCTTTGATTCCCCCGTCTGATTCCCAGCTTCTGAAACCCCGTGTCTGATTTCTTGCCTCTGATTCCCCGCCTCTGATTCCCCATCTCTGATTCACAGCCTCTGATTCCCCACCTCTGATTCCCCATCTCTGATTCCGCACATCTGATTCCCTGCCTCTGATTCCCCGACTCTGATCCCCACCTCTGATTCCCCAGCTCTGATTCCCCGCCTCTGATTCCCCAACTCTGATTCCCCGCCTCTGATTCCCCAGCTCTGATTCCCCGCCTCTGATTCCCCGTGTTTGATTCCCTGCCTCTGATTCCCCGCCTCTGATTCCCCATCTCTGATTCACCACCTTTGATTCGCCACCTCTGATTCCCCATATCTGATTCCTCGCCTCTGTTTCCCCGCCTCTGATTCCCCGCCTCTGATTCCCCAGCTCTGATTCCCCGCCTCTGATTTTCCGTGTTTGATTCCCTGCCTCTGATTCCCGGCCTCTGATTCCCCATCTCTGATTCACCGCCTTTGATTCGCCACCTCTGATTCCCCATATCTGATTCCCCGCCTCTGTTTCCCCGCCTCTGATTCCCCGCTTCTGATTCCCCATATCTCATTCCCCGCCTCTGAATCCCCATCTCTGATTCCCGGACTCTGATTCCCCACCTCTGATTCCCGGCCTCTTATTCCCGGCATCTGATTCCGGCCTCTGATTCCCGGCCTCTGATTCCCTGCTTCTGATTCTGATTCCCTGCCTCTGATTCCCCATCTCTGATTCCGCACATCTGATTCCCTGCCTCTGATTCCCCGCCTCTGATTCCCCGCCTCTGTTTCCCAATATCTAAGTCCCCGCCTCTGATTCCCCAACTCTGATTCCCCACCTCTGATTCCCCAGCTCTGATTCCACCCCTCTGATTCCCCGCATCTGATTCCCTGCATCTGATTCCAAGCCTCTGATTCCCTGCCTCTGATTCCCAACCTCTGATTCCCCACCTCTGATTCAGCACATCTGATTCCCTGCCTCTGATTCCCCGACTCTGATCCCCACCTCTGATTCCCAATCTCTGATTCCCGGACTCTGATTCCCCACCTCTGATTCCCGGCCTCTGATTCCCTGCTTCTGATTCCCCATCTCTGATTCCGCAAATTTAATTCCCTGCCTCTGATTCCCCACCTCTGATTCCCCATATCTGATTCCCCGCCTCTGTTTCCCGGCCTCTGATTCCCCGCTTCTGATTCTGATTCCCTGCCTCTGATTCCCCATCTCTGATTCCGCACATCTGATTCCCTGCCTCTGATTCCCCACCTCTGATTCCCCATATCTGATTTCCCGCCTCTGTTTCCCCGCCTCTGATTCCCCGCCTCTGTTTCCCCATATCTAATTCCCAACCTCTGATGCCCCAACTCTGATTCCCTGCCTCTGATTCCCCGCGTTCTATTCCCTGCCTCTGATTCCCCGCCTGTGATTCCCCATCTCTGATTCACTACCTCTGATTCCCCACCTCTGATTCCCCATATCTGATTCCCCGCCTCTGAATCCCCAACTCTGATTCCCTGCCTCTGATTCCCCAGCTCTGATTCCCCGCCTTTGATTCCCCCGTCTGATTCCCAGCCTCTGAAACCCCGTGTCTGATTTCTTGCCTCTGATTCCCCGCCTCTGATTCCCCATCTCTGATTCACAGCCTCTGATTCCCCACCTCTGATTCCCCATCTCTGATTCCGCACATCTGATTCCCTGCCTCTGATTCCCCGACTCTGATCCCCACCTCTGATTCCCCAGCTCTGATTCCCCGCCTCTGATTCCCCAACTCTGATTCCCCGCCTCTGATTCCCCAGCTCTGATTCCCCGCCTCTGATTCCCCGTGTTTGATTCCCTGCCTCTGATTCCCCGCCTCTGATTCCCCATCTCTGATTCACCGCCTTTGATTCGCCACCTCTGATACCCCATATCTGATTCCTCGCCTCTGTTTCCCCGCCTCTGATTCCCCGCCTCTGATTCCCCAGCTCTGATTCCCCGCCTCTGATTTTCCATGTTTGATTCCCTGCCTGGGATTCCCCAGATCTGATTCCCCGCCTTTGATTCCCCCGTCTGATTCCCAGCCTCTGAAACCCCGTGTCTGATTTCTTGCCTCTGATTCCCCGCCTCTGATTCCCCATCTCTGATTCACAGCCTCTGATTCCCCACCTCTGATTCCCCATCTCTGATTCCGCACATCTGATTCCCTGCCTCTGATTCCCCGACTCTGATGCCCACCTCTGATTCCCCAGCTCTGATTCCCCGCCTCTGATTCCCCAACTCTGATTCCCCGCCTCTGATTCCCCAGCTCTGATTCCCCGCCTCTGATTTTCCGTGTTTGATTCCCTGCCTCTGATTCCCGGCCTCTGATTCCCCATATCTGATTCCCCGCCTCTGAATCCCCAACTCTAATTCCCTGCCTCTGATTCCCCAGCTCTGATTCCCCGCCTTTGATTCCCCCGTCTGATTCCCAGCCTCTGAAACCCCGTGTCTGATTTCTTGCCTCTGATTCACCGCCTCTGATTCCCCATCTCTGATTCACAGCCTCTGATTCCCCACCTCTGATTCCCAATCTCTGATTCCGCACATCTGATTCCCTGCCTCTGATTCCCCGACTCTGATCCCCACCTCTGATTCCCCAGCTCTGATTCCCCGCCTCTGATTCCCCAACTCTGATTCCCCGCCTCTGATTCCCCAGCTCTGATTCCCCACCTCTGATTCCCCGTGTTTGATTCCCTGCCTCTGATTCCCCGCCTCTGATTCCCCATCTCTGATTCACCGCCTTTGATTCGCCACCTCTGATTCCCCATATCTGATTCCTCGCCTCTGTTTCCCCGCCTCTGATTCCCCGCCTCTGATTCCCCAGCTCTGATTCCCCGCCTCTGATTTTCCGTGTTTGATTCCCTGCCTCTGATTCCCCAGCTCTGATTCCCCGCCTTTGATTCCCCCGTCTGATTCCCAGCTTCTGAAACCCCGTGTCTGATTTCTTGCCTCTGATTCCCCGCCTCTGATTCCCCATCTCTGATTCACAGCCTCTGATTCCCCACCTCTGATTCCCCATCTCTGATTCCGCACATCTGATTCCCTGCCTCTGATTCCCCGACTCTGATCCCCACCTCTGATTCCCCAGCTCTGATTCCCCGCCTCTGATTCCCCAACTCTGATTCCCCGCCTCTGATTCCCCAGCTCTGATTCCCCGCCTCTGATTCCCCGTGTTTGATTCCCTGCCTCTGATTCCCCGCCTCTGATTCCCCATCTCTGATTCACCACCTTTGATTCGCCACCTCTGATTCCCCATATCTGATTCCTCGCCTCTGTTTCCCCGCCTCTGATTCCCCGCCTCTGATTCCCCAGCTCTGATTCCCCGCCTCTGATTTTCCGTGTTTGATTCCCTGCCTCTGATTCCCGGCCTCTGATTCCCCATCTCTGATTCACTACCTCTGATTCCCCACCTCTGATTCCCCATATCTGATTCCCCGCCTCTGAATCCCCAACTCTGATTCCCTGCCTCTGATTCCCCAGCTCTGATTCCCCGCCTTTGATTCCCCCGTCTGATTCCCAGCCTCTGAAACCCCGTGTCTGATTTCTTGCCTCTGATTCCCCGCCTCTGATTCCCCATCTCTGATTCACAGCCTCTGATTCCCCACCTCTGATTCCCCATCTCTGATTCCGCACATCTGATTCCCTGCCTCTGATTCCCCGACTCTGATCCCCACCTCTGATTCCCCAGCTCTGATTCCCCGCCTCTGATTCCCCAACTCTGATTCCCCGCCTCTGATTCCCCAGCTCTGATTCCCCGCCTCTGATTCCCCGTGTTTGATTCCCTGCCTCTGATTCCCCGCCTCTGATTCCCCATCTCTGATTCACCGCCTTTGATTCGCCACCTCTGATACCCCATATCTGATTCCTCGCCTCTGTTTCCCCGCCTCTGATTCCCCGCCTCTGATTCCCCAGCTCTGATTCCCCGCCTCTGATTTTCCATGTTTGATTCCCTGCCTGGGATTCCCCAGCTCTGATTCCCCGCCTTTGATTCCCCCGTCTGATTCCCAGCCTCTGAAACCCCGTGTCTGATTTCTTGCCTCTGATTCCCCGCCTCTGATTCCCCATCTCTGATTCACAGCCTCTGATTCCCCACCTCTGATTCCCCATCTCTGATTCCGCACATCTGATTCCCTGCCTCTGATTCCCCGACTCTGATGCCCACCTCTGATTCCCCAGCTCTGATTCCCCGCCTCTGATTCCCCAACTCTGATTCCCCGCCTCTGATTCCCCAGCTCTGATTCCCCGCCTCTGATTCCCCGTGTTTGATTCCCTGCCTCTGATTCCCCGCCTCTGATTCCCCATCTCTGATTCACCGCCTTTGATTCGCCACCTCTGATTCCCCATATCTGATTCCTCGCCTCTGTTTCCCCGCCTCTGATTCCCCACCTCTGATTCCCCAGCTCTGATTCCCCGCCTCTGATTTTCCGTGTTTGATTCCCTGCCTCTGATTCCCGGCCTCTGATTCCCCATCCCTGATTCACCGCCTTTGATTCGCCACCTCTGATTCCCCATATCTGATTCCCCGCCTCTGTTTCCCCGCCTCTGATTCCCCGCCTCTGATTCCCCAGCTCTGACTCCCCGCCTCTGATTCCCCAGCTCTGATTCCCCGCCTCTGATTCCCCGTGTTTGATTCCCTGCCTCTGATTCCCCGCCTCTGATTCCCCATCTCTGATTCACCGCCTTTGATTCGCCACCTCTGATTCCCCATATCTGATTCCTCGCCTCTGTTTCCCCGCCTCTGATTCCCCGCCTCTGATTCCCCAGCTCTGATTCCCCGCCTCTGATTTTCCGTGTTTGATTCCCTGCCTCTGATTCCCGGCCTCTGATTCCCCATCTCTGATTCACCGCCTTTGATTCGCCACCTCTGATTCCCCATATCTGATTCCCCGCCTCTGTTTCCCCGCCTCTGATTCCCCGCCTCTGATTCCCCAGCTCTGATTCCCCGCCTCTGATTCCCCGTGTTTGATTCCCTGCCTCTGATTCCCCGCCTCTGTTTCCCAATATCTAAGTCCCCGCCTCTGATTCCCCAACTCTGATTCCCCACCTCTGATTCCCCAGCTCTGATTCCACCCCTCTGATTCCCCGCATCTGATTCCCTGCATCTGATTCCAAGCCTCTGATTCCCTGCCTCTGATTCCCAACCTCTGATTCCCCACCTCTGATTCAGCACATCTGATTCCCTGCCTCTGATTCCCCGACTCTGATCCCCACCTCTGATTCCCAATCTCTGATTCCCGGACTCTGATTCCCCACCTCTGATTCCCGGCCTCTGATTCCCTGCTTCTGATTCCCCATCTCTGATTCCGCAAATTTAATTCCCTGCCTCTGATTCCCCACCTCTGATTCCCCATATCTGATTCCCCGCCTCTGTTTCCCGGCCTCTGATTCCCCGCTTCTGATTCTGATTCCCTGCCTCTGATTCCCCATCTCTGATTCCGCACATCTGATTCCCTGCCTCTGATTCCCCACCTCTGATTCCCCATATCTGAATTCCCGCCTCTGTTTCCCCGCCTCTGATTCCCCGCCTCTGTTTCCCCATATCTAATTCCCAACCTCTGATGCCCCAACTCTGATTCCCTGCCTCTGATTCCCCGCGTTCTATTCCCTGCCTCTGATTCCCCGCCTGTGATTCCCCATCTCTGATTCACTACCTCTGATTCCCCACCTCTGATTCCCCATATCTGATTCCCCGCCTCTGAATCCCCAACTCTGATTCCCTGCCTCTGATTCCCCAGCTCTGATTCCCCGCCTTTGATTCCCCCGTCTGATTCCCAGCCTCTGAAACCCCGTGTCTGATTTCTTGCCTCTGATTCCCCGCCTCTGATTCCCCATCTCTGATTCACAGCCTCTGATTCCCCACCTCTGATTCCCCATCTCTGATTCCGCACATCTGATTCCCTGCCTCTGATTCCCCGACTCTGATCCCCACCTCTGATTCCCCAGCTCTGATTCCCCGCCTCTGATTCCCCAACTCTGATTCCCCGCCTCTGATTCCCCAGCTCTGATTCCCCGCCTCTGATTCCCCGTGTTTGATTCCCTGCCTCTGATTCCCCGCCTCTGATTCCCCATCTCTGATTCACCGCCTTTGATTCGCCACCTCTGATACCCCATATCTGATTCCTCGCCTCTGTTTCCCCGCCTCTGATTCCCCGCCTCTGATTCCCCAGCTCTGATTCCCCGCCTCTGATTTTCCATGTTTGATTCCCTGCCTGGGATTCCCCAGATCTGATTCCCCGCCTTTGATTCCCCCGTCTGATTCCCAGCCTCTGAAACCCCGTGTCTGTTTTCTTGCCTCTGATTCCCCGCCTCTGATTCCCCATCTCTGATTCACAGCCTCTGATTCCCCACCTCTGATTCCCCATCTCTGATTCCGCACATCTGATTCCCTGCCTCTGATTCCCCGACTCTGATGCCCACCTCTGATTCCCCAGCTCTGATTCCCCGCCTCTGATTCCCCAACTCTGATTCCCCGCCTCTGATTCCCCAGCTCTGATTCCCCGCCTCTGATTTTCCGTGTTTGATTCCCTGCCTCTGATTCCCGGCCTCTGATTCCCCATATCTGATTCCCCGCCTCTGAATCCCCAACTCTAATTCCCTGCCTCTGATTCCCCAGCTCTGATTCCCCGCCTTTGATTCCCCCGTCTGATTCCCAGCCTCTGAAACCCCGTGTCTGATTTCTTGCCTCTGATTCACCGCCTCTGATTCCCCATCTCTGATTCACAGCCTCTGATTCCCCACCTCTGATTCCCAATCTCTGATTCCGCACATCTGATTCCCTGCCTCTGATTCCCCGACTCTGATCCCCACCTCTGATTCCCCAGCTCTGATTCCCCGCCTCTGATTCCCCAACTCTGATTCCCCGCCTCTGATTCCCCAGCTCTGATTCCCCACCTCTGATTCCCCGTGTTTGATTCCCTGCCTCTGATTCCCCGCCTCTGATTCCCCATCTCTGATTCACCGCCTTTGATTCGCCACCTCTGATTCCCCATATCTGATTCCTCGCCTCTGTTTCCCCGCCTCTGATTCCCCGCCTCTGATTCCCCAGCTCTGATTCCCCGCCTCTGATTTTCCGTGTTTGATTCCCTGCCTCTGATTCCCCAGCTCTGATTCCCCGCCTTTGATTCCCCCGTCTGATTCCCAGCTTCTGAAACCCCGTGTCTGATTTCTTGCCTCTGATTCCCCGCCTCTGATTCCCCATCTCTGATTCACAGCCTCTGATTCCCCACCTCTGATTCCCCATCTCTGATTCCGCACATCTGATTCCCTGCCTCTGATTCCCCGACTCTGATCCCCACCTCTGATTCCCCAGCTCTGATTCCCCGCCTCTGATTCCCCAACTCTGATTCCCCGCCTCTGATTCCCCAGCT
Source organism: Narcine bancroftii (assembly GCF_036971445.1). Classification (NCBI taxonomy): domain Eukaryota; kingdom Metazoa; phylum Chordata; class Chondrichthyes; order Torpediniformes; family Narcinidae; genus Narcine; species Narcine bancroftii. Next base: position 123,947,958 of record NC_091475.1, read on the forward strand.
CTGATTCCCCGCCTCTGATTCCCCGTGTTTGATTCCCTGCCTCTGATTCCCCGCCTCTGATTCCCCATCTCTGATTCACCACCTTTGATTCGCCACCTCTGATTCCCCATATCTGATTCCTCGCCTCTGTTTCCCCGCCTCTGATTCCCCGCCTCTGATTCCCCAGCTCTGATTCCCCGCCTCTGATTTTCCGTGTTTGATTCCCTGCCTCTGATTCCCGGCCTCTGATTCCCCATCTCTGATTCACTACCTCTGATTCCCCACCTCTGATTCCCCATATCTGATTCCCCGCCTCTGAATCCCCAACTCTGATTCCCTGCCTCTGATTCCCCAGCTCTGATTCCCCGCCTTTGATTCCCCCGTCTGATTCCCAGCCTCTGAAACCCCGTGTCTGATTTCTTGCCTCTGATTCCCCGCCTCTGATTCCCCATCTCTGATTCACAGCCTCTGATTCCCCACCTCTGATTCCCCATCTCTGATTCCGCACATCTGATTCCCTGCCTCTGATTCCCCGACTCTGATCCCCACCTCTGATTCCCCAGCTCTGATTCCCCGCCTCTGATTCCCCAACTCTGATTCCCCGCCTCTGATTCCCCAGCTCTGATTCCCCGCCTCTGATTCCCCGTGTTTGATTCCCTGCCTCTGATTCCCCGCCTCTGATTCCCCATCTCTGATTCACCGCCTTTGATTCGCCACCTCTGATACCCCATATCTGATTCCTCGCCTCTGTTTCCCCGCCTCTGATTCCCCGCCTCTGATTCCCCAGCTCTGATTCCCCGCCTCTGATTTTCCATGTTTGATTCCCTGCCTGGGATTCCCCAGCTCTGATTCCCCGCCTTTGATTCCCCCGTCTGATTCCCAGCCTCTGAAACCCCGTGTCTGATTTCTTGCCTCTGATTCCCCGCCTCTGATTCCCCATCTCTGATTCACAGCCTCTGATTCCCCACCTCTGATTCCCCATCTCTGATTCCGCACATCTGATTCCCTGCCTCTGATTCCCCGACTCTGATGCCCACCTCTGATTCCCCAGCTCTGATTCCCCGCCTCTGATTCCCCAACTCTGATTCCCCGCCTCTGATTCCCCAGCTCTGATTCCCCGCCTCTGATTCCCCGTGTTTGATTCCCTGCCTCTGATTCCCCGCCTCTGATTCCCCATCTCTGATTCACCGCCTTTGATTCGCCACCTCTGATTCCCCATATCTGATTCCTCGCCTCTGTTTCCCCGCCTCTGATTCCCCACCTCTGATTCCCCAGCTCTGATTCCCCGCCTCTGATTTTCCGTGTTTGATTCCCTGCCTCTGATTCCCGGCCTCTGATTCCCCATCCCTGATTCACCGCCTTTGATTCGCCACCTCTGATTCCCCATATCTGATTCCCCGCCTCTGTTTCCCCGCCTCTGATTCCCCGCCTCTGATTCCCCAGCTCTGACTCCCCGCCTCTGATTCCCCAGCTCTGATTCCCCGCCTCTGATTCCCCGTGTTTGATTCCCTGCCTCTGATTCCCCGCCTCTGATTCCCCATCTCTGATTCACCGCCTTTGATTCGCCACCTCTGATTCCCCATATCTGATTCCTCGCCTCTGTTTCCCCGCCTCTGATTCCCCGCCTCTGATTCCCCAGCTCTGATTCCCCGCCTCTGATTTTCCGTGTTTGATTCCCTGCCTCTGATTCCCGGCCTCTGATTCCCCATCTCTGATTCACCGCCTTTGATTCGCCACCTCTGATTCCCCATATCTGATTCCCCGCCTCTGTTTCCCCGCCTCTGATTCCCCGCCTCTGATTCCCCAGCTCTGATTCCCCGCCTCTGATTCCCCGTGTTTGATTCCCTGCCTCTGATTCCCCGCCTGTGATTCCCCATCTCTGATTCACCGCCTTTGATTCGCCACCTCTGATTCCCCATATCTGATTCCTCGCCTCTGTTTCCCCGCCTCTGATTCCCCGCATCTGATTCCCCAGCTCTGATTCCCCGCCTCTGATTTTCCGTGTTTGATTCCCTGCCTCTGATTCCCGGCCTCTGATTCCCCATCTCTGATTCACCGCCTTTGATTCGCCACCTCTGATTCTCCATATCTGATTCCTCGCCTCTGTTTCCCCGCCTCTGATTCCCCGCCTCTGATTCCCCAGCTCTGATTCCCCGCCTCTGATTTTCCGTGTTTGATTCCCTGCCTCTGATTCCCGGCCTCTGATTCCCCATATCTGATTCCCCGCCTCTGAATCCCCAACTCTAATTCCCTGCCTCTGATTCCCCAGCTCTGATTCCCCGCCTTTGATTCCCCCGTCTGATTCCCAGCCTCTGAAACCCCGTGTCTGATTTCTTGCCTCTGATTCACCGCCTCTGATTCCCCATCTCTGATTCACAGCCTCTGATTCCCCACCTCTGATTCCCAATCTCTGATTCCGCACATCTGATTCCCTGCCTCTGATTCCCCGACTCTGATCCCCACCTCTGATTCCCCAGCTCTGATTCCCCGCCTCTGATTCCCCAACTCTGATTCCCCGCCTCTGATTCCCCAGCTCTGATTCCCCACCTCTGATTCCCCGTGTTTGATTCCCTGCCTCTGATTCCCCGCCTCTGATTCCCCATCTCTGATTCACCGCCTTTGATTCGCCACCTCTGATTCCCCATATCTGATTCCTCGCCTCTGTTTCCCCGCCTCTGATTCCCCGCCTCTGATTCCCCAGCTCTGATTCCCCGCCTCTGATTTTCCGTGTTTGATTCCCTGCCTCTGATTCCCCAGCTCTGATTCCCCGCCTTTGATTCCCCCGTCTGATTCCCAGCTTCTGAAACCCCGTGTCTGATTTCTTGCCTCTGATTCCCCGCCTCTGATTCCCCATCTCTGATTCACAGCCTCTGATTCCCCACCTCTGATTCCCCATCTCTGATTCCGCACATCTGATTCCCTGCCTCTGATTCCCCGACTCTGATCCCCACCTCTGATTCCCCAGCTCTGATTCCCCGCCTCTGATTCCCCAACTCTGATTCCCCGCCTCTGATTCCCCAGCTCTGATTCCCCGCCTCTGATTCCCCGTGTTTGATTCCCTGCCTCTGATTCCCCGCCTCTGATTCCCCATCTCTGATTCACCACCTTTGATTCGCCACCTCTGATTCCCCATATCTGATTCCTCGCCTCTGTTTCCCCGCCTCTGATTCCCCGCCTCTGATTCCCCAGCTCTGATTCCCCGCCTCTGATTTTCCGTGTTTGATTCCCTGCCTCTGATTCCCGGCCTCTGATTCCCCATCTCTGATTCACCGCCTTTGATTCGCCACCTCTGATTCCCCATATCTGATTCCCCGCCTCTGTTTCCCCGCCTCTGATTCCCCGCTTCTGATTCCCCATATCTCATTCCCCGCCTCTGAATCCCCATCTCTGATTCCCGGACTCTGATTCCCCACCTCTGATTCCCGGCCTCTTATTCCCGGCATCTGATTCCGGCCTCTGATTCCCGGCCTCTGATTCCCTGCTTCTGATTCTGATTCCCTGCCTCTGATTCCCCATCTCTGATTCCGCACATCTGATTCCCTGCCTCTGATTCCCCGCCTCTGATTCCCCGCCTCTGTTTCCCAATATCTAAGTCCCCGCCTCTGATTCCCCAACTCTGATTCCCCACCTCTGATTCCCCAGCTCTGATTCCACCCCTCTGATTCCCCGCATCTGATTCCCTGCATCTGATTCCAAGCCTCTGATTCCCTGCCTCTGATTCCCAACCTCTGATTCCCCACCTCTGATTCAGCACATCTGATTCCCTGCCTCTGATTCCCCGACTCTGATCCCCACCTCTGATTCCCAATCTCTGATTCCCGGACTCTGATTCCCCACCTCTGATTCCCGGCCTCTGATTCCCTGCTTCTGATTCCCCATCTCTGATTCCGCAAATTTAATTCCCTGCCTCTGATTCCCCACCTCTGATTCCCCATATCTGATTCCCCGCCTCTGTTTCCCGGCCTCTGATTCCCCGCTTCTGATTCTGATTCCCTGCCTCTGATTCCCCATCTCTGATTCCGCACATCTGATTCCCTGCCTCTGATTCCCCACCTCTGATTCCCCATATCTGATTTCCCGCCTCTGTTTCCCCGCCTCTGATTCCCCGCCTCTGTTTCCCCATATCTAATTCCCAACCTCTGATGCCCCAACTCTGATTCCCTGCCTCTGATTCCCCGCGTTCTATTCCCTGCCTCTGATTCCCCGCCTGTGATTCCCCATCTCTGATTCACTACCTCTGATTCCCCACCTCTGATTCCCCATATCTGATTCCCCGCCTCTGAATCCCCAACTCTGATTCCCTGCCTCTGATTCCCCAGCTCTGATTCCCCGCCTTTGATTCCCCCGTCTGATTCCCAGCCTCTGAAACCCCGTGTCTGATTTCTTGCCTCTGATTCCCCGCCTCTGATTCCCCATCTCTGATTCACAGCCTCTGATTCCCCACCTCTGATTCCCCATCTCTGATTCCGCACATCTGATTCCCTGCCTCTGATTCCCCGACTCTGATCCCCACCTCTGATTCCCCAGCTCTGATTCCCCGCCTCTGATTCCCCAACTCTGATTCCCCGCCTCTGATTCCCCAGCTCTGATTCCCCGCCTCTGATTCCCCGTGTTTGATTCCCTGCCTCTGATTCCCCGCCTCTGATTCCCCATCTCTGATTCACCGCCTTTGATTCGCCACCTCTGATACCCCATATCTGATTCCTCGCCTCTGTTTCCCCGCCTCTGATTCCCCGCCTCTGATTCCCCAGCTCTGATTCCCCGCCTCTGATTTTCCATGTTTGATTCCCTGCCTGGGATTCCCCAGATCTGATTCCCCGCCTTTGATTCCCCCGTCTGATTCCCAGCCTCTGAAACCCCGTGTCTGATTTCTTGCCTCTGATTCCCCGCCTCTGATTCCCCATCTCTGATTCACAGCCTCTGATTCCCCACCTCTGATTCCCCATCTCTGATTCCGCACATCTGATTCCCTGCCTCTGATTCCCCGACTCTGATGCCCACCTCTGATTCCCCAGCTCTGATTCCCCGCCTCTGATTCCCCAACTCTGATTCCCCGCCTCTGATTCCCCAGCTCTGATTCCCCGCCTCTGATTCCCCGTGTTTGATTCCCTGCCTCTGATTCCCCGCCTCTGATTCCCCATCTCTGATTCACCGCCTTTGATTCGCCACCTCTGATTCCCCATATCTGATTCCTCGCCTCTGTTTCCCCGCCTCTGATTCCCCACCTCTGATTCCCCAGCTCTGATTCCCCGCCTCTGATTTTCCGTGTTTGATTCCCTGCCTCTGATTCCCGGCCTCTGATTCCCCATCCCTGATTCACCGCCTTTGATTCGCCACCTCTGATTCCCCATATCTGATTCCCCGCCTCTGTTTCCCCGCCTCTGATTCCCCGCCTCTGATTCCCCAGCTCTGACTCCCCGCCTCTGATTCCCCAGCTCTGATTCCCCGCCTCTGATTCCCCGTGTTTGATTCCCTGCCTCTGATTCCCCGCCTCTGATTCCCCATCTCTGATTCACCGCCTTTGATTCGCCACCTCTGATTCCCCATATCTGATTCCTCGCCTCTGTTTCCCCGCCTCTGATTCCCCGCCTCTGATTCCCCAGCTCTGATTCCCCGCCTCTGATTTTCCGTGTTTGATTCCCTGCCTCTGATTCCCGGCCTCTGATTCCCCATCTCTGATTCACCGCCTTTGATTCGCCACCTCTGATTCCCCATATCTGATTCCCCGCCTCTGTTTCCCCGCCTCTGATTCCCCGCCTCTGATTCCCCAGCTCTGATTCCCCGCCTCTGATTCCCCGTGTTTGATTCCCTGCCTCTGATTCCCCGCCTCTGATTCCCCATCTCTGATTCACCGCCTTTGATTCGCCACCTCTGATTCCCCATATCTGATTCCTCGCCTCTGTTTCCCCGCCTCTGATTCCCCGCATCTGATTCCCCAGCTCTGATTCCCCGCCTCTGATTTTCCGTGTTTGATTCCCTGCCTCTGATTCCCGGCCTCTGATTCCCCATCTCTGATTCACCGCCTTTGATTCGCCACCTCTGATTCTCCATATCTGATTCCTCGCCTCTGTTTCCCCGCCTCTGATTCCCCGCCTCTGATTCCCCAGCTCTGATTCCCCGCCTCTGATTTTCCGTGTTTGATTCCCTGCCTCTGATTCCCGGCCTCTGATTCCCCATATCTGATTCCCCGCCTCTGAATCCCCAACTCTGATTCCCTGCCTCTGATTCCCCAGCTCTGATTCCCCGCCTTTGATTCCCCCGTCTGATTCCCAGCCTCTGAAACCCCGTGTCTGATTTCTTGCCTCTGATTCACCGCCTCTGATTCCCCATCTCTGATTCACAGCCTCTGATTCCCCACCTCTGATTCCCAATCTCTGATTCCGCACATCTGATTCCCTGCCTCTGATTCCCCGACTCTGATCCCCACCTCTGATTCCCCAGCTCTGATTCCCCGCCTCTGATTCCCCAACTCTGATTCCCCGCCTCTGATTCCCCAGCTCTGATTCCCCGCCTCTGATTCCCCGTGTTTGATTCCCTGCCTCTGATTCCCCGCCTCTGATTCCCCATCTCTGATTCACCGCCTTTGATTCGCCACCTCTGATTCCCCATATCTGATTCCTCGCCTCTGTTTCCCCGCCTCTGATTCCCCGCCTCTGATTCCCCAGCTCTGATTCCCCGCCTCTGATTTTCCGTGTTTGATTCCCTGCCTCTGATTCCCCAGCTCTTATTCCCCGCCTTTGATTCCCCCGTCTGATTCCCAGCTTCTGAAACCCCGTGTCTGATTTCTTGCCTCTGATTCCCCGCCTCTGATTCCCCATCTCTGATTCACAGCCTCTGATTCCCCACCTCTGATTCCCCATCTCTGATTCCGCACATCTGATTCCCTGCCTCTGATTCCCCGACTCTGATCCCCACCTCTGATTCCCCAGCTCTGATTCCCCGCCTCTGATTCCCCAACTCTGATTCCCCGCCTCTGATTCCCCAGCTCTGATTCCCCGCCTCTGATTCCCCGTTTTTGATTCCCTGCCTCTGATTCCCCGCCTCTGATTCCCCATCTCTGATTCACCACCTTTGATTCGCCACCTCTGATTCCCCATATCTGATTCCGCACATCTGATTACCTGCCTCTGATTCCCCACCTCTGATTCCCCATATCTGATTCCCCGCCTCTGTTTCCCCACCTCTGATTCCCCGCCTCTGTTTCCCCATATCTAATTCCCCACCTCTGATGCCCCAACTCTGATTCCCCGCCTCTGATTCCACAGCTCTGATTCCCCGCCTCTGATTCCCCACATCCGATTCCCCATATCTGATTCCCCGCCTCTGTTTCCCCGCCCCTGATTTCCCGCCTCTGTTTCCCCATATCTGATTCCCCGCCTCTGATTCCCAACTATGAGTCCCCGCCTCTTATTCCCCAGCTCTGATTCCCCGCCTCTGTTTCCCCATATCTGATGCCCCGCCTCTATTTGCCCGCCTCTGATTCCCCGCCTCTGTTTCCCCATATCTGATTCCCCGCCTCTGATTCCCAACTATGATTCCCTGCCTCTAATTTCCCAGCTCTGATTCCCCGCCTCTGATTCCCCGTGTCTGTTTTCCTGCCTCTGATTCCCCGCCTCTGATTACCCATGTCTGATTCACCGCCTCTGATTCCCCACCTCTGATTCCCCATCTCTGATTCCGCACATCCGATTCCCTGCCTCTGATTCCCCGCCTCTGATTCACTGCCTCTGCTTCCCCAGCTCTGATTCCCCGCCTGTGATTCCCCGCGTCTTATTCCCTGCTTCTGATTCTGATTCCCTGCCTCTGATTCCCCATCTCTGATTCCGCACATCTGATTCCCTGCCTCTGATTCCCCACCTCTGATTCCCCATATCTGATTCCCCGCCTCTGTTTCCCCACCTCTGATTCCCCGCCTCTGTTTCCCCATATCTAAGTCCCCGCCTCTGATTCCCCAACTCTGATTCCCCACCTCTGATTCCCCAGCTCTCATTCCCCGCCTCTGATCCCCGCATCTGATTCCCTGCATCTGATTCCCAGCCTCTGATTCCCTGCCTCTGATTCCCAACCTCTGATTCCCCACCTCTGATTCCCCATATCTGATTCCCCGCCTCTGTTTCCACGCCTCTGATTCCCCGCCTTTGATTCCCCCGTCTGATTCCCAGCCTCTGAAACCCCGTGTCTGATTTCTTGCCTCTGATTCCCCGCCTCTGATTCCCCATCTCTGATTCACAGCCTCTGATTCCCCACCTCTGATTCCCCATCTCTGATTCCGCACATCTGATTCCCTGCCTCTGATTCCCCATCTCTGATTCACCGCCTTTGATTCGCCACCTCTGATTCCCCATATCTGATTCCCCGCCTCTGTTTCCCCGCCTCTGATTCCCCGCCTCTGATTCCCCATATCTCATTCCCCGCCTCTGAATCCCCATCTCTGATTCCCGGACTCTGATTCCCCACCTCTGATTCCCGGCCTCTTATTCCCGGCATCTGATTCCGGCCTCTGATTCCCGGCCTCTGATTCCCTGCTTCTGATTCTGATTCCCTGCCTTTGATTCCCCATCTCTGATTCCGCACATCTGATTCCCTGCCTCTGATTCCCCATCTCTGATTCCCCATATCTGATTCCCCTTCTCTGTTTCCCCGCCTCTGATTCCCCGCCTCTGTTTCCCAATATCTAAGTCCCCGCCTCTGATTCCCCAACTCTGATTCCCCACCTCTGATTCCCCAGCTCTGATTCCCCGCCTCTGATTCCCCGCATCTGATTCCCTGCATCTGATTCCAAGCCTCTGATTCCCTGCCTCTGATTCCCAACCTCTGATTCCCCACCTCTGATTCCCCATATCTGATTCCCAGCCTCTGTTTCCCCGCCTCTGATTCCCTGCCTCTGTTTCCCCATATCTGATTCCCGGCCTCTGATTCCCTGCCTCTGATTCCCCGCCTCTGATTCCCTGCCTCTGATTCCCCATCTCCGATTCCGCACATCTGATTCCCTGCCTCTGATTCCCCGCCTCTGATTCCCCGCCTCCGATTCCCTGCCTCTGATTCCCAACCTCTGATTCCCCACCTCTGATTCCCCGTGTTTGATTCCCCGCCTCTGTTTCCCCGCCTCTGATTCCCCGCCTCTGATTCCCCAACTCTAATTCCCCGCCTCTGATTCCCCATATCTGATTCCCCGCCTCTGTTTCCCCGCCTCTGATTCCCCGCCCCTGTTTCCCCATATCTGATTCCCTGCCTCTGATTCCCCAACTTTGATTCCCAGCCTCTGATTCCCCAGCTCTGATACCACGCCTCTGATTCCACGTGTTTGATTCCCTGCCTCTGATTCCCCGCCTCTGATTCCCCATCTCTGATTCACCGCCTTTGATTCGCCACCTCTGATTCCCCATATCTGATTCCCCACCTCTGTTTCCCCGCCTCTGATTCCCCGCCTCTGATTCTCCATATCTCATTCCCCGCCTCTGAATCCACATCACTGATTCCCAGACTCTGATTCCCCACCTCTGATTCCCGGCCTCTTATTCCCAGCATCTGATTCCAGGCCTCTGATTCCCGGTCTCTGACTCCCCGCTTCTGATTCTGATTCCCTGCCTCTGATTCCCCATCTCTGATTCCGCACATCTGATTACCTGCCTCTGATTCCCCACCTCTGATTCCCCATATCTGATTCCTCGCCTCTGTTTCCCCGCCTCTGATTCCCCGCCTCTGATTCCCCAGCTCTGATTCCCCGCCTCTGATTTTCCGTGTTTGAATCCCTGCCTCTGATTCCCGGCCTCTGATTCCCCATCTCTGATTCACCGCCTTTGATTCGCCACCTCTGATTCCCCATATCTGATTCCCCGCCTCTGTTTCCCCGCCTCTGATTCCCCGCCTCTGATTCCCCAGCTCTGACTCCCCGCCTCTGATTCCCCAGCTCTGATTCCCCGCCTCTGATTCCCCGTGTTTGATTCCCTGCCTCTGATTCCCCGCCTCTGATTCCCCATCTCTGATTCACCGCCTTTGATTCGCCACCTCTGATTCCCCATATCTGATTCCTCGCCTCTGTTTCCCCGCCTCTGATTCCCCGCCTCTGATTCCCCAGCTCTGATTCCCCGCCTCTGATTTTCCGTGTTTGATTCCCTGCCTCTGATTCCCGGCCTCTGATTCCCCATCTCTGATTCACCGCCTTTGATTCGCCACCTCTGATTCCCCATATCTGATTCCCCGCCTCTGTTTCCCCGCCTCTGATTCCCCGCCTCTGATTCCCCAGCTCTGATTCCCCGCCTCTGATTCCCCGTGTTTGATTCCCTGCCTCTGATTCCCCGCCTGTGATTCCCCATCTCTGATTCACCGCCTTTGATTCGCCACCTCTGATTCCCCATATCTGATTCCTCGCCTCTGTTTCCCCGCCTCTGATTCCCCGCATCTGATTCCCCAGCTCTGATTCCCCGCCTCTGATTTTCCGTGTTTGATTCCCTGCCTCTGATTCCCGGCCTCTGATTCCCCATCTCTGATTCACCGCCTTTGATTCGCCACCTCTGATTCTCCATATCTGATTCCTCGCCTCTATTTCCCCGCCTCTGATTCCCCGCCTCTGATTCCCCAGCTCTGATTCCCCGCCTCTGATTTTCCGTGTTTGATTCCCTGCCTCTGATTCCCGGCCTCTGATTCCCCATATCTGATTCCCCGCCTCTGAATCCCCAACTCTAATTCCCTGCCTCTGATTCCCCAGCTCTGATTCCCCGCCTTTGATTCCCCCGTCTGATTCCCAGCCTCTGAAACCCCGTGTCTGATTTCTTGCCTCTGATTCACCGCCTCTGATTCCCCATCTCTGATTCACAGCCTCTGATTCCCCACCTCTGATTCCCAATCTCTGATTCCGCACATCTGATTCCCTGCCTCTGATTCCCCGACTCTGATCCCCACCTCTGATTCCCCAGCTCTGATTCCCCGCCTCTGATTCCCCAACTCTGATTCCCCGCCTCTGATTCCCCAGCTCTGATTCCCCACCTCTGATTCCCCGTGTTTGATTCCCTGCCTCTGATTCCCCGCCTCTGATTCCCCATCTCTGATTCACCGCCTTTGATTCGCCACCTCTGATTCCCCATATCTGATTCCTCGCCTCTGTTTCCCCGCCTCTGATTCCCCGCCTCTGATTCCCCAGCTCTGATTCCCCGCCTCTGATTTTCCGTGTTTGATTCCCTGCCTCTGATTCCCCAGCTCTGATTCCCCGCCTTTGATTCCCCCGTCTGATTCCCAGCTTCTGAAACCCCGTGTCTGATTTCTTGCCTCTGATTCCCCGCCTCTGATTCCCCATCTCTGATTCACAGCCTCTGATTCCCCACCTCTGATTCCCCATCTCTGATTCCGCACATCTGATTCCCTGCCTCTGATTCCCCGACTCTGATCCCCACCTCTGATTCCCCAGCTCTGATTCCCCGCCTCTGATTCCCCAACTCTGATTCCCCGCCTCTGATTCCCCAGCTCTGATTCCCCGCCTCTGATTCCCCGTGTTTGATTCCCTGCCTCTGATTCCCCGCCTCTGATTCCCCATCTCTGATTCACCACCTTTGATTCGCCACCTCTGATTCCCCATATCTGATTCCTCGCCTCTGTTTCCCCGCCTCTGATTCCCCGCCTCTGATTCCCCAGCTCTGATTCCCCGCCTCTGATTTTCCGTGTTTGATTCCCTGCCTCTGATTCCCGGCCTCTGATTCCCCATCTCTGATTCACCGCCTTTGATTCGCCACCTCTGATTCCCCATATCTGATTCCCCGCCTCTGTTTCCCCGCCTCTGATTCCCCGCTTCTGATTCCCCATATCTCATTCCCCGCCTCTGAATCCCCATCTCTGATTCCCGGACTCTGATTCCCCACCTCTGATTCCCGGCCTCTTATTCCCGGCATCTGATTCCGGCCTCTGATTCCCGGCCTCTGATTCCCTGCTTCTGATTCTGATTCCCTGCCTCTGATTCCCCATCTCTGATTCCGCACATCTGATTCCCTGCCTCTGATTCCCCGCCTCTGATTCCCCGCCTCTGTTTCCCAATATCTAAGTCCCCGCCTCTGATTCCCCAACTCTGATTCCCCACCTCTGATTCCCCAGCTCTGATTCCACCCCTCTGATTCCCCGCATCTGATTCCCTGCATCTGATTCCAAGCCTCTGATTCCCTGCCTCTGATTCCCAACCTCTGATTCCCCACCTCTGATTCAGCACATCTGATTCCCTGCCTCTGATTCCCCGACTCTGATCCCCACCTCTGATTCCCAATCTCTGATTCCCGGACTCTGATTCCCCACCTCTGATTCCCGGCCTCTGATTCCCTGCTTCTGATTCCCCATCTCTGATTCCGCAAATTTAATTCCCTGCCTCTGATTCCCCACCTCTGATTCCCCATATCTGATTCCCCGCCTCTGTTTCCCGGCCTCTGATTCCCCGCTTCTGATTCTGATTCCCTGCCTCTGATTCCCCATCTCTGATTCCGCACATCTGATTCCCTGCCTCTGATTCCCCACCTCTGATTCTCCATATCTGATTCCTCGCCTCTGTTTCCCCGCCTCTGATTCCCCGCCTCTGATTCCCCAGCTCTGATTCCCCGCCTCTGATTTTCCGTGTTTGATTCCCTGCCTCTGATTCCCGGCCTCTGATTCCCCATATCTGATTCCCCGCCTCTGAATCCCCAACTCTGATTCCCTGCCTCTGATTCCCCAGCTCTGATTCCCCGCCTTTGATTCCCCCGTCTGATTCCCAGCCTCTGAAACCCCGTGTCTGATTTCTTGCCTCTGATTCACCGCCTCTGATTCCCCATCTCTGATTCACAGCCTCTGATTCCCCACCTCTGATTCCCAATCTCTGATTCCGCACATCTGATTCCCTGCCTCTGATTCCCCGACTCTGATCCCCACCTCTGATTCCCCAGCTCTGATTCCCCGCCTCTGATTCCCCAACTCTGATTCCCCGCCTCTGATTCCCCAGCTCTGATTCCCCGCCTCTGATTCCCCGTGTTTGATTCCCTGCCTCTGATTCCCCGCCTCTGATTCCCCATCTCTGATTCACCGCCTTTGATTCGCCACCTCTGATTCCCCATATCTGATTCCTCGCCTCTGTTTCCCCGCCTCTGATTCCCCGCCTCTGATTCCCCAGCTCTGATTCCCCGCCTCTGATTTTCCGTGTTTGATTCCCTGCCTCTGATTCCCCAGCTCTTATTCCCCGCCTTTGATTCCCCCGTCTGATTCCCAGCTTCTGAAACCCCGTGTCTGATTTCTTGCCTCTGATTCCCCGCCTCTGATTCCCCATCTCTGATTCACAGCCTCTGATTCCCCACCTCTGATTCCCCATCTCTGATTCCGCACATCTGATTCCCTGCCTCTGATTCCCCGACTCTGATCCCCACCTCTGATTCCCCAGCTCTGATTCCCCGCCTCTGATTCCCCAACTCTGATTCCCCGCCTCTGATTCCCCAGCTCTGATTCCCCGCCTCTGATTCCCCGTTTTTGATTCCCTGCCTCTGATTCCCCGCCTCTGATTCCCCATCTCTGATTCACCACCTTTGATTCGCCACCTCTGATTCCCCATATCTGATTCCGCACATCTGATTACCTGCCTCTGATTCCCCACCTCTGATTCCCCATATCTGATTCCCCGCCTCTGTTTCCCCACCTCTGATTCCCCGCCTCTGTTTCCCCATATCTAATTCCCCACCTCTGATGCCCCAACTCTGATTCCCCGCCTCTGATTCCACAGCTCTGATTCCCCGCCTCTGATTCCCCACATCCGATTCCCCATATCTGATTCCCCGCCTCTGTTTCCCCGCCCCTGATTTCCCGCCTCTGTTTCCCCATATCTGATTCCCCGCCTCTGATTCCCAACTATGAGTCCCCGCCTCTTATTCCCCAGCTCTGATTCCCCGCCTCTGTTTCCCCATATCTGATGCCCCGCCTCTATTTGCCCGCCTCTGATTCCCCGCCTCTGTTTCCCCATATCTGATTCCCCGCCTCTGATTCCCAACTATGATTCCCTGCCTCTAATTTCCCAGCTCTGATTCCCCGCCTCTGATTCCCCGTGTCTGTTTTCCTGCCTCTGATTCCCCGCCTCTGATTACCCATGTCTGATTCACCGCCTCTGATTCCCCACCTCTGATTCCCCATCTCTGATTCCGCACATCCGATTCCCTGCCTCTGATTCCCCGCCTCTGATTCACTGCCTCTGCTTCCCCAGCTCTGATTCCCCGCCTGTGATTCCCCGCGTCTTATTCCCTGCTTCTGATTCTGATTCCCTGCCTCTGATTCCCCATCTCTGATTCCGCACATCTGATTCCCTGCCTCTGATTCCCCACCTCTGATTCCCCATATCTGATTCCCCGCCTCTGTTTCCCCACCTCTGATTCCCCGCCTCTGTTTCCCCATATCTAAGTCCCCGCCTCTGATTCCCCAACTCTGATTCCCCACCTCTGATTCCCCAGCTCTCATTCCCCGCCTCTGATCCCCGCATCTGATTCCCTGCATCTGATTCCCAGCCTCTGATTCCCTGCCTCTGATTCCCAACCTCTGATTCCCCACCTCTGATTCCCCATATCTGATTCCCCGCCTCTGTTTCCACGCCTCTGATTCCCCGCCTTTGATTCCCCCGTCTGATTCCCAGCCTCTGAAACCCCGTGTCTGATTTCTTGCCTCTGATTCCCCGCCTCTGATTCCCCATCTCTGATTCACAGCCTCTGATTCCCCACCTCTGATTCCCCATCTCTGATTCCGCACATCTGATTCCCTGCCTCTGATTCCCCATCTCTGATTCACCGCCTTTGATTCGCCACCTCTGATTCCCCATATCTGATTCCCCGCCTCTGTTTCCCCGCCTCTGATTCCCCGCCTCTGATTCCCCATATCTCATTCCCCGCCTCTGAATCCCCATCTCTGATTCCCGGACTCTGATTCCCCACCTCTGATTCCCGGCCTCTTATTCCCGGCATCTGATTCCGGCCTCTGATTCCCGGCCTCTGATTCCCTGCTTCTGATTCTGATTCCCTGCCTTTGATTCCCCATCTCTGATTCCGCACATCTGATTCCCTGCCTCTGATTCCCCATCTCTGATTCCCCATATCTGATTCCCCTTCTCTGTTTCCCCGCCTCTGATTCCCCGCCTCTGTTTCCCAATATCTAAGTCCCCGCCTCTGATTCCCCAACTCTGATTCCCCACCTCTGATTCCCCAGCTCTGATTCCCCGCCTCTGATTCCCCGCATCTGATTCCCTGCATCTGATTCCAAGCCTCTGATTCCCTGCCTCTGATTCCCAACCTCTGATTCCCCACCTCTGATTCCCCATATCTGATTCCCAGCCTCTGTTTCCCCGCCTCTGATTCCCTGCCTCTGTTTCCCCATATCTGATTCCCGGCCTCTGATTCCCTGCCTCTGATTCCCCGCCTCTGATTCCCTGCCTCTGATTCCCCATCTCCGATTCCGCACATCTGATTCCCTGCCTCTGATTCCCCGCCTCTGATTCCCCGCCTCCGATTCCCTGCCTCTGATTCCCAACCTCTGATTCCCCACCTCTGATTCCCCGTGTTTGATTCCCCGCCTCTGTTTCCCCGCCTCTGATTCCCCGCCTCTGATTCCCCAACTCTAATTCCCCGCCTCTGATTCCCCATATCTGATTCCCCGCCTCTGTTTCCCCGCCTCTGATTCCCCGCCCCTGTTTCCCCATATCTGATTCCCTGCCTCTGATTCCCCAACTTTGATTCCCAGCCTCTGATTCCCCAGCTCTGATACCACGCCTCTGATTCCACGTGTTTGATTCCCTGCCTCTGATTCCCCGCCTCTGATTCCCCATCTCTGATTCACCGCCTTTGATTCGCCACCTCTGATTCCCCATATCTGATTCCCCACCTCTGTTTCCCCGCCTCTGATTCCCCGCCTCTGATTCTCCATATCTCATTCCCCGCCTCTGAATCCACATCACTGATTCCCAGACTCTGATTCCCCACCTCTGATTCCCGGCCTCTTATTCCCAGCATCTGATTCCAGGCCTCTGATTCCCGGTCTCTGACTCCCCGCTTCTGATTCTGATTCCCTGCCTCTGATTCCCCATCTCTGATTCCGCACATCTGATTACCTGCCTCTGATTCCCCACCTCTGATTCCCCATATCTGATTCCTCGCCTCTGTTTCCCCGCCTCTGATTCCCCGCCTCTGATTCCCCAGCTCTGATTCCCCGCCTCTGATTTTCCGTCTTTGAATCCCTGCCTCTGATTCCCGGCCTCTGATTCCCCATCTCTGATTCACCGCCTTTGATTCGCCACCTCTGATTCCCCATATCTGATTCCCCGCCTCTGTTTCCCCGCCTCTGATTCCCCGCCTCTGATTCCCCAGCTCTGACTCCCCGCCTCTGATTCCCCAGCTCTGATTCCCCGCCTCTGATTCCCCGTGTTTGATTCCCTGCCTCTGATTCCCCGCCTCTGATTCCCCATCTCTGATTCACCGCCTTTGATTCGCCACCTCTGATTCCCCATATCTGATTCCTCGCCTCTGTTTCCCCGCCTCTGATTCCCCGCCTCTGATTCCCCAGCTCTGATTCCCCGCCTCTGATTTTCCGTGTTTGATTCCCTGCCTCTGATTCCCGGCCTCTGATTCCCCATCTCTGATTCACCGCCTTTGATTCGCCACCTCTGATTCCCCATATCTGATTCCCCGCCTCTGTTTCCCCGCCTCTGATTCCCCGCCTCTGATTCCCCAGCTCTGATTCCCCGCCTCTGATTCCCCGTGTTTGATTCCCTGCCTCTGATTCCCCGCCTGTGATTCCCCATCTCTGATTCACCGCCTTTGATTCGCCACCTCTGATTCCCCATATCTGATTCCTCGCCTCTGTTTCCCCGCCTCTGATTCCCCGCATCTGATTCCCCAGCTCTGATTCCCCGCCTCTGATTTTCCGTGTTTGATTCCCTGCCTCTGATTCCCGGCCTCTGATTCCCCATCTCTGATTCACCGCCTTTGATTCGCCACCTCTGATTCTCCATATCTGATTCCTCGCCTCTATTTCCCCGCCTCTGATTCCCCGCCTCTGATTCCCCAGCTCTGATTCCCCGCCTCTGATTTTCCGTGTTTGATTCCCTGCCTCTGATTCCCGGCCTCTGATTCCCCATATCTGATTCCCCGCCTCTGAATCCCCAACTCTAATTCCCTGCCTCTGATTCCCCAGCTCTGATTCCCCGCCTTTGATTCCCCCGTCTGATTCCCAGCCTCTGAAACCCCGTGTCTGATTTCTTGCCTCTGATTCACCGCCTCTGATTCCCCATCTCTGATTCACAGCCTCTGATTCCCCACCTCTGATTCCCAATCTCTGATTCCGCACATCTGATTCCCTGCCTCTGATTCCCCGACTCTGATCCCCACCTCTGATTCCCCAGCTCTGATTCCCCGCCTCTGATTCCCCAACTCTGATTCCCCGCCTCTGATTCCCCAGCTCTGATTCCCCACCTCTGATTCCCCGTGTTTGATTCCCTGCCTCTGATTCCCCGCCTCTGATTCCCCATCTCTGATTCACCGCCTTTGATTCGCCACCTCTGATTCCCCATATCTGATTCCTCGCCTCTGTTTCCCCGCCTCTGATTCCCCGCCTCTGATTCCCCAGCTCTGATTCCCCGCCTCTGATTTTCCGTGTTTGATTCCCTGCCTCTGATTCCCCAGCTCTGATTCCCCGCCTTTGATTCCCCCGTCTGATTCCCAGCTTCTGAAACCCCGTGTCTGATTTCTTGCCTCTGATTCCCCGCCTCTGATTCCCCATCTCTGATTCACAGCCTCTGATTCCCCACCTCTGATTCCCCATCTCTGATTCCGCACATCTGATTCCCTGCCTCTGATTCCCCGACTCTGATCCCCACCTCTGATTCCCCAGCTCTGATTCCCCGCCTCTGATTCCCCAACTCTGATTCCCCGCCTCTGATTCCCCAGCTCTGATTCCCCGCCTCTGATTCCCCGTGTTTGATTCCCTGCCTCTGATTCCCCGCCTCTGATTCCCCATCTCTGATTCACCACCTTTGATTCGCCACCTCTGATTCCCCATATCTGATTCCTCGCCTCTGTTTCCCCGCCTCTGATTCCCCGCCTCTGATTCCCCAGCTCTGATTCCCCGCCTCTGATTTTCCGTGTTTGATTCCCTGCCTCTGATTCCCGGCCTCTGATTCCCCATCTCTGATTCACCGCCTTTGATTCGCCACCTCTGATTCCCCATATCTGATTCCCCGCCTCTGTTTCCCCGCCTCTGATTCCCCGCTTCTGATTCCCCATATCTCATTCCCCGCCTCTGAATCCCCATCTCTGATTCCCGGACTCTGATTCCCCACCTCTGATTCCCGGCCTCTTATTCCCGGCATCTGATTCCGGCCTCTGATTCCCGGCCTCTGATTCCCTGCTTCTGATTCTGATTCCCTGCCTCTGATTCCCCATCTCTGATTCCGCACATCTGATTCCCTGCCTCTGATTCCCCGCCTCTGATTCCCCGCCTCTGTTTCCCAATATCTAAGTCCCCGCCTCTGATTCCCCAACTCTGATTCCCCACCTCTGATTCCCCAGCTCTGATTCCACCCCTCTGATTCCCCGCATCTGATTCCCTGCATCTGATTCCAAGCCTCTGATTCCCTGCCTCTGATTCCCAACCTCTGATTCCCCACCTCTGATTCAGCACATCTGATTCCCTGCCTCTGATTCCCCGACTCTGATCCCCACCTCTGATTCCCAATCTCTGATTCCCGGACTCTGATTCCCCACCTCTGATTCCCGGCCTCTGATTCCCTGCTTCTGATTCCCCATCTCTGATTCCGCAAATTTAATTCCCTGCCTCTGATTCCCCACCTCTGATTCCCCATATCTGATTCCCCGCCTCTGTTTCCCGGCCTCTGATTCCCCGCTTCTGATTCTGATTCCCTGCCTCTGATTCCCCATCTCTGATTCCGCACATCTGATTCCCTGCCTCTGATTCCCCACCTCTGATTCCCCATATCTGATTTCCCGCCTCTGTTTCCCCGCCTCTGATTCCCCGCCTCTGTTTCCCCATATCTAATTCCCAACCTCTGATGCCCCAACTCTGATTCCCTGCCTCTGATTCCCCGCGTTGTATTCCCTGCCTCTGATTCCCCGCCTGTGATTCCCCATCTCTGATTCACTACCTCTGATTCCCCACCTCTGATTCCCCATATCTGATTCCCCGCCTCTGAATCCCCAACTCTGATTCCCTGCCTCTGATTCCCCAGCTCTGATTCCCCGCCTTTGATTCCCCCGTCTGATTCCCAGCCTCTGAAACCCCGTGTCTGATTTCTTGCCTCTGATTCCCCGCCTCTCATTCCCCATCTCTGATTCACAGCCTCTGATTCCCCACCTCTGATTCCCCATCTCTGATTCCGCACATCTGATTCCCTGCCTCTGATTCCCCGACTCTGATCCCCACCTCTGATTCCCCAGCTCTGATTCCCCGCCTCTGATTCCCCAACTCTGATTCCCCGCCTCTGATTCCCCAGCTCTGATTCCCCGCCTCTGATTCCCCGTGTTTGATTCCCTGCCTCTGATTCCCCGCCTCTGATTCCCCATCTCTGATTCACCGCCTTTGATTCGCCACCTCTGATACCCCATATCTGATTCCTCGCCTCTGTTTCCCCGCCTCTGATTCCCCGCCTCTGATTCCCCAGCTCTGATTCCCCGCCTCTGATTTTCCATGTTTGATTCCCTGCCTGGGATTCCCCAGATCTGATTCCCCGCCTTTGATTCCCCCGTCTGATTCCCAGCCTCTGAAACCCCGTGTCTGATTTCTTGCCTCTGATTCCCCGCCTCTGATTCCCCATCTCTGATTCACAGCCTCTGATTCCCCACCTCTGATTCCCCATCTCTGATTCCGCACATCTGATTCCCTGCCTCTGATTCCCCGACTCTGATGCCCACCTCTGATTCCCCAGCTCTGATTCCCCGCCTCTGATTCCCCAACTCTGATTCCCCGCCTCTGATTCCCCAGCTCTGATTCCCCGCCTCTGATTCCCCGTGTTTGATTCCCTGCCTCTGATTCCCCGCCTCTGATTCCCCATCTCTGATTCACCGCCTTTGATTCGCCACCTCTGATTCCCCATATCTGATTCCTCGCCTCTGTTTCCCCGCCTCTGATTCCCCACCTCTGATTCCCCAGCTCTGATTCCCCGCCTCTGATTTTCCGTGTTTGATTCCCTGCCTCTGATTCCCGGCCTCTGATTCCCCATCCCTGATTCACCGCCTTTGATTCGCCACCTCTGATTCCCCATATCTGATTCCCCGCCTCTGTTTCCCCGCCTCTGATTCCCCGCCTCTGATTCCCCAGCTCTGACTCCCCGCCTCTGATTCCCCAGCTCTGATTCCCCGCCTCTGATTCCCCGTGTTTGATTCCCTGCCTCTGATTCCCCGCCTCTGATTCCCCATCTCTGATTCACCGCCTTTGATTCGCCACCTCTGATTCCCCATATCTGATTCCTCGCCTCTGTTTCCCCGCCTCTGATTCCCCGCCTCTGATTCCCCAGCTCTGATTCCCCGCCTCTGATTTTCCGTGTTTGATTCCCTGCCTCTGATTCCCGGCCTCTGATTCCCCATCTCTGATTCACCGCCTTTGATTCGCCACCTCTGATTCCCCATATCTGATTCCCCGCCTCTGTTTCCCCGCCTCTGATTCCCCGCCTCTGATTCCCCAGCTCTGATTCCCCGCCTCTGATTCCCCGTGTTTGATTCCCTGCCTCTGATTCCCCGCCTCTGATTCCCCATCTCTGATTCACCGCCTTTGATTCGCCACCTCTGATTCCCCATATCTGATTCCTCGCCTCTGTTTCCCCGCCTCTGATTCCCCGCATCTGATTCCCCAGCTCTGATTCCCCGCCTCTGATTTTCCGTGTTTGATTCCCTGCCTCTGATTCCCGGCCTCTGATTCCCCATCTCTGATTCACCGCCTTTGATTCGCCACCTCTGATTCTCCATATCTGATTCCTCGCCTCTGTTTCCCCGCCTCTGATTCCCCGCCTCTGATTCCCCAGCTCTGATTCCCCGCCTCTGATTTTCCGTGTTTGATTCCCTGCCTCTGATTCCCGGCCTCTGATTCCCCATATCTGATTCCCCGCCTCTGAATCCCCAACTCTGATTCCCTGCCTCTGATTCCCCAGCTCTGATTCCCCGCCTTTGATTCCCCCGTCTGATTCCCAGCCTCTGAAACCCCGTGTCTGATTTCTTGCCTCTGATTCACCGCCTCTGATTCCACATCTCTGATTCACAGCCTCTGATTCCCCACCTCTGATTCCCAATCTCTGATTCCGCACATCTGATTCCCTGCCTCTGATTCCCCGACTCTGATCCCCACCTCTGATTCCCCAGCTCTGATTCCCCGCCTCTGATTCCCCAACTCTGATTCCCCGCCTCTGATTCCCCAGCTCTGATTCCCCGCCTCTGATTCCCCGTGTTTGATTCCCTGCCTCTGATTCCCCGCCTCTGATTCCCCATCTCTGATTCACCGCCTTTGATTCGCCACCTCTGATTCCCCATATCTGATTCCTCGCCTCTGTTTCCCCGCCTCTGATTCCCCGCCTCTGATTCCCCAGCTCTGATTACCCGCCTCTGATTTTCCGTGTTTGATTCCCTGCCTCTGATTCCCCAGCTCTTATTCCCCGCCTTTGATTCCCCCGTCTGATTCCCAGCTTCTGAAACCCCGTGTCTGATTTCTTGCCTCTGATTCCCCGCCTCTGATTCCCCATCTCTGATTCACAGCCTCTGATTCCCCACCTCTGATTCCCCATCTCTGATTCCGCACATCTGATTCCCTGCCTCTGATTCCCCGACTCTGATCCCCACCTCTGATTCCCCAGCTCTGATTCCCCGCCTCTGATTCCCCAACTCTGATTCCCCGCCTCTGATTCCCCAGCTCTGATTCCCCGCCTCTGATTCCCCGTTTTTGATTCCCTGCCTCTGATTCCCCGCCTCTGATTCCCCATCTCTGATTCACCACCTTTGATTCGCCACCTCTGATTCCCCATATCTGATTCCGCACATCTGATTACCTGCCTCTGATTCCCCACCTCTGATTCCCCATATCTGATTCCCCGCCTCTGTTTCCCCACCTCTGATTCCCCGCCTCTGTTTCCCCATATCTAATTCCCCACCTCTGATGCCCCAACTCTGATTCCCCGCCTCTGATTCCACAGCTCTGATTCCCCGCCTCTGATTCCCCACATCCGATTCCCCATATCTGATTCCCCGCCTCTGTTTCCCCGCCCCTGATTTCCCGCCTCTGTTTCCCCATATCTGATTCCCCGCCTCTGATTCCCAACTATGAGTCCCCGCCTCTTATTCCCCAGCTCTGATTCCCCGCCTCTGTTTCCCCATATCTGATGCCCCGCCTCTATTTGCCCGCCTCTGATTCCCCGCCTCTGTTTCCCCATATCTGATTCCCCGCCTCTGATTCCCAACTATGATTCCCTGCCTCTAATTTCCCAGCTCTGATTCCCCGCCTCTGATTCCCCGTGTCTGTTTTCCTGCCTCTGATTCCCCGCCTCTGATTACCCATGTCTGATTCACCGCCTCTGATTCCCCACCTCTGATTCCCCATCTCTGATTCCGCACATCCGATTCCCTGCCTCTGATTCCCCGCCTCTGATTCACTGCCTCTGCTTCCCCAGCTCTGATTCCCCGCCTGTGATTCCCCGCGTCTTATTCCCTGCTTCTGATTCTGATTCCCTGCCTCTGATTCCCCATCTCTGATTCCGCACATCTGATTCCCTGCCTCTGATTCCCCACCTCTGATTCCCCATATCTGATTCCCCGCCTCTGTTTCCCCACCTCTGATTCCCCGCCTCTGTTTCCCCATATCTAAGTCCCCGCCTCTGATTCCCCAACTCTGATTCCCCACCTCTGATTCCCCAGCTCTCATTCCCCGCCTCTGATCCCCGCATCTGATTCCCTGCATCTGATTCCCAGCCTCTGATTCCCTGCCTCTGATTCCCAACCTCTGATTCCCCACCTCTGATTCCCCATATCTGATTCCCCGCCTCTGTTTCCACGCCTCTGATTCCCCGCCTTTGATTCCCCCGTCTGATTCCCAGCCTCTGAAACCCCGTGTCTGATTTCTTGCCTCTGATTCCCCGCCTCTGATTCCCCATCTCTGATTCACAGCCTCTGATTCCCCACCTCTGATTCCCCATCTCTGATTCCGCACATCTGATTCCCTGCCTCTGATTCCCCATCTCTGATTCACCGCCTTTGATTCGCCACCTCTGATTCCCCATATCTGATTCCCCGCCTCTGTTTCCCCGCCTCTGATTCCCCGCCTCTGATTCCCCATATCTCATTCCCCGCCTCTGAATCCCCATCTCTGATTCCCGGACTCTGATTCCCCACCTCTGATTCCCGGCCTCTTATTCCCGGCATCTGATTCCGGCCTCTGATTCCCGGCCTCTGATTCCCTGCTTCTGATTCTGATTCCCTGCCTTTGATTCCCCATCTCTGATTCCGCACATCTGATTCCCTGCCTCTGATTCCCCATCTCTGATTCCCCATATCTGATTCCCCTTCTCTGTTTCCCCGCCTCTGATTCCCCGCCTCTGTTTCCCAATATCTAAGTCCCCGCCTCTGATTCCCCAACTCTGATTCCCCACCTCTGATTCCCCAGCTCTGATTCCCCGCCTCTGATTCCCCGCATCTGATTCCCTGCATCTGATTCCAAGCCTCTGATTCCCTGCCTCTGATTCCCAACCTCTGATTCCCCACCTCTGATTCCCCATATCTGATTCCCAGCCTCTGTTTCCCCGCCTCTGATTCCCTGCCTCTGTTTCCCCATATCTGATTCCCGGCCTCTGATTCCCTGCCTCTGATTCCCCGCCTCTGATTCCCTGCCTCTGATTCCCCATCTCCGATTCCGCACATCTGATTCCCTGCCTCTGATTCCCCGCCTCTGATTCCCCGCCTCCGATTCCCTGCCTCTGATTCCCAACCTCTGATTCCCCACCTCTGATTCCCCGTGTTTGATTCCCCGCCTCTGTTTCCCCGCCTCTGATTCCCCGCCTCTGATTCCCCAACTCTAATTCCCCGCCTCTGATTCCCCATATCTGATTCCCCGCCTCTGTTTCCCCGCCTCTGATTCCCCGCCCCTGTTTCCCCATATCTGATTCCCTGCCTCTGATTCCCCAACTTTGATTCCCAGCCTCTGATTCCCCAGCTCTGATACCACGCCTCTGATTCCCCGTGTTTGATTCCCTGCCTCTGATTCCCCGCCTCTGATTCCCCATCTCTGATTCACCGCCTTTGATTCGCCACCTCTGATTCCCCATATCTGATTCCCCACCTCTGTTTCCCCGCCTCTGATTCCCCGCCTCTGATTCTCCATATCTCATTCCCCGCCTCTGAATCCACATCACTGATTCCCAGACTCTGATTCCCCACCTCTGATTCCCGGCCTCTTATTCCCAGCATCTGATTCCAGGCCTCTGATTCCCGGTCTCTGACTCCCCGCTTCTGATTCTGATTCCCTGCCTCTGATTCCCCATCTCTGATTCCGCACATCTGATTACCTGCCTCTGATTCCCCACCTCTGATTCCCCATATCTGATTCCTCGCCTCTGTTTCCCCGCCTCTGATTCCCCGCCTCTGATTCCCCAGCTCTGATTCCCCGCCTCTGATTTTCCGTGTTTGAATCCCTGCCTCTGATTCCCGGCCTCTGATTCCCCATCTCTGATTCACCGCCTTTGATTCGCCACCTCTGATTCCCCATATCTGATTCCCCGCCTCTGTTTCCCCGCCTCTGATTCCCCGCCTCTGATTCCCCATATCTCATTCCCCGCCTCTGAATCCCCATCTCTGATTCCCGGACTCTGATTCCCCACCTCTGATTCCCGGCCTCTTATTCCCGGCATCTGATTCCGGCCTCTGATTCCCGGCCTCTGATTCCCTGCTTCTGATTCCCCATCTCTGATTCCGCAAATCTAATTCCCTGCCTCTGATTCCCCACCTCTGATTCCCCATATATGATTCCCCGCCTCTGTTTCCCGGCCTCTGATTCCCCGCTTCTGATTCTGATTCCCTGCCTCTGATTCCCCATCTCTGATTCCGCACATCTGATTCCCTGCCTCTGATTCCCAACCTCTGATTCCCCATCTCTGATTCATCGCCTTTGATTCGCCACCTCTGATTCCCCATATCTGATTCCTCGCCTCTGTTTCCCCGCCTCTGATTCCCCGCCTCTGATTCCCCATATCTCATTCCCCGCTTCTGATTCCCCATCTCTGATTCCCGGACTCTGATTCCCCACCTCTGATTCCCGGCCTCTTATTCCCGGCATCTGATTCCGGCCTCTGATTCCCGGCCTCTGATTCCCTGCTTCTGATTCCCCATCTCTGATTCCGCAAATCTAATTCCCTGCCTCTGATTCCCTGCCTCTGATTCCCCAACTTTGATTCCCAGCATCTGATTCCCCTGCTCTGATTCCCCGCCTCTGATTCCCCGCATCTGATTCCCTGCATCTGATTCGAAGCCTCTGATTCCCTGCCTCTGATTCCCAACCTCTGATACCCCACCTCTGATTCCCCATCTCTGATTCCGCACATCCGATTCCCTGCCTCTGATTCCCCGCCTCTGATTCACTGCCTCTGCTTCCCCAGTTCTGATTCCCCGCCTCTGATTCATCGCGTCTTATTCCCTGCTTCTGATTCTGATTCCCTGCCTCTGATTCCCCATCTCTGATTCCGCACATCTGATTCCCTGCCTCTGATTCCCCACCTCTGATTCCCCATATCTGATTCCCCGCCTCTGTTTCCCCACCTCTGATTCCCCGCCTCTGTTTCCCCATATCTAAGTCCCCGCCTCTGATTCCCCAACTCTGATTCCCCACCTCTGATTCCCCAGCTCTCATTCCCCGCCTCTGATCCCCGCAACTGATTCCCTGCATCTGATTCCCAGCCTCTGATTCCCTGCCTCTGATTCCCAACCTCTGATTCCCCACCTCTGATTCCGCACATCTGATTACCTGCCTCTGATTCCCCACCTCTGATTCCGCACATCTGATTACCTGCCTCTGATTCCCCACCTCTGATTCCCCATATCTGATTCCTCGCCTCTGTTTCCCCGCCTCTGATTCCCCGCCTCTGATTCCCCAGCTCTGATTCCCCGCCTCTGATTTTCCGTGTTTGATTCCCTGCCTCTGATTCCCGGCCTCTGATTCCCCATCTCTGATTCACCGCCTTTGATTCGCCACCTCTGATTCCCCATATCTGATTCCCCTCCTCTGTTTCCCCGCCTCTGATTCCCCGCCTCTGATTCCCCATATCTCATTCCCCGCCTCTGAATCCCCATCTCTGATTCCCGGACTCTGATTCCCCACCTCTGATTCCCAGCCTCTTATTCCCGGCATCTGATTCCGGCCTCTGATTCCCGGCCTCTGATTCCCTGCTTCTGATTCCCCATCTCTGATTCCGCAAATCTAATTCCCTGCCTCTGATTCCCCACCTCTGATTCCCCATATCTGATTCCCCGCCTCTGTTTCCCGGCCTCTGATTCCCCGCTTCTGATTCTGATTCCCTGCCTCTGATTCCCCATCTCTGATTCCGCACATCTGATTCCCTGCCTCTGATTCCCAACCTCTGATTCCCCATCTCTGATTCATCGCCTTTGATTCGCCACCTCTGATTCCCCATATCTGATTCCTCGCCTCTGTTTCCCCGCCTCTGATTCCCCGCCTCTGATTCCCCATATCTCATTCCCCGCCTCTGATTCCCCATCTCTGATTCCCGGACTCTGATTCCCCACCTCTGATTCCCGGCCTCTTATTCCCGGCATCTGATTCCGGCCTCTGATTCCCGGCCTCTGATTCCCTGCTTCTGATTCCCCATCTCTGATTCCGCAAATTTAATTCCCTGCCTCTGATTCCCCACCTCTGATTCCCCATATCTGATTCCCCGCCTCTGTTTCCCGGCCTCTGATTCCCCGCTTCTGATTCTGATTCCCTGCCTCTGATTCCCCATCTCTGATTCCGCACATCTGATTCCCTGCCTCTGATTCCCCACCTCTGATTCCCCATATCTGATTTCCCGCCTCTGTTTCCCCGCCTCTGATTCCCCGCCTCTGTTTCCCCATATCTAATTCCCAACCTCTGATGCCCCAACTCTGATTCCCTGCCTCTGATTCCCCGCGTTCTATTCCCTGCCTCTGATTCCCCGCCTGTGATTCCCCATCTCTGATTCACTACCTCTGATTCCCCACCTCTGATTCCCCATATCTGATTCCCCGCCTCTGAATCCCCAACTCTGATTCCCTGCCTCTGATTCCCCAGCTCTGATTCCCCGCCTTTGATTCCCCCGTCTGATTCCCAGCCTCTGAAACCCCGTGTCTGATTTCTTGCCTCTGATTCCCCGCCTCTGATTCCCCATCTCTGATTCACAGCCTCTGATTCCCCACCTCTGATTCCCCATCTCTGATTCCGCACATCTGATTCCCTGCCTCTGATTCCCCGACTCTGATCCCCACCTCTGATTCCCCAGCTCTGATTCCCCGCCTCTGATTCCCCAACTCTGATTCCCCGCCTCTGATTCCCCAGCTCTGATTCCCCGCCTCTGATTCCCCATCTCTGATTCACCGCCTTTGATTCGCCACCTCTGATACCCCATATCTGATTCCTCGCCTCTGTTTCCCCGCCTCTGATTCCCGGCCTCTGATTCCCCAGCTCTGATTCCCCGCCTCTGATTTTCCATGTTTGATTCCCTGCCTGGGATTCCCCAGCTCTGATTCCCCGCCTTTGATTCCCCCGTCTGATTCCCAGCCTCTGAAACCCCGTGTCTGATTTCTTGCCTCTGATTCCCCGCCTCTGATTCCCCATTTCTGATTCACAGCCTCTGATTCCCCACCTCTGATTCCCCATCTCTGATTCCGCACATCTGATTCCCTGCCTCTGATTCCCCGACTCTGATGCCCACTTCTGATTCCCCAGCTCTGATTCCCCGCCTCTGATTCCCCAACTCTGATTCCCCGCCTCTGATTCCCCAGCTCTGATTCCCCGCCTCTGATTCCCCGTGTTTGATTCCCTGCCTCTGATTCCCCGCCTCTGATTCCCCATCTCTGATTCACCGCCTTTGATTCGCCACCTCTGATTCCCCATATCTGATTCCTCGCCTCTGTTTCCCCGCCTCTGATTC
Organism: Narcine bancroftii; assembly: GCF_036971445.1. Classification (NCBI taxonomy): domain Eukaryota; kingdom Metazoa; phylum Chordata; class Chondrichthyes; order Torpediniformes; family Narcinidae; genus Narcine; species Narcine bancroftii. The sequence continues at coordinate 123,976,069 of NC_091475.1, forward strand.
CCCACCTCTGATTCCCCAGCTCTGATTCCCCGCCTCTGATTTTCCGTGTTTGATTCCCTGCCTCTGATTCCCGGCCTCTGATTCCCCATCCCTGATTCACCGCCTTTGATTCGCCACCTCTGATTCCCCATATCTGATTCCCCGCCTCTGTTTCCCCGCCTCTGATTCCCCGCCTCTGATTCCCCAGCTCTGACTCCCCGCCTCTGATTCCCCAGCTCTGATTCCCCGCCTCTGATTCCCCGTGTTTGATTCCCTGCCTCCGATTCCCCGCCTCTGATTCCCCATCTCTGATTCACCGCCTTTGATTCGCCACCTCTGATTCCCCATATCTGATTCCTCGCCTCTGTTTCCCCGCCTCTGATTCCCCGCCTCTGATTCCCCAGCTCTGATTCCCCGCCTCTGATTTTCCGTGTTTGATTCCCTGCCTCTGATTCCCGGCCTCTGATTCCCCATCTCTGATTCACCGCCTTTGATTCGCCACCTCTGATTCCCCATATCTGATTCCCCGCCTCTGTTTCCCCGCCTCTGATTCCCCGCCTCTGATTCCCCAGCTCTGATTCCCCGCCTCTGATTCCCCGTGTTTGATTCCCTGCCTCTGATTCCCCGCCTCTGATTCCCCATCTCTGATTCACCGCCTTTGATTCGCCACCTCTGATTCCCCATATCTGATTCCTCGCCTCTGTTTCCCCGCCTCTGATTCCCCGCATCTGATTCCCCAGCTCTGATTCCCCGCCTCTGATTTTCCGTGTTTGATTCCCTGCCTCTGATTCCCGGCCTCTGATTCCCCATCTCTGATTCACCGCCTTTGATTCGCCACCTCTGATTCTCCATATCTGATTCCTCGCCTCTGTTTCCCCGCCTCTGATTCCCCGCCTCTGATTCCCCAGCTCTGATTCCCCGCCTCTGATTTTCCGTGTTTGATTCCCTGCCTCTGATTCCCGGCCTCTGATTCCCCATATCTGATTCCCCGCCTCTGAATCCCCAACTCTGATTCCCTGCCTCTGATTCCCCAGCTCTGATTCCCCGCCTTTGATTCCCCCGTCTGATTCCCAGCCTCTGAAACCCCGTGTCTGATTTCTTGCCTCTGATTCACCGCCTCTGATTCCCCATCTCTGATTCACAGCCTCTGATTCCCCACCTCTGATTCCCAATCTCTGATTCCGCACATCTGATTCCCTGCCTCTGATTCCCCGACTCTGATCCCCACCTCTGATTCCCCAGCTCTGATTCCCCGCCTCTGATTCCCCAACTCTGATTCCCCGCCTCTGATTCCCCAGCTCTGATTCCCCGCCTCTGATTCCCCGTGTTTGATTCCCTGCCTCTGATTCCCCGCCTCTGATTCCCCATCTCTGATTCACCGCCTTTGATTCGCCACCTCTGATTCCCCATATCTGATTCCTCGCCTCTGTTTCCCCGCCTCTGATTCCCCGCCTCTGATTCCCCAGCTCTGATTCCCCGCCTCTGATTTTCCGTGTTTGATTCCCTGCCTCTGATTCCCCAGCTCTGATTCCCCGCCTTTGATTCCCCCGTCTGATTCCCAGCTTCTGAAACCCCGTGTCTGATTTCTTGCCTCTGATTCCCCGCCTCTGATTCCCCATCTCTGATTCACAGCCTCTGATTCCCCACCTCTGATTCCCCATCTCTGATTCCGCACATCTGATTCCCTGCCTCTGATTCCCCGACTCTGATCCCCACCTCTGATTCCCCAGCTCTGATTCCCCGCCTCTGATTCCCCAACTCTGATTCCCCGCCTCTGATTCCCCAGCTCTGATTCCCCGCCTCTGATTCCCCGTGTTTGATTCCCTGCCTCTGATTCCCCGCCTCTGATTCCCCATCTCTGATTCACCACCTTTGATTCGCCACCTCTGATTCCCCATATCTGATTCCTCGCCTCTGTTTCCCCGCCTCTGATTCCCCGCCTCTGATTCCCCAGCTCTGATTCCCCGCCTCTGATTTTCCGTGTTTGATTCCCTGCCTCTGATTCCCGGCCTCTGATTCCCCATCTCTGATTCACCGCCTTTGATTCGCCACCTCTGATTCCCCATATCTGATTCCCCGCCTCTGTTTCCCCGCCTCTGATTCCCCGCTTCTGATTCCCCATATCTAATTCCCCGCCTCTGAATCCCCATCTCTTATTCCCGGACTCTGATTCCCCACCTCTGATTCCCGGCCTCTTATTCCCGGCATCTGATTCCGGCCTCTGATTCCCGGCCTCTGATTCCCTGCTTCTGATTCTGATTCCCTGCCTCTGATTCCCCATCTCTGATTCCGCACATCTGATTCCCTGCCTCTGATTCCCCGCCTCTGATTCCCCGCCTCTGTTTCCCAATATCTAAGTCCCCGCCTCTGATTCCCCAACTCTGATTCCCCACCTCTGATTCCCCAGCTCTGATTCCACCCCTCTGATTCCCCGCATCTGATTCCCTGCATCTGATTCCAAGCCTCTGATTCCCTGCCTCTGATTCCCAACCTCTGATTCCCCACCTCTGATTCCGCACATCTGATTCCCTGCCTCTGATTCCCCGACTCTGATCCCCACCTCTGATTCCCCACCTCTGATTCCCCGCCTCTGATTCCCCGTGTTTGATTCCCTGCCTCTGATTCCCCGCCTCTGATTCCCCATCTCTGATTCATCGCCTTTGATTCCCGGACTCTTATTCCCGGCATCTGATTCCGGCCTCTGATTCCCGACCTCTGATTCCCTGCTTCTGATTCCCCATCTCTGATTCCGCAAATCTAATTCCCTGCCTCTGATTCCCCACCTCTGATTCCCCATATCTGATTCCCCACCTCTGTTTCCCGGCCTCTGATTCCCCGCTTCTGATTCTGATTCCCTGCCTCTGATTCCCCATCTCTGATTCCGCACATCTGATTCCCTGCCTCTGATTCCACACCTCTGATTCCCCATATCTGATTTCCCGCCTCTGTTTCCCCGCCTCTGATTCCCCGCCTCTGTTTCCCCATATCTAATTCCCAACCTCTGATGCCCCAACTCTGATTCCCTGCCTCTGATTCCCCGCGTTCTATTCCCTGCCTCTGATTCCCCGCCTGTGATTCCCCATCTCTGATTCACCACCTCTGATTCCCCACCTCTGATTCCCCATATCTAATTCCCCGCCTCTGTTTGCCCGACTCTGATTCCCCGCCTCTGTTTCCCCATATCTGATTCCCCGCCTCTGAATCCCCAACTCTGATTCCCTGCCTCTGATTCCCCAGCTCTGATTCCCCGCCTTTGATTCCCCCGTCTGATTCCCAGCCTCTGAAACCCCGTGTCTGATTTCTTGCCTCTGATTCCCCGCCTCTGATTCCCCATCTCTGATTCACAGCCTCGGATTCCCCACCTCTGATTCCCCATCTCTGATTCCGCACATCTGATTCCCTGCCTCTGATTCCCCGACTCTGATCCCCACCTCTGATTCCCCAGCTCTGATTCCCCGCCTCTGATTCCCCAACTCTGATTCCCCGCCTCTGATTCCCCAGCTCTGATTCCCCGCCTCTGATTCCCCGTGTTTGATTCCCTGCCTCTGATTCCCCGCCTCTGATTCCCCATCTCTGATTCACCGCCTTTGATTCGCCACCTCTGATTCCCCATATCTGATTCCTCGCCTCTGTTTCCCCGCCTCTGATTCCCCGCCTCTGATTCCCCATATCTCATTCCCCGCCTCTGATTCCCCATCTCTGATTCCCGGACTCTGATTCCCCACCTCTGATTCCCGGCCTCTTATTCCCGGCATCTGATTCCGGCCTCTGATTCCCGGCCTCTGATTCCCTGCTTCTGATTCCCCATCTCTGATTCCCCATATCTGATTCCCCGCCTCTGTTTCCCCGCCTCTGATTCCCCGCCTCTGTTTCCCCATATCTAAGTCCCCGCCTCTGATTCCCCAACTTTGATTCCCCACCTCTGATTCCCCAGCTCTGATTCCCCGCCTCTGATTCCCAGCCTCTGATTCCCAACCTCTGATTCCCCACCTCTGATTCCCCATATCTCATTCCCCGCCTCTGTTTCCCCGCCTCTGATTCCCCGCCTCTGTTTCCCCATATCTGATCCCCGCCTCTATTTGCCTGCATCTGATTCCCCGCCTCTGTTTCCCCATATCTGATTCCCCGCCTCTGAATCCCCAACTCTGATTCCCTGCCTCTAATTTCCCAGCTCTGATTCCCCGCCTTTGATTCCCCGCGTCTGATTACCGGCCTCTGATTCCCCGCCTCTGATTCCCCATCTCTGATTCACAACCTCTGATTCCCCACCTCTGATACCCCATATCTGATTCCCCGCCTCTGTTTCCCCGCCTCTGATTCCCCACCTCTGGTTCCCCATATCTGATTCCCCGCCTCTGTTTCCCCGCCTCTGATTCCCCGCCTCTGTTTCCCCATATCTAAGTCCCCGCCTCTGATTCCCCAACTTTGATTCCCCACCTCTGATTCCCCAGCTCTGATTCCCCGCCTCTGATTCCCAGCCTCTGATTCCCAACCTCTGATTCCCCACCTCTGATTCCCCATATCTGATTCCCAGCCTCTGTTTCCCCGCCTCTGATTCCCCGCCTCTGTTTCCCCATATCTGATCCCCGCCTCTATTTGCCTGCATCTGATTCCCCGCCTCTGTTTCCCCATATCTGATTCCCCGCCTCTGAATCCCCAACTCTGATTCCCTGCCTCTAATTTCCCAGCTCTGATTCCCCGCCTCTGATTCCCCGCGTCTGATTACCGGCCTCTGATTCCCCGCCTCTGATTCCCCATCTCTGATTCACAACCTCTGATTCCCCACCTCTGATACCCCATATCTGATTCCCCACCTCTGTTTCCCCGCCTCTGATTCCCCACCTCTGATTCCCAATATCTGATTCCCCGCCTCTGATTCCCCACCTCTGATTCCCCACCTTTGATTCGCCAGCTATGATTCCCCGCCTCTGATTCCCCGTGTTTGATTCCCTGCCTCTGATTCCCGGCCTCTGATTCCCCATCTCTGATTCACCGCCTTTGATTCGCCACCTCTGATTCCCCATATCTGATACCCGCCTCTGTTTCCCCGCCTCTTATTCCCCTCCTCTGATTCCCCATATCTCATTCCCCGCCTCTGAATCCCCATCTCTGATTCCCGGACTCTGTTTCCCCACCTCTGATTCCCTGCTTCTGATTCTGATTCCCTGCCTTTGATTCCCCATCTCTGATTCCGCACATCTGATTCCCTGCCTCTGATTCCCCATCTCTGATTCCCCATATCTGATTCCCCGCCTCTGTTTCCCCGCCTCTGATTCCCCGCCTCTGTTTCCCAATATCTAAGTCCCCGCCTCTGATTCCCCAAATCTAATTCCCCACCTCTGATTCCCCAGCTCTGATTCCCCGCCTCTGATTCCCCGCATCTGATTCCCTGCATCTGATTCCCCGCCTCTGATTCCCCATCTCTGATTCACAACCTCTGATTCCCCACCTCTGATACCCCATATCTAATTCCCCGCCTCTGTTTCCCCGCCTCTGATTCCCCACCTCTAATTCCCAATATCTGATTCCCGGCCTCTGATTCCCCACATCTGATTCCCCGCCTCTGATTCGCCAGCTATGATTCCCCGCCTCTGATTCCCCGTGTTTGATTCCCTGCCTCTGATTCCCGGCCTCTGATTCCCCATCTCTGATTCACCACCTTTGATTCGCCACCTCTGATTCCCGATATCTGATTCCCCACCTCTGTTTCCCCGCCTCTGATTCCCCGCCTCTGATTCCCCATATCTCATTCCCCGCCTCTGAATCCCCATCTCTGATTCCCGGACTCTGATTCCCCACCTCTGATTCCCTGCTTCTGATTCTGTTTCCCTGCCTCTGATTCCCCATCTCTGATTCCCCATATCTGATTCCCCACCTCTGTTTCCCCGCCTCTGATTCCCCGCCTCTGTTTCCCAATATCTAAGTCCCCGCCTCTGATTCCCCAACTCTAATTCCCCACCTCTGATTCCCCAGCTCTGATTCCCCGCCTCTGATTCCCCGCATCTGATTCCCTGCATCTGATTCCAAGCCTCTGATTCCCTGCCTCTGATTCTCCATATCTCATTCCCCGCCTCTGAATCCACATCACTGATTCCCAGACTCTGATTCCCCACCTCTGATTCCCGGCCTCTTATTCCCAGCATCTGATTCCAGGCCTCTGATTCCCGGTCTCTGACTCCCCGCTTCTGATTCTGATTCCCTGCCTCTGATTCCCCATCTCTGATTCCGCACATCTGATTACCTGCCTCTGATTCCCCACCTCTGATTCCCCATATCTGATTCCTCGCCTCTGTTTCCCCGCCTCTGATTCCCCGCCTCTGATTCCCCAGCTCTGATTCCCCGCCTCTGATTTTCCGTGTTTGAATCCCTGCCTCTGATTCCCGGCCTCTGATACCCCATCTCTGATTCACCGCCTTTGATTCGCCACCTCTGATTCCCCATATCTGATTCCCCGCCTCTGTTTCCCCGCCTCTGATTCCCCGCCTCTGATTCCCCATATCTCATTCCCCGCCTCTGAATCCCCATCTCTGATTCCCGGACTCTGATTCCCCACCTCTGATTCCCGGCCTCTTATTCCCGGCATCTGATTCCGGCCTCTGATTCCCGGCCTCTGATTCCCTGCTTCTGATTCCCCATCTCTGATTCCGCAAATCTAATTCCCTGCCTCTGATTCCCCACCTCTGATTCCCCATATATGATTCCCCGCCTCTGTTTCCCGGCCTCTGATTCCCCGCTTCTGATTCTGATTCCCTGCCTCTGATTCCCCATCTCTGATTCCGCACATCTGATTCCCTGCCTCTGATTCCCAACCTCTGATTCCCCATCTCTGATTCATCGCCTTTGATTCGCCACCTCTGATTCCCCATATCTGATTCCTCGCCTCTGTTTCCCCGCCTCTGATTCCCCGCCTCTGATTCCCCATATCTCATTCCCCGCTTCTGATTCCCCATCTCTGATTCCCGGACTCTGATTCCCCACCTCTGATTCCCGGCCTCTTATTCCCGGCATCTGATTCCGGCCTCTGATTCCCGGCCTCTGATTCCCTGCTTCTGATTCCCCATCTCTGATTCCGCAAATCTAATTCCCTGCCTCTGATTCCCTGCCTCTGATTCCCCAACTTTGATTCCCAGCATCTGATTCCCCTGCTCTGATTCCCCGCCTCTGATTCCCCGCATCTGATTCCCTGCATCTGATTCGAAGCCTCTGATTCCCTGCCTCTGATTCCCAACCTCTGATACCCCACCTCTGATTCCCCATCTCTGATTCCGCACATCCGATTCCCTGCCTCTGATTCCCCGCCTCTGATTCACTGCCTCTGCTTCCCCAGTTCTGATTCCCCGCCTCTGATTCATCGCGTCTTATTCCCTGCTTCTGATTCTGATTCCCTGCCTCTGATTCCCCATCTCTGATTCCGCACATCTGATTCCCTGCCTCTGATTCCCCACCTCTGATTCCCCATATCTGATTCCCCGCCTCTGTTTCCCCACCTCTGATTCCCCGCCTCTGTTTCCCCATATCTAAGTCCCCGCCTCTGATTCCCCAACTCTGATTCCCCACCTCTGATTCCCCAGCTCTCATTCCCCGCCTCTGATCCCCGCAACTGATTCCCTGCATCTGATTCCCAGCCTCTGATTCCCTGCCTCTGATTCCCAACCTCTGATTCCCCACCTCTGATTCCGCACATCTGATTACCTGCCTCTGATTCCCCACCTCTGATTCCGCACATCTGATTACCTGCCTCTGATTCCCCACCTCTGATTCCCCATATCTGATTCCTCGCCTCTGTTTCCCCGCCTCTGATTCCCCGCCTCTGATTCCCCAGCTCTGATTCCCCGCCTCTGATTTTCCGTGTTTGATTCCCTGCCTCTGATTCCCGGCCTCTGATTCCCCATCTCTGATTCACCGCCTTTGATTCGCCACCTCTGATTCCCCATATCTGATTCCCCTCCTCTGTTTCCCCGCCTCTGATTCCCCGCCTCTGATTCCCCATATCTCATTCCCCGCCTCTGAATCCCCATCTCTGATTCCCGGACTCTGATTCCCCACCTCTGATTCCCAGCCTCTTATTCCCGGCATCTGATTCCGGCCTCTGATTCCCGGCCTCTGATTCCCTGCTTCTGATTCCCCATCTCTGATTCCGCAAATCTAATTCCCTGCCTCTGATTCCCCACCTCTGATTCCCCATATCTGATTCCCCGCCTCTGTTTCCCGGCCTCTGATTCCCCGCTTCTGATTCTGATTCCCTGCCTCTGATTCCCCATCTCTGATTCCGCACATCTGATTCCCTGCCTCTGATTCCCAACCTCTGATTCCCCATCTCTGATTCATCGCCTTTGATTCGCCACCTCTGATTCCCCATATCTGATTCCTCGCCTCTGTTTCCCCGCCTCTGATTCCCCGCCTCTGATTCCCCATATCTCATTCCCCGCCTCTGATTCCCCATCTCTGATTCCCGGACTCTGATTCCCCACCTCTGATTCCCGGCCTCTTATTCCCGGCATCTGATTCCGGCCTCTGATTCCCGGCCTCTGATTCCCTGCTTCTGATTCCCCATCTCTGATTCCGCAAATTTAATTCCCTGCCTCTGATTCCCCACCTCTGATTCCCCATATCTGATTCCCCGCCTCTGTTTCCCGGCCTCTGATTCCCCGCTTCTGATTCTGATTCCCTGCCTCTGATTCCCCATCTCTGATTCCGCACATCTGATTCCCTGCCTCTGATTCCCCACCTCTGATTCCCCATATCTGATTTCCCGCCTCTGTTTCCCCGCCTCTGATTCCCCGCCTCTGTTTCCCCATATCTAATTCCCAACCTCTGATGCCCCAACTCTGATTCCCTGCCTCTGATTCCCCGCGTTCTATTCCCTGCCTCTGATTCCCCGCCTGTGATTCCCCATCTCTGATTCACTACCTCTGATTCCCCACCTCTGATTCCCCATATCTGATTCCCCGCCTCTGAATCCCCAACTCTGATTCCCTGCCTCTGATTCCCCAGCTCTGATTCCCCGCCTTTGATTCCCCCGTCTGATTCCCAGCCTCTGAAACCCCGTGTCTGATTTCTTGCCTCTGATTCCCCGCCTCTGATTCCCCATCTCTGATTCACAGCCTCTGATTCCCCACCTCTGATTCCCCATCTCTGATTCCGCACATCTGATTCCCTGCCTCTGATTCCCCGACTCTGATCCCCACCTCTGATTCCCCAGCTCTGATTCCCCGCCTCTGATTCCCCAACTCTGATTCCCCGCCTCTGATTCCCCAGCTCTGATTCCCCGCCTCTGATTCCCCGTGTTTGATTCCCTGCCTCTGATTCCCCGCCTCTGATTCCCCATCTCTGATTCACCGCCTTTGATTCGCCACCTCTGATACCCCATATCTGATTCCTCGCCTCTGTTTCCCCGCCTCTGATTCCCGGCCTCTGATTCCCCAGCTCTGATTCCCCGCCTCTGATTTTCCATGTTTGATTCCCTGCCTGGGATTCCCCAGCTCTGATTCCCCGCCTTTGATTCCCCCGTCTGATTCCCAGCCTCTGAAACCCCGTGTCTGATTTCTTGCCTCTGATTCCCCGCCTCTGATTCCCCATTTCTGATTCACAGCCTCTGATTCCCCACCTCTGATTCCCCATCTCTGATTCCGCACATCTGATTCCCTGCCTCTGATTCCCCGACTCTGATGCCCACCTCTGATTCCCCAGCTCTGATTCCCCGCCTCTGATTCCCCAACTCTGATTCCCCGCCTCTGATTCCCCAGCTCTGATTCCCCGCCTCTGATTCCCCGTGTTTGATTCCCTGCCTCTGATTCCCCGCCTCTGATTCCCCATCTCTGATTCACCGCCTTTGATTCGCCACCTCTGATTCCCCATATCTGATTCCTCGCCTCTGTTTCCCCGCCTCTGATTCCCCACCTCTGATTCCCCAGCTCTGATTCCCCGCCTCTGATTTTCCGTGTTTGATTCCCTGCCTCTGATTCCCGGCCTCTGATTCCCCATCCCTGATTCACCGCCTTTGATTCGCCACCTCTGATTCCCCATATCTGATTCCCCGCCTCTGTTTCCCCGCCTCTGATTCCCCGCCTCTGATTCCCCAGCTCTGACTCCCCGCCTCTGATTCCCCAGCTCTGATTCCCCGCCTCTGATTCCCCGTGTTTGATTCCCTGCCTCCGATTCCCCGCCTCTGATTCCCCATCTCTGATTCACCGCCTTTGATTCGCCACCTCTGATTCCCCATATCTGATTCCTCGCCTCTGTTTCCCCGCCTCTGATTCCCCGCCTCTGATTCCCCAGCTCTGATTCCCCGCCTCTGATTTTCCGTGTTTGATTCCCTGCCTCTGATTCCCGGCCTCTGATTCCCCATCTCTGATTCACCGCCTTTGATTCGCCACCTCTGATTCCCCATATCTGATTCCCCGCCTCTGTTTCCCCGCCTCTGATTCCCCGCCTCTGATTCCCCAGCTCTGATTCCCCGCCTCTGATTCCCCGTGTTTGATTCCCTGCCTCTGATTCCCCGCCTCTGATTCCCCATCTCTGATTCACCGCCTTTGATTCGCCACCTCTGATTCCCCATATCTGATTCCTCGCCTCTGTTTCCCCGCCTCTGATTCCCCGCATCTGATTCCCCAGCTCTGATTCCCCGCCTCTGATTTTCCGTGTTTGATTCCCTGCCTCTGATTCCCGGCCTCTGATTCCCCATCTCTGATTCACCGCCTTTGATTCGCCACCTCTGATTCTCCATATCTGATTCCTCGCCTCTGTTTCCCCGCCTCTGATTCCCCGCCTCTGATTCCCCAGCTCTGATTCCCTGCCTCTGATTTTCCGTGTTTGATTCCCTGCCTCTGATTCCCGGCCTCTGATTCCCCATATCTGATTCCCCGCCTCTGAATCCCCAACTCTGATTCCCTGCCTCTGATTCCCCAGCTCTGATTCCCCGCCTTTGATTCCCCCGTCTGATTCCCAGCCTCTGAAACCCCGTGTCTGATTTCTTGCCTCTGATTCACCGCCTCTGATTCCCCATCTCTGATTCACAGCCTCTGATTCCCCACCTCTGATTCCCAATCTCTGATTCCGCACATCTGATTCCCTGCCTCTGATTCCCCGACTCTGATCCCCACCTCTGATTCCCCAGCTCTGATTCCCCGCCTCTGATTCCCCAACTCTGATTCCCCGCCTCTGATTCCCCAGCTCTGATTCCCCGCCTCTGATTCCCCGTGTTTGATTCCCTGCCTCTGATTCCCCGCCTCTGATTCCCCATCTCTGATTCACCGCCTTTGATTCGCCACCTCTGATTCCCCATATCTGATTCCTCGCCTCTGTTTCCCCGCCTCTGATTCCCCGCCTCTGATTCCCCAGCTCTGATTCCCCGCCTCTGATTTTCCGTGTTTGATTCCCTGCCTCTGATTCCCCAGCTCTGATTCCCCGCCTTTGATTCCCCCGTCTGATTCCCAGCTTCTGAAACCCCGTGTCTGATTTCTTGCCTCTGATTCCCCGCCTCTGATTCCCCATCTCTGATTCACAGCCTCTGATTCCCCACCTCTGATTCCCCATCTCTGATTCCGCACATCTGATTCCCTGCCTCTGATTCCCCGACTCTGATCCCCACCTCTGATTCCCCAGCTCTGATTCCCCGCCTCTGATTCCCCAACTCTGATTCCCCGCCTCTGATTCCCCAGCTCTGATTCCCCGCCTCTGATTCCCCGTGTTTGATTCCCTGCCTCTGATTCCCCGCCTCTGATTCCCCATCTCTGATTCACCACCTTTGATTCGCCACCTCTGATTCCCCATATCTGATTCCTCGCCTCTGTTTCCCCGCCTCTGATTCCCCGCCTCTGATTCCCCAGCTCTGATTCCCCGCCTCTGATTTTCCGTGTTTGATTCCCTGCCTCTGATTCCCGGCCTCTGATTCCCCATCTCTGATTCACCGCCTTTGATTCGCCACCTCTGATTCCCCATATCTGATTCCCCGCCTCTGTTGCCCCGCCTCTGATTCCCCGCTTCTGATTCCCCATATCTCATTCCCCGCCTCTGAATCCCCATCTCTGATTCCCGGACTCTGATTCCCCACCTCTGATTCCCGGCCTCTTATTCCCGGCATCTGATTCCGGCCTCTGATTCCCGGCCTCTGATTCCCTGCTTCTGATTCTGATTCCCTGCCTCTGATTCCCCATCTCTGATTCCCTGCCTCTGATTCCCCGCCTCTGATTCCCCGCCTCTGATTCCCCGCCTCTGTTTCCCAATATCTAAGTCCCCGCCTCTGATTCCCCAACTCTGATTCCCCACCTCTGATTCCCCAGCTCTGATTCCACCCCTCTGATTCCCCGCATCTGATTCCCTGCATCTGATTCCAAGCCTCTGATTCCCTGCCTCTGATTCCCAACCTCTGATTCCCCACCTCTGATTCCGCACATCTGATTCCCTGCCTCTGATTCCCCGACTCTGATCCCCACCTCTGATTCCCCAGCTCTGATTCCCCGCCGCTGATTCCCCGTGTTTGATTCCCTGCCTCTGATTCCCCGCCTCTGATTCCCCATCTCTGATTCATCGCCTTTGATTCCCGGACTCTTATTCCCGGCATCTGATTCCGGCCTCTGATTCCCGACCTCTGATTCCCTGCTTCTGATTCCCCATCTCTGATTCCGCAAATCTAATTCCCTGCCTCTGATTCCCCACCTCTGATTCCCCATATCTGATTCCCCACCTCTGTTTCCCGGCCTCTGATTCCCCGCTTCTGATTCTGATTCCCTGCCTCTGATTCCCCATCTCTGATTCCGCACATCTGATTCCCTGCCTCTGATTCCACACCTCTGATTCCCCATATCTGATTTCCCGCCTCTGTTTCCCCGCCTCTGATTCCCCGCCTCTGTTTCCCCATATCTAATTCCCAACCTCTGATGCCCCAACTCTGATTCCCTGCCTCTGATTCCCCGCGTTCTATTCCCTGCCTCTGATTCCCCGCCTGTGATTCCCCATCTCTGATTCACCACCTCTGATTCCCCACCTCTGATTCCCCATATCTAATTCCCCGCCTCTGTTTGCCCGACTCTGATTCCCCGCCTCTGTTTCCCCATATCTGATTCCCCGCCTCTGAATCCCCAACTCTGATTCCCTGCCTCTGATTCCCCAGCTCTGATTCCCCGCCTTTGATTCCCCCGTCTGATTCCCAGCCTCTGAAACCCCGTGTCTGATTTCTTGCCTCTGATTCCCCGCCTCTGATTCCCCATCTCTGATTCACAGCCTCGGATTCCCCACCTCTGATTCCCCATCTCTGATTCCGCACATCTGATTCCCTGCCTCTGATTCCCCGACTCTGATCCCCACCTCTGATTCCCCAGCTCTGATTCCCCGCCTCTGATTCCCCAACTCTGATTCCCCGCCTCTGATTCCCCAGCTCTGATTCCCCGCCTCTGATTCCCCGTGTTTGATTCCCTGCCTCTGATTCCCCGCCTCTGATTCCCCATCTCTGATTCACCGCCTTTGATTCGCCACCTCTGATTCCCCATATCTGATTCCTCGCCTCTGTTTCCCCGCCTCTGATTCCCCGCCTCTGATTCCCCATATCTCATTCCCCGCCTCTGATTCCCCATCTCTGATTCCCGGACTCTGATTCCCCACCTCTGATTCCCGGCCTCTTATTCCCGGCATCTGATTCCGGCCTCTGATTCCCGGCCTCTGATTCCCTGCTTCTGATTCCCCATCTCTGATTCCCCATATCTGATTCCCCGCCTCTGTTTCCCCGCCTCTGATTCCCCGCCTCTGTTTCCCCATATCTAAGTCCCCGCCTCTGATTCCCCAACTTTGATTCCCCACCTCTGATTCCCCAGCTCTGATTCCCCGCCTCTGATTCCCAGCCTCTGATTCCCAACCTCTGATTCCCCACCTCTGATTCCCCATATCTCATTCCCCGCCTCTGTTTCCCCGCCTCTGATTCCCCGCCTCTGTTTCCCCATATCTGATCCCCGCCTCTATTTGCCTGCATCTGATTCCCCGCCTCTGTTTCCCCATATCTGATTCCCCGCATCTGAATCCCCAACTCTGATTCCCTGCCTCTAATTTCCCAGCTCTGATTCCCCGCCTTTGATTCCCCGCGTCTGATTACCGGCCTCTGATTCCCCGCCTCTGATTCCGCATCTCTGATTCACAACCTCTGATTCCCCACCTCTGATACCCCATATCTGATTCCCCGCCTCTGTTTCCCCGCCTCTGATTCCCCACCTCTGGTTCCCCATATCTGATTCCCCGCCTCTGTTTCCCCGCCTCTGATTCCCCGCCTCTGTTTCCCCATATCTAAGTCCCCGCCTCTGATTCCCCAACTTTGATTCCCCACCTCTGATTCCCCAGCTCTGATTCCCCGCCTCTGATTCCCAGCCTCTGATTCCCAACCTCTGATTCCCCACCTCTGATTCCCCATATCTGATTCCCAGCCTCTGTTTCCCCGCCTCTGATTCCCCGCCTCTGTTTCCCCATATCTGATCCCCGCCTCTATTTGCCTGCATCTGATTCCCCGCCTCTGTTTCCCCATATCTGATTCCCCGCCTCTGAATCCCCAACTCTGATTCCCTGCCTCTAATTTCCCAGCTCTGATTCCCCGCCTCTGATTCCCCGCGTCTGATTACCGGCCTCTGATTCCCCGCCTCTGATTCCCCATCTCTGATTCACAACCTCTGATTCCCCACCTCTGATACCCCATATCTGATTCCCCACCTCTGTTTCCCCGCCTCTGATTCCCCACCTCTGATTCCCAATATCTGATTCCCCGCCTCTGATTCCCCACCTCTGATTCCCCACCTTTGATTCGCCAGCTATGATTCCCCGCCTCTGATTCCCCGTGTTTGATTCCCTGCCTCTGATTCCCGGCCTCTGATTCCCCATCTCTGATTCACCGCCTTTGATTCGCCACCTCTGATTCCCCATATCTGATACCCGCCTCTGTTTCCCCGCCTCTTATTCCCCTCCTCTGATTCCCCATATCTCATTCCCCGCCTCTGAATCCCCATCTCTGATTCCCGGACTCTGATTCCCCACCTCTGATTCCCTGCTTCTGATTCTGATTCCCTGCCTTTGATTCCCCATCTCTGATTCCGCACATCTGATTCCCTGCCTCTGATTCCCCATCTCTGATTCCCCATATCTGATTCCCCGCCTCTGTTTCCCCGCCTCTGATTCCCCGCCTCTGTTTCCCAATATCTAAGTCCCCGCCTCTGATTCCCCAAATCTAATTCCCCACCTCTGATTCCCCAGCTCTGATTCCCCGCCTCTGATTCCCCGCATCTGATTCCCTGCATCTGATTCCCCGCCTCTGATTCCCCATCTCTGATTCACAACCTCTGATTCCCCACCTCTGATACCCCATATCTAATTCCCCGCCTCTGTTTCCCCGCCTCTGATTCCCCACCTCTAATTCCCAATATCTGATTCCCGGCCTCTGATTCCCCACATCTGATTCCCCGCCTCTGATTCGCCAGCTATGATTCCCCGCCTCTGATTCCCCGTGTTTGATTCCCTGCCTCTGATTCCCGGCCTCTGATTCCCCATCTCTGATTCACCACCTTTGATTCGCCACCTCTGATTCCCGATATCTGATTCCCCACCTCTGTTTCCCCGCCTCTGATTCCCCGCCTCTGATTCCCCATATCTCATTCCCCGCCTCTGAATCCCCATCTCTGATTCCCGGACTCTGATTCCCCACCTCTGATTCCCTGCTTCTGATTCTGTTTCCCTGCCTCTGATTCCCCATCTCTGATTCCCCATATCTGATTCCCCACCTCTGTTTCCCCGCCTCTGATTCCCCGCCTCTGTTTCCCAATATCTAAGTCCCCGCCTCTGATTCCCCAACTCTAATTCCCCACCTCTGATTCCCCAGCTCTGATTCCCCGCCTCTGATTCCCCGCATCTGATTCCCTGCATCTGATTCCAAGCCTCTTATTCCCTGCCTCTGATTCCCAACCTCTGATTCCCCACCTCTGATTCCCCATATCTGATTCCCAGCCTCTGTTTCCCCGCCTCTGATTCCCCGCCTCTGTTTCCCCATATCTGATTCCCGGCCTCTGGTTCCCCGCCTCTGATTCCCCGCCTCTGATTCCCTGCCTCTGATTCCCCGCCTCTGATTCCCCGCCTCTGATTCCCTGCCTCTGATTCCCAACCTCTGATTCCCCACCTCTGATTCCCCGTGTTTGATTCCCCGCCTCTGTTTCCCCGCCTCTGATTCCCCGCCTCTGATTCCCCAACTCTAATTCCCCGCCTCTGATTCCCCATATCTGATTCCCCGCCTCTGATTCCCCACCCCTGTTTCCCCATATCTGATTCCCTGCCTCTGATTCCCCAACTTTGATTCCCAGCATCTGATTCCCCTGCTCTGATTCCCCGCCTCTGATTCCCCGCATCTGATTCCCTGCATCTGATTCCAAGCCTCTGATTCCCTGCCTCTGATTCCCAACCTCTGATACCCCACCTCTGATTCCCCATATCTGATCCCCAGCCTCTGTTTCCCCGCCTCTGTTTCCCCATATCTGATTCCCGGCCTCTGATTCCCTGCCTCTGATTCCCCGCCTCTGATTCCCTGCCTCTGATTCCCCATCTCCGATTCCGCACATCTGATTCCCTGCCTCTGATTCCCCGCCTCTGATTCCCCACCTCTGATTCCCTGCATCTGATTCCCAACCTCTGATTCCCCACCTCTGATTCCCCGTGTTTGATTCCCCGCCTCTGTTTCCCCGCCGCTGATTCCCCGCCTCTGATTCCCCAACTCTAATTCCCCACCTCTGATTCCCCATATCTGATTCCCTGCCTCTGTTTCCCCGCCTCTGATTCCCCGCCCCTGTTTCCCCATATCTGATTCCCTGCCTCTGATTCCCCAACTTTGATTCCCAGCCTCTGATTCCCCAGCTCTGATTCCCCGCCTCTGATTCCCCGTGTTTGATTCCCTGCCTCTGATTCCCCGCCTCTGATTCCCCATCTCTGATTCACCGCCTTTGATTCGCCACCTCTGATTCCCCATATCTGATTCCCCACCTCTGTTTCCCCGCATCTGATTCCCCGCCTCTGATTCTCCATATCTCATTCCCCGCCTCTGACTCCCCATCTCTGATTCCCGGACTCTGATTCCCCACCTCTGATTCCCGGCCTCTTATTCCCAGCATCTGATTCCAGGCCTCTGATTCCCGTCCTCTAACTCCCCGCTTCTGATTCTGATTCCCTGCCTCTGATTCCCCATCTCTGATTCCGCACATCTGATTACCTGCCTCTGATTCCCCACCTCTGATTCCCCATATCTGATTCCCCGCCTCTGTTTCCCCACCTCTGATTCCCCGCCTCTGTTTCCCCATATCTAATTCCCCACCTCTGATGCCCCAACTCTGATTCCCCGCCTCTGATTCCACAGATCTGATTCCCCGCCTCTGATTCCCCACATCCGATTCCCCATATCTGATTCCCCGCCTCTGTTTCCCCGCCCCTGATTTCCCGCCTCTGTTTCCCCATATCTGATTCCCCGCCTCTGATTCCCAACTATGAGTCCCCGCCTCTTATTCCCCAGCTCTGATTCCCCGCCTCTGTTTCCCCATATCTGATGCCCCGCCTCTATTTGCCCGCCTCTGATTCCCCGCCTCTGTTTCCCCATATCTGATTCCCCGCCTCTGATTCCCAACTATGATTCCCTGCCTCTAATTTCCCAGCTCTGATTCCCCGCCTCTGATTCCCCGTGTCTGATTTCCTGCCTCTGATTCCCCGCCTCTGATTACCCATGTCTGATTCACCGCCTCTGATTCCCCACCTCTGATTCCCCATCTCTGATTCCGCACATCCGATTCCCTGCCTCTGATTCCCCGCCTCTGATTCACTGCCTCTGCTTCCCCAGCTCTGATTCCCCGCCTGTGATTCCCCGCGTCTTATTCCCTGCTTCTGATTCTGATTCCCTGCCTCTGATTCCCCATCTCTGATTCCGCACATCTGATTCCCTGCCTCTGATTCCCCACCTCTGATTCCCCATATCTGATTCCCCGCCTCTGTTTCCCCACCTCTGATTCCCCGCCTCTGTTTCCCCATATCTAAGTCCCCGCCTCTGATTCCCCAACTCTGATTCCCCACCTCTGATTCCCCAGCTCTCATTCCCCGCCTCTGATCCCCGCATCTGATTCCCTGCATCTGATTCCCAGCCTCTGATTCCCTGCCTCTGATTCCCAACCTCTGATTCCCCACCTCTGATTCCCCATATCTGATTCCCCGCCTCTGTTTCCACGCCTCTGATTCCCCGCCTTTGATTCCCCCGTCTGATTCCCAGCCTCTGAAACCCCGTGTCTGATTTCTTGCCTCTGATTCCCCGCCTCTGATTCCCCATCTCTGATTCACAGCCTCTGATTCCCCACCTCTGATTCCCCATCTCTGATTCCGCACATCTGATTCCCTGCCTCTGATTCCCCATCTCTGATTCACCGCCTTTGATTCGCCACCTCTGATTCCCCATATCTGATTCCCCGCCTCTGTTTCCCCACCTCTGATTCCCCGCCTCTGATTCCCCATATCTCATTCCCCGCCTCTGAATCCCCATCTCTGATTCCCGGACTCTGATTCCCCACCTCTGATTCCCGGCCTCTTATTCCCGGCATCTGATTCCGGCCTCTGATTCCCGGCCTCTGATTCCCTGCTTCTGATTCTGATTCCCTGCCTTTGATTCCCCATCTCTGATTCCGCACATCTGATTCCCTGCCTCTGATTCCCCATCTCTGATTCCCCATATCTGATTCCCCTTCTCTGTTTCCCCGCCTCTGATTCCCCGCCTCTGTTTCCCAATATCTAAGTCCCCGCCTCTGATTCCCCAACTTTGATTCCCCACCTCTGATTCCCCAGCTCTGATTCCCCGCCTCTGATTCCCCGCATCTGATTCCCTGCATCTGATTCCAAGCCTCTGATTCCCTGCCTCTGATTCCCAACCTCTGATTCCCCACCTCTGATTCCCCATATCTGATTCCCAGCCTCTGTTTCCCCGCCTCTGATTCCCTGCCTCTGTTTCCCCATATCTGATTCCCGGCCTCTGATTCCCTGCCTCTGATTCCCCGCCTCTGATTCCCTGCCTCTGATTCCCCATCTCCGATTCCGCACATCTGATTCCCTGCCTCTGATTCCCCGCCTCTGATTCCCCGCCTCCGATTCCCTGCCTCTGATTCCCAACCTCTGATTCCCCACCTCTGATTCCCCGTGTTTGATTCCCCGCCTCTGTTTCCCCGCCTCTGATTCCCCGCCTCTGATTCCCCAACTCTAATTCCCCGCCTCTGATTCCCCATATCTGATTCCCCGCCTCTGTTTCCCCGCCTCTGATTCCCCGCCCCTGTTTCCCCATATCTGATTCCCTGCCTCTGATTCCCCAACTTTGATTCCCAGCCTCTGATTCCCCAGCTCTGATACCACGCCTCTGATTCCCCGTGTTTGATTCCCTGCCTCTGATTCCCCGCCTCTGATTCCCCATCTCAGATTCACCGCCTTTGATTCGCCACCTCTGATTCCCCATATCTGATTCCCCACCTCTGTTTCCCCGCCTCTGATTCCCCGCCTCTGATTCTCCATATCTCATTCCCCGCCTCTGAATCCACATCACTGATTCCCAGACTCTGATTCCCCACCTCTGATTCCCGGCCTCTTATTCCCAGCATCTGATTCCAGGCCTCTGATTCCCGGTCTATGACTCCCCGCTTCTGATTCTGATTCCCTGCCTCTGATTCCCCATCTCTGATTCCGCACATCTGATTACCTGCCTCTGATTCCCCACCTCTGATTCCCCATATCTGATACCTCGCCTCTGTTTCCCCGCCTCTGATTCCCCGCCTCTGATTCCCCAGCTCTGATTCCCCACCTCTGATTTTCCGTGTTTGAATCCCTGCCTCTGATTCCCGGCCTCTGATTCCCCATCTCTGATTCACCGCCTTTGATTCGCCACCTCTGATTCCCCATATCTGATTCCCCGCCTCTGTTTCCCCGCCTCTGATTCCCCGCCTCTGATTCCCCATATCTCATTCCCCGCCTCTGAATCCCCATCTCTGATTCCCGGACTCTGATTCCCCACCTCTGATTCCCGGCCTCTTATTCCCGGCATCTGATTCCGGACTCTGATTCCCGGCCTCTGATTCCCTGCTTCTGATTCCCCATCTCTGATTCCGCAAATCTAATTCCCTGCCTCTGATTCCCCACCTCTGATTCCCCATATATGATTCCCCGCCTCTGTTTCCCGGCCTCTGATTCCCCGCTTCTGATTCTGATTCCCTGCCTCTGATTCCCCATCTCTGATTCCGCACATCTGATTCCCTGCCTCTGATTCCCAACCTCTGATTCCCCATCTCTGATTCATCGCCTTTGATTCGCCACCTCTGATTCCCCATATCTGATTCCTCGCCTCTGTTTCCCCGCCTCTGATTCCCCGCCTCTGATTCCCCATATCTCATTCCCCGCTTCCGATTCCCCATCTCTGATTCCCGGACTCTGATTCCCCACCTCTGATTCCCGGCCTCTTATTCCCGGCATCTGATTCCGGCCTCTGATTCCCGGCCTCTGATTCCCTGCTTCTGATTCCCCATCTCTGATTCCGCAAATCTAATTCCCTGCCTCTGATTCCCTGCCTCTGATTCCCCAACTTTGATTCCCAGCATCTGATTCCCCTGCTCTGATTCCCCGCCTCTGATTCCCCGCATCTGATTCCCTGCATCTGATTCCAAGCCTCTGATTCCCTGCCTCTGATTCCCAACCTCTGATACCCCACCTCTGATTCCCCATATCTGATCCCCAGCCTCTGTTTCCCCGCCTCTGTTTCCCCATATCTGATTCCCGGCCTCTGATTCCCTGCCTCTGATTCCCCGCCTCTGATTCCCTGCCTCTGATTCCCCATCTCCGATTCCGCACATCTGATTCCCTGCCTCTGATTCCCCGCCTCTGATTCCCCACCTCTGATTCCCTGCATCTGATTCCCAACCTCTGATTCCCCACCTCTGATTCCCCGTGTTTGATTCCCCGCCTCTGTTTCCCCGCCTCTGATTCCCCGCCTCTGAATCCCCAACTCTAATTCCCCACCTCTGATTCCCCATATCTGATTCCCTGCCTCTGTTTCCCCGCCTCTGATTCCCCGCCCCTGTTTCCCCATATCTGATTCCCTGCCTCTGATTCCCCAACTTTGATTCCCAGCCTCTGATTCCCCAGCTCTGATTCCCCGCCTCTGATTCCCCGTGTTTGATTCCCTGCCTCTGATTCCCCGCCTCTGATTCCCCATCTCTGATTCACCGCCTTTGATTCGCCACCTCTGATTCCCCATATCTGATTCCCCACCTCTGTTTCCCCGCATCTGATTCCCCGCCTCTGATTCTCCATATCTCATTCCCCGCCTCTGACTCCCCATCTCTGATTCCCGGACTCTGATTCCCCACCTCTGATTCCCGGCCTCTTATTCCCAGCATCTGATTCCAGGCCTCTGATTCCCGTCCTCTAACTCCCCGCTTCTGATTCTGATTCCCTGCCTCTGATTCCCCATCTCTGATTCCGCACATCTGATTACCTGCCTCTGATTCCCCACCTCTGATTCCCCATATCTTATTCCCCGCCTCTGTTTCCCCACCTCTGATTCCCCGCCTCTGTTTCCCCATATCTAATTCCCCACCTCTGATGCCCCAACTCTGATTCCCCGCCTCTGATTCCACAGCTCTGATTCCCCGCCTCTGATTCCCCACATCCGATTCCCCATATCTGATTTCCCGCCTCTGTTTCCCCGCCCCTGATTCCCCGCCTCTGTTTCCCCATATCTGATTCCCCGCCTCTGATTCCCAACTATGAGTCCCCGCCTCTTATTCCCCAGCTCTGATTCCCCGCCTCTGTTTCCCCATATCTGATGCCCCGCCTCTATTTGCCCGCCTCTGATTCCCCGCCTCTGTTTCCCCATATCTGATTCCCCGCCTCTGATTCCCAACTATGATTCCCTGCCTCTAATTTCCCAGCTCTGATTCCCCGCCTCTGATTCCCCGTGTCTGATTTCCTGCCTCTGATTCCCCGCCTCTGATTACCCATGTCTGATTCACCGCCTCTGATTCCCCACCTCTGATTCCCCATCTCTGATTCCGCACATCCGATTCCCTGCCTCTGATTCCCCGCCTCTGATTCACTGCCTCTGCTTCCCCAGCTCTGATTCCCCGCCTGTGATTCCCCGCGTCTTATTCCCTGCTTCTGATTCTGATTCCCTGCCTCTGATTCCCCATCTCTGATTCCGCACATCTGATTCCCTGCCTCTGATTCCCCACCTCTGATTCCCCATATCTGATTCCCGGCCTCTGTTTCCCCACCTCTGATTCCCCGCCTCTGTTTCCCCATATCTAAGTCCCCGCCTCTGATTCCCCAACTCTGATTCCCCACCTCTGATTCCCCAGCTCTCATTCCCCGCCTCTGATCCCCGCATCTGATTCCCTGCATCTGATTCCCAGCCTCTGATTCCCTGCCTCTGATTCCCAACCTCTGATTCCCCACCTCTGATTCCCCATATCTGATTCCCCGCCTCTGTTTCCACGCCTCTGATTCCCCGCCTTTGATTCCCCCGTCTGATTCCCAGCCTCTGAAACCCCGTGTCTGATTTCTTGCCTCTGATTCCCCGCCTCTGATTCCCCATCTCTGATTCACAGCCTCTGATTCCCCACCTCTGATTCCCCATCTCTGATTCCGCACATCTGATTCCCTGCCTCTGATTCCCCATCTCTGATTCACCGCCTTTGATTCGCCACCTCTGATTCCCCATATCTGATTCCCCGCCTCTGTTTCCCCGCCTCTGATTCCCCGCCTCTGATTCCCCATATCTCATTCCCCGCCTCTGAATCCCCATCTCTGATTCCCGGACTCTGATTCCCCACCTCTGATTCCCGGCCTCTTATTCCCGGCATCTGATTCCGGCCTCTGATTCCCGGCCTCTGATTCCCTGCTTCTGATTCTGATTCCCTGCCTTTGATTCCCCATCTCTGATTCCGCACATCTGATTCCCTGCCTCTGATTCCCCATCTCTGATTCCCCATATCTGATTCCCCTTCTCTGTTTCCCCGCCTCTGATTCCCCGCCTCTGTTTCCCAATATCTAAGTCCCCGCCTCTGATTCCCCAACTCTGATTCCCCACCTCTGATTCCCCAGCTCTGATTCCCCGCCTCTGATTCCCCGCATCTGATTCCCTGCATCTGATTCCAAGCCTCTGATTCCCTGCCTCTGATTCCCCAACTCTAATTCCCCGCCTCTGATTCCCCATATCTGATTCCCCGCCTCTGTTTCCCCGCCTCTGATTCCCCGCCCCTGTTTCCCCATATCTGATTCCCTGCCTCTGATTCCCCAACTTTGATTCCCAGCCTCTGATTCCCCAGCTCTGATACCACGCCTCTGATTCCCCGTGTTTGATTCCCTGCCTCTGATTCCCCGCCTCTGATTCCCCATCTCTGATTCACCGCCTTTGATTCGCCACCTCTGATTCCCCATATCTGATTCCCCACCTCTGTTTCCCCGCCTCTGATTCCCCGCCTCTGATTCTCCATATCTCATTCCCCGCCTCTGAATCCACATCACTGATTCCCAGACTCTGATTCCCCACCTCTGATTCCCGGCCTCTTATTCCCAGCATCTGATTCCAGGCCTCTGATTCCCGGTCTCTGACTCCCCGCTTCTGATTCTGATTCCCTGCCTCTGATTCCCCATCTCTGATTCCGCACATCTGATTACCTGCCTCTGATTCCCCACCTCTGATTCCCCATATCTGATTCCTCGCCTCTGTTTCCCCGCCTCTGATTCCCCGCCTCTGATTCCCCAGCTCTGATTCCCCGCCTCTGATTTTCCGTGTTTGAATCCCTGCCTCTGATTCCCGGCCTCTGATTCCCCATCTCTGATTCACCGCCTTTGATTCGCCACCTCTGATTCCCCATATCTGATTCCCCGCCTCTGTTTCCCCGCCTCTGATTCCCCGCCTCTGATTCCCCATATCTCATTCCCCGCCTCTGAATCCCCATCTCTGATTCCCGGACTCTGATTCCCCACCTCTGATTCCCGGCCTCTTATTCCCGGCATCTGATTCCGGCCTCTGATTCCCGGCCTCTGATTCCCTGCTTCTGATTCCCCATCTCTGATTCCGCAAATCTAATTCCCTGCCTCTGATTCCCCACCTCTGATTCCCCATATATGATTCCCCGCCTCTGTTTCCCGGCCTCTGATTCCCCGCTTCTGATTCTGATTCCCTGCCTCTGATTCCCCATCTCTGATTCCGCACATCTGATTCCCTGCCTCTGATTCCCATCCTCTGATTCCCCATCTCTGATTCATCGCCTTTGATTCGCCACCTCTGATTCCCCATATCTGATTCCTCACCTCTGTTTCCCCGCCTCTGATTCCCCGCCTCTGATTCCCCATATCTCATTCCCCGCTTCTGATTCCCCATCTCTGATTCCCGGACTCTGATTCCCCACCTCTGATTCCCGGCCTCTTATTCCCGGCATCTGATTCCGGCCTCTGATTCCCGGCCTCTGATTCCCTGCTTCTGATTCCCCATCTCTGATTCCGCAAATCTAATTCCCTGCCTCTGATTCCCCACCTCTGATTCCACATATCTGATTCCCCGCCTCTGTTTCCCGGCCTCTGATTCCCCGCTTCTGATTCTGATTCCCTGCCTCTGATTCCCCATCTCTGATTCCGCACATCTGATTCCCTGCCTCTGATTCCCCACCTCTGATTCCCCATATCTGATTTCCCGCCTCTGTTTCCCCGCCTCTGATTCCCCGCCTCTGTTTCCCCATATCTAATTCCCAACCTCTGATGCCCCAACTCTGATTCCCTGCCTCTGATTCCCCGCGTTCTATTCCCTGCCTCTGATTCCCAGCCTGTGATTCCCCATCTCTGATTCACCACCTCTGATTCCCCACCTCTGATTCCCCATATCTGATTCCCCGCCTCTGAATCCCCAACTCTGATTCCCTGCCTCTGATTCCCCAGCTCTGATTCCCCGCCTTTGATTCCCCCGTCTGATTCCCAGCCTCTGAAACCCCGTGTCTGATTTCTTGCCTCTGATTCCCCGCCTCTGATTCCCCATCTCTGATTCACAGCCTCTGATTCCCCACCTCTGATTCCCCATCTCTGATTCCGCACATCTGATTTCCTGCCTCTTATTCCCCGACTCTGATCCCCACCTCTGATTCCCCAGCTCTGATTCCCCGCCTCTGATTCCCCAACTCTGATTCCCCGCCTCTGATTCCCCAGCTCTGATTCCCCGCCTCTGATTCCCCGTGTTTGATTCCCTGCCTCTGATTCCCCGCCTCTGATTCCCCATCTCTGATTCACCGCCTTTGATTCGCCACCTCTGATACCCCATATCTGATTCCTCGCCTCTGTTTCCCCGACTCTGATTCCCCGCCTCTGATTCCCCAGCTCTGATTCCCCGCCTCTGATTTTCCGTGTTTGATTCCCTGCCTCTGATTCCCCAGCTCTGATTCCCCGCCTTTGATTCCCACGTCTGATTCCCAGCCTCTGAAACCCCGAGTCTGATTTCTTGCCTCTGATTCCCCGCCTCTGATTCCCCATCTCTGATTCCCCGCCTCTGATTCCCCACCTCTGATTCCCCATCTCTGATTCCGCACATCTGATTCCCTGCCTATGATTCCCCGACTCTGATCCCCACCTCTGATTCCCCAGCTCTGATTCCCCGCCTCTGATTCCCCAACTCTGATTCCCCGCCTCTGATTCCCCAGCTCTGATTCCCCGCCTCTGATTCCCCGTGTTTGATTCCCTGCCTCTGATTCCCCGCCTCTGATTCCCCATCTCTGATTCACCGCCTTTGATTCGCCACCTCTGATTCCCCATATCTGATTCCTCGCCTCTGTTTCCCCGCCTCTGATTCCCCGCCTCTGATTCCCCAGCTCTGATTCCCCGCCTCTGATTTTCCGTGTTTGATTCCCTGCCTCTGATTCCCGGCCTCTGATTCCCCATCTCTGATTCACCGCCTTTGATTCGCCACCTCTGATTCCCCATATCTGATTCCCCGCCTCTGTTTACCCGCCTCTGATTCCCCGCCTCTGATTCCCCAGCTCTGATTCCCCGCCTCTGATTCCCCAGCTCTGATTCCCCGCCTCTGATTCCCCGTGTTTGATTCCCTGCCTCTGATTCCCCGCCTCTGATTCCCCATCTCTGATTCACCGCCTCTGATTCCCCGCCTCTGATTCCCCATCTCTGATTCACCGCCTTTGATTCGCCACCTCTGATTCCCCATATCTGATTCCTCGCCTCTGTTTCCCCGCCTCTGATTCCCCGCCTCTGATTCCCCAGCTCTGATTCCCCGCCACTGATTTTCCGTGTATGATTCCCTGCCTCTGATTCCCCAGCTCTGATTCCCCGCCTTTGATTCCCCCGTCTGATTCCCAGCCTCTGAAACCCCGTGTCTGATTGCTTGCCTCTGATTCACCGCCTCTGATTCCCCAACTCTGATTCACAGCCTCTGATTCCCCACCTCTGATTCCCCATCTCTGATTCCGCACATCTGATTCCCTGCCTCTGATTCCCCGACTCTGATCCCCACCTCTGATTCCCCAGCTCTGATTCCCCGCCTCTGATTCCCCAACTCTGATTCCCCGCCTCTGATTCCCCAGCTCTGATTCCCCGCCTCTGATTCCCCGTGTTTGATTCCCTGCCTCTGATTCCCCGCCTCTGATTCCCCATTTCTGATTCACCGCCTTTGATTCGCCACCTCTGATTCCCCATATCTGATTCCTCGCCTCTGTTTCCCCGCCTCTGATTCCCCGCCTCTGATTCCCCAGCTCTGATTCCCCGCCTCTGATTTTCCGTGTTTGATTCCCTGCCTCTGATTCCCGGCCTCTGATTCCCCATCTCTGATTCACCGCCTTTGATTCGCCACCTCTGATTCCCCATATCTGATTCCCCGCCTCTGTTTCCCCGCCTCTGATTCCCCGCCTCTGATTCCCCAGCTCTGATTCCCCGCCTCTGATTCCCCAGCTCTGATTCCCCGCCTCTGATTCCCCGTGTTTGATTCCCTGCCTCTGATTCCCCGCCTCTAATTCCCCATCTCTGATTCACCGCCTTTGATTCTCCACCTCTGATTCCCCATATCTGATTCCTCGCCTCTGTTTCCCCGCCTCTGATTCCCCGCCTCTGATTCCCCAGCTCTGATTCCCCGCCTCTGATTTTCCGTGTTTGATTCCCTGCCTCTGATTCCCGGCCTCTGATTCACCATCTCTGATTCACCCCCTTTGATTCGCCACCTCTGATTCCCCATATCTGATTCCCCGCCTCTGTTTCCCCGCCTCTGATTCCCCGCCTCTGATTCCCCAGCTCTGATTCCCCGCCTCTGATTCCCCGTGTTTGATTCCCTGCCTCTGATTCCCCGCCTCTGATTCCCCATCTCTGATTCACCGCCTTTGATTCGCCACCTCTGATTCCCCATATCTGATTCCTCGCCTCTGTTTCCCCGCCTCTGATTCCCCGCCTCTGATTCCCCAGCTCTGATTCCCCGCCTCTGATTTTCCGTGTTTGATTCCCTGCCTCTGATTCCCGGCCTCTGATTCCCCATATCTGATTCCCCGCCTCTGAATCCCCAACTCTGATTCCCTGCCTCTGATTCCCTGCCTCTGATTCCCAACCTCTGATTCCCCACCTCTGATTCCCCATATCTGATTCCCCGCCTCTGTTTCCACGCCTCTGATTCCCCGCCTTTGATTCCCCCGTCTGATTCCCAGCCTCTGAAACCCCGTGTCTGATTTCTTGCCTCTGATTCCCCGCCTCTGATTCCCCATCTCTGATTCACAGCCTCTGATTCCCCACCTCTGATTCCCCATCTCTGATTCCGCACATCTGATTCCCTGCCTCTGATTCCCCATCTCTGATTCACCGCCTTTGATTCGCCACCTCTGATTCCCCATATCTGATTCCCCGCCTCTGTTTCCCCACCTCTGATTCCCCGCCTCTGATTCCCCATATCTCATTCCCCGCCTCTGAATCCCCATCTCTGATTCCCGGACTCTGATTCCCCACCTCTGATTCCCGGCCTCTTATTCCCGGCATCTGATTCCGGCCTCTGATTCCCGGCCTCTGATTCCCTGCTTCTGATTCTGATTCCCTGCCTTTGATTCCCCATCTCTGATTCCGCACATCTGATTCCCTGCCTCTGATTCCCCATCTCTGATTCCCCATATCTGATTCCCCTTCTCTGTTTCCCCGCCTCTGATTCCCCGCCTCTGTTTCCCAATATCTAAGTCCCCGCCTCTGATTCCCCAACTTTGATTCCCCACCTCTGATTCCCCAGCTCTGATTCCCCGCCTCTGATTCCCCGCATCTGATTCCCTGCATCTGATTCCAAGCCTCTGATTCCCTGCCTCTGATTCCCAACCTCTGATTCCCCACCTCTGATTCCCCATATCTGATTCCCAGCCTCTGTTTCCCCGCCTCTGATTCCCTGCCTCTGTTTCCCCATATCTGATTCCCGGCCTCTGATTCCCTGCCTCTGATTCCCCGCCTCTGATTCCCTGCCTCTGATTCCCCATCTCCGATTCCGCACATCTGATTCCCTGCCTCTGATTCCCCGCCTCTGATTCCCCGCCTCCGATTCCCTGCCTCTGATTCCCAACCTCTGATTCCCCACCTCTGATTCCCCGTGTTTGATTCCCCGCCTCTGTTTCCCCGCCTCTGATTCCCCGCCTCTGATTCCCCAACTCTAATTCCCCGCCTCTGATTCCCCATATCTGATTCCCCGCCTCTGTTTCCCCGCCTCTGATTCCCCGCCCCTGTTTCCCCATATCTGATTCCCTGCCTCTGATTCCCCAACTTTGATTCCCAGCCTCTGATTCCCCAGCTCTGATACCACGCCTCTGATTCCCCGTGTTTGATTCCCTGCCTCTGATTCCCCGCCTCTGATTCCCCATCTCAGATTCACCGCCTTTGATTCGCCACCTCTGATTCCCCATATCTGATTCCCCACCTCTGTTTCCCCGCCTCTGATTCCCCGCCTCTGATTCTCCATATCTCATTCCCCGCCTCTGAATCCACATCACTGATTCCCAGACTCTGATTCCCCACCTCTGATTCCCGGCCTCTTATTCCCAGCATCTGATTCCAGGCCTCTGATTCCCGGTCTATGACTCCCCGCTTCTGATTCTGATTCCCTGCCTCTGATTCCCCATCTCTGATTCCGCACATCTGATTACCTGCCTCTGATTCCCCACCTCTGATTCCCCATATCTGATACCTCGCCTCTGTTTCCCCGCCTCTGATTCCCCGCCTCTGATTCCCCAGCTCTGATTCCCCGCCTCTGATTTTCCGTGTTTGAATCCCTGCCTCTGATTCCCGGCCTCTGATTCCCCATCTCTGATTCACCGCCTTTGATTCGCCACCTCTGATTCCCCATATCTGATTCCCCGCCTCTGTTTCCCCGCCTCTGATTCCCCGCCTCTGATACCCCATATCTCATTCCCCGCCTCTGAATCCCCATCTCTGATTCCCGGACTCTGATTCCCCACCTCTGATTCCCGGCCTCTTATTCCCGGCATCTGATTCCGGACTCTGATTCCCGGCCTCTGATTCCCTGCTTCTGATTCCCCATCTCTGATTCCGCAAATCTAATTCCCTGCCTCTGATTCCCCACCTCTGATTCCCCATATATGATTCCCCGCCTCTGTTTCCCGGCCTCTGATTCCCCGCTTCTGATTCTGATTCCCTGCCTCTGATTCCCCATCTCTGATTCCGCACATCTGATTCCCTGCCTCTGATTCCCAACCTCTGATTCCCCATCTCTGATTCATCGCCTTTGATTCGCCACCTCTGATTCCCCATATCTGATTCCTCGCCACTGTTTCCCCGCCTCTGATTCCCCGCCTCTGATTCCCCATATCTCATTCCCCGCTTCCGATTCCCCATCTCTGATTCCCGGACTCTGATTCCCCACCTCTGATTCCCGGCCTCTTATTCCCGGCATCTGATTCCGGCCTCTGATTCCCGGCCTCTGATTCCCTGCTTCTGATTCCCCATCTCTGATTCCGCAAATCTAATTCCCTGCCTCTGATTCCCTGCCTCTGATTCCCCAACTTTGATTCCCAGCATCTGATTCCCCTGCTCTGATTCCCCGCCTCTGATTCCCCGCATCTGATTCCCTGCATCTGATTCCAAGCCTCTGATTCCCTGCCTCTGATTCCCAACCTCTGATACCCCACCTCTGATTCCCCATATCTGATCCCCAGCCTCTGTTTCCCCGCCTCTGTTTCCCCATATCTGATTCCCGGCCTCTGATTCCCTGCCTCTGATTCCCCGCCTCTGATTCCCTGCCTCTGATTCCCCATCTCCGATTCCGCACATCTGATTCCCTGCCTCTGATTCCCCGCCTCTGATTCCCCACCTCTGATTCCCTGCATCTGATTCCCAACCTCTGATTCCCCACCTCTGATTCCCCGTGTTTGATTCCCCGCCTCTGTTTCCCCGCCTCTGATTCCCCGCCTCTGAATCCCCAACTCTAATTCCCCACCTCTGATTCCCCATATCTGATTCCCTGCCTCTGTTTCCCCGCCTCTGATTCCCCGCCCCTGTTTCCCCATATCTGATTCCCTGCCTCTGATTCCCCAACTTTGATTCCCAGCCTCTGATTCCCCAGCTCTGATTCCCCGCCTCTGATTCCCCGTGTTTGATTCCCTGCCTCTGATTCCCCGCCTCTGATTCCCCATCTCTGATTCACCGCCTTTGATTCGCCACCTCTGATTCCCCATATCTGATTCCCCACCTCTGTTTCCCCGCATCTGATTCCCCGCCTCTGATTCTCCATATCTCATTCCCCGCCTCTGACTCCCCATCTCTGATTCCCGGACTCTGATTCCCCACCTCTGATTCCCGGCCTCTTATTCCCAGCATCTGATTCCAGGCCTCTGATTCCCGTCCTCTAACTCCCCGCTTCTGATTCTGATTCCCTGCCTCTGATTCCCCATCTCTGATTCCGCACATCTGATTACCTGCCTCTGATTCCCCACCTCTGATTCCCCATATCTTATTCCCCGCCTCTGTTTCCCCACCTCTGATTCCCCGCCTCTGTTTCCCCATATCTAATTCCCCACCTCTGATGCCCCAACTCTGATTCCCCGCCTCTGATTCCACAGCTCTGATTCCCCGCCTCTGATTCCCCACATCCGATTCCCCATATCTGATTTCCCGCCTCTGTTTCCCCGCCCCTGATTCCCCGCCTCTGTTTCCCCATATCTGATTCCCCGCCTCTGATTCCCAACTATGAGTCCCCGCCTCTTATTCCCCAGCTCTGATTCCCCGCCTCTGTTTCCCCATATCTGATGCCCCGCCTCTATTTGCCCGCCTCTGATTCCCCGCCTCTGTTTCCCCATATCTGATTCCCCGCCTCTGATTCCCAACTATGATTCCCTGCCTCTAATTTCCCAGCTCTGATTCCCCGCCTCTGATTCCCCGTGTCTGATTTCCTGCCTCTGATTCCCCGCCTCTGATTACCCATGTCTGATTCACCGCCTCTGATTCCCCACCTCTGATTCCCCATCTCTGATTCCGCACATCCGATTCCCTGCCTCTGATTCCCCGCCTCTGATTCACTGCCTCTGCTTCCCCAGCTCTGATTCCCCGCCTGTGATTCCCCGCGTCTTATTCCCTGCTTCTGATTCTGATTCCCTGCCTCTGATTCCCCATCTCTGATTCCGCACATCTGATTCCCTGCCTCTGATTCCCCACCTCTGATTCCCCATATCTGATTCCCGGCCTCTGTTTCCCCACCTCTGATTCCCCGCCTCTGTTTCCCCATATCTAAGTCCCCGCCTCTGATTCCCCAACTCTGATTCCCCACCTCTGATTCCCCAGCTCTCATTCCCCGCCTCTGATCCCCGCATCTGATTCCCTGCATCTGATTCCCAGCCTCTGATTCCCTGCCTCTGATTCCCAACCTCTGATTCCCCACCTCTGATTCCCCATATCTCATTCCCCGCCTCTGTTTCCACGCCTCTGATTCCCCGCCTTTGATTCCCCCGTCTGATTCCCAGCCTCTGAAACCCCGTGTCTGATTTCTTGCCTCTGATTCCCCGCCTCTGATTCCCCATCTCTGATTCACAGCCTCTGATTCCCCACCTCTGATTCCCCATCTCTGATTCCGCACATCTGATTCCCTGCCTCTGATTCCCCATCTCTGATTCACCGCCTTTGATTCGCCACCTCTGATTCCCCATATCTGATTCCCCGCCTCTGTTTCCCCGCCTCTGATTCCCCGCCTCTGATTCCCCATATCTCATTCCCCGCCTCTGAATCCCCATCTCTGATTCCCGGACTCTGATTCCCCACCTCTGATTCCCGGCCTCTTATTCCCGGCATCTGATTCCGGCCTCTGATTCCCGGCCTCTGATTCCCTGCTTCTGATTCTGATTCCCTGCCTTTGATTCCCCATCTCTGATTCCGCACATCTGATTCCCTGCCTCTGATTCCCCATCTCTGATTCCCCATATCTGATTCCCCTTCTCTGTTTCCCCGCCTCTGATTCCCCGCCTCTGTTTCCCAATATCTAAGTCCCCGCCTCTGATTCCCCAACTCTGATTCCCCACCTCTGATTCCCCAGCTCTGATTCCCCGCCTCTGATTCCCCGCATCTGATTCCCTGCATCTGATTCCAAGCCTCTGATTCCCTGCCTCTGATTCCCAACCTCTGATTCCCCACCTCTGATTCCCCATATCTGATTCCCAGCCTCTGTTTCCCCGCCTCTGATTCCCTGCCTCTGTTTCCCCATATCTGATTCCCGGCCTCTGATTCCCTGCCTCTGATTCCCCGCCTCTGATTCCCTGCCTCTGATTCCCCATCTCCGATTCCGCACATCTGATTCCCTGCCTCTGATTCCCCGCCTCTGATTCCCCGCCTCCGATTCCCTGCCTCTGATTCCCAACCTCTGATTCCCCACCTCTGATTCCCCGTGTTTGATTCCCCGCCTCTGTTTCCCCGCCTCTGATTCCCCGCCTCTGATTCCCCAACTCTAATTCCCCGCCTCTGATTCCCCATATCTGATTCCCCGCCTCTGTTTCCCCGCCTCTGATTCCCCGCCCCTGTTTCCCCATATCTGATTCCCTGCCTCTGATTCCCCAACTTTGATTCCCAGCCTCTGATTCCCCAGCTCTGATACCACGCCTCTGATTCCCCGTGTTTGATTCCCTGCCTCTGATTCCCCGCCTCTGATTCCCCATCTCTGATTCACCGCCTTTGATTCGCCACCTCTGATTCCCCATATCTGATTCCCCACCTCTGTTTCCCCGCCTCTGATTCCCCGCCTCTGATTCTCCATATCTCATTCCCCGCCTCTGAATCCACATCACTGATTCCCAGACTCTGATTCCCCACCTCTGATTCCCGGCCTCTTATTCCCAGCATCTGATTCCAGGCCTCTGATTCCCGGTCTCTGACTCCGCGCTTCTGATTCTGATTCCCTGCCTCTGATTCCCCATCTCTGATTCCGCACATCTGATTACCTGCCTCTGATTCCCCACCTCTGATTCCCCATATCTGATTCCTCGCCTCTGTTTCCCCGCCTCTGATTCCCCGCCTCTGATTCCCCAGCTCTGATTCCCCGCCTCTGATTTTCCGTGTTTGAATCCCTGCCTCTGATTCCCGGCCTCTGATTCCCCATCTCTGATTCACCGCCTTTGATTCGCCACCTCTGATTCCCCATATCTGATTCCCCGCCTCTGTTTCCCCGCCTCTGATTCCCCGCCTCTGATTCCCCATATCTCATTCCCCGCCTCTGAATCCCCATCTCTGATTCCCGGACTCTGATTCCCCACCTCTGATTCCCGGCCTCTTATTCCAGGCATCTGATTCCGGCCTCTGATTCCCGGCCTCTGATTCCCTGCTTCTGATTCCCCATCTCTGATTCCGCAAATCTAATTCCCTGCCTCTGATTCCCCACCTCTGATTCCCCATATATGATTCCCCGCCTCTGTTTCCCGGCCTCTGATTCCCCGCTTCTGATTCTGATTCCCTGCCTCTGATTCCCCATCTCTGATTCCGCACATCTGATTCCCTGCCTCTGATTCCCAACCTCTGATTCCCCATCTCTGATTCATCGCCTTTGATTCGCCACCTCTGATTCCCATATCTGATTCCTCGCCTCTGTTTCCCCGCCTCTGATTCCCCGCCTCTGATTCCCCATATCTCATTCCCCGCTTCTGATTCCCCATCTCTGATTCCCGGACTCTGATTCCCCACCTCTGATTCCCGGCCTCTTATTCCCGGCATCTGATTCCGGCCTCTGATTCCCGGCCTCTGATTCCCTGCTTCTGATTCCCCATCTCTGATTCCGCAAATCTAATTCCCTGCCTCTGATTCCCCACCTCTGATTCCCCATATCTGATTCCCCGCCTCTGTTTCCCGGCCTCTGATTCCCCGCTTCTGATTCTGATTCCCTGCCTCTGATTCCCCATCTCTGATTCCGCACATCTGATTCCCTGCCTCTGATTCCCCACCTCTGATTCCCCATATCTGATTTCCCGCCTCTGTTTCCCCGCCTCTGATTCCCCGCCTTTGTTTCCCCATATCTAATTCCCAACCTCTGATGCCCCAACTCTGATTCCCTGCCTCTGATTCCCCGCGTTCTATTCCCTGCCTCTGATTCCCAGCCTGTGATTCCCCATCTCTGATTCACCACCTCTGATTCCCCACCTCTGATTCCCCATATCTGATTCCCCGCCTCTGAATCCCCAACTCTGATTCCCTGCCTCTGATTCCCCAGCTCTGATTCCCCGCCTTTGATTCCCCCGTCTGATTCCCAGCCTCTGAAACCCCGTGTCTGATTTCTTGCCTCTGATTCCCCGCCTTTGATTCCCCCGTCTGATTCCCAGCCTCTGAAACCCCGTGTCTGATTTCTTGCCTCTGATTCCCTGCCTCTGATTCCCAACCTCTGATTCCCCACCTCTGATTCCCCATATCTGATTCCTAGCCTCTGTTTCCCCGCCTCTGATTCCCTGCCTCTGTTTCCCCATATCTGATTCCCGGCCTCTGATTCCCTGCCTCTGATTCCCCGCCTCTGATTCCCTGCCTCTGATTCCCCATCTCCGATTCCGCACATCTGATTCCCTGCCTCTGATTCCCCGCCTCTGATTCCCCGCCTCCGATTCCCTGCCTCTGATTCCCAACCTCTGATTCCCCACCTCTGATTCCCCGTGTTTGATTCCCCGCCTCTGTTTCCCCGCCTCTGATTCCCCGCCTCTGATTCCCCAACTCTAATTCCCCGCCTCTGATTCCCCATATCTGATTCCCCGCCTCTGTTTCCCCGCCTCTGATTCCCCGCCCCTGTTTCCCCATATCTGATTCCCTGCCTCTGATTCCCCAACTTTGATTCCCAGCCTCTGATTCCCCAGCTCTGATACCACGCCTCTGATTCCCCGTGTTTGATTCCCTGCCTCTGATTCCCCGCCTCTGATTCCCCATCTCTGATTCACCGCCTTTGATTCGCCACCTCTGATTCCCCATATCTGATTCCCCACCTCTGTTTCCCCGCCTCTGATTCCCCGCCTCTGATTCTCCATATCTCATTCCCCGCCTCTGAATCCACATCACTGATTCCCAGACTCTGATTCCCCACCTCTGATTCCCGGCCTCTTATTCCCAGCATCTGATTCCAGGCCTCTGATTCCCGGTCTCTGACTCCCCGCTTCTGATTCTGATTCCCTGCCTCTGATTCCCCATCTCTGATTCCGCACATCTGATTACCTGCCTCTGATTCCCCACCTCTGATTCCCCATATCTGATTCCTCGCCTCTGTTTCCCCGCCTCTGATTCCCCGCCTCTGATTCCCCAGCTCTGATTCCCCGCCTCTGATTTTCCGTGTTTGAATCCCTGCCTCTGATTCCCGGCCTCTGATTCCCCATCTCTGATTCACCGCCTTTGATTCGCCACCTCTGATTCCCCATATCTGATTCCCCGCCTCTGTTTCCCCGCCTCTGATTCCCCGCCTCTGATTCCCCATATCTCATTCCCCGCCTCTGAATCCCCATCTCTGATTCCCGGACTGTGATTCCCCACCTCTGATTCCCGGCCTCTTATTCCCGGCATCTGATTCCGGCCTCTGATTCCCGGCCTCTGATTCCCTGCTTCTGATTCCCCATCTCTGATTCCGCAAATCTAATTCCCTGCCTTTGATTCCCCACCTCTGATTCCCCATATATGATTCCCCGCCTCTGTTTCCCGGCCTCTGATTCCCCGCTTCTGATTCTGATTCCCTGCCTCTGATTCCCCATCTCTGATTCCGCACATCTGATTCCCTGCCTCTGATTCCCAACCTCTGATTCCCCATCTCTGATTCATCGCCTTTGATTCGCCACCTCTGATTCCCCATATCTGATTCCTCGCCTCTGTTTCCCCGCCTCTGATTCCCCGCCTCTGATTCCCCATATCTCATTCCCCGCTTCTGATTCCCCATCTCTGATTCCCGGACTCTGATTCCCCACCTCTGATTCCCGGCCTCTTATTCCGGCATCTGATTCCGGCCTCTGATTCCCGGCCTCTGATTCCCTGCTTCTGATTCCCCATCTCTGATACCGCAAATCTAATTCCCTGCCTCTGATTCCCTGCCTCTGATTCCCCAACTTTGATTCCCAGCATCTGATTCCCCTGCTCTGATTCCCCGCCTCTGATTCCCCGCATCTGATTCCCTGCATCTGATTCCAAGCCTCTGATTCCCTGCCTCTGATTCCCAACCTCTGATACCCCACCTCTGATTCCCCATATCTGATCCCCAGCCTCTGTTTCCCCGCCTCTGTTTCCCCATATCTGATTCCCGGCCTCTGATTCCCTGCCTCTGATTCCCCGCCTCTGATTCCCTGCCTCTGATTCCCCATCTCCGATTCCGCACATCTGATTCCCTGCCTCTGATTCCCCGCCTCTGATTCCCCACCTCTGATTCCCTGCATCTGATTCCCAACCTCTGATTCCCCACCTCTGATTCCCCGTGTTTGATTCCCCGCCTCTGTTTCCCCGCCTCTGATTCCCCGCCTCTGATTCCCCAACTCTAATTCCCCACCTCTGATTCCCCATATCTGATTCCCTGCCTCTGTTTCCCCGCCTCTGATTCCCCGCCCCTGTTTCCCCATATCTGATTCCCTGCCTCTGATTCCCCAACTTTGATTCCCAGCCTCTGATTCCCCAGCTCTGATTCCCCACCTCTGATTCCCCGTGTTTGATTCCCTGCCTCTGATTCCCCGCCTCTGATTCCCCATCTCTGATTCACCGCCTTTGATTCGCCACCTCTGATTCCCCATATCTGATTCCCCACCTCTGTTTCCCCGCATCTGATTCCCTGCCTCTGATTCTCCATATCTCATTCCCCGCCTCTGACTCCCCATCTCTGATTCCCGGACTCTGATTCCCCACCTCTGATTCCCGGCCTCTTATTCCCAGCATCTGATTCCAGGCCTCTGATTCCCGTCCTCTAACTCCCCGCTTCTGATTCTGATTCCCTGCCTCTGATTCCCCATCTCTGATTCCGCACATCTGATTACCTGCCTCTGATTCCCCACCTCTGATTCCCCATATCTGATTCCCCGCCTCTGTTTCCCCACCTCTGATTCCCCGCCTCTGTTTCCCCATATCTAATTCCCCACCTCTGATGCCCCAACTCTGATTCCCCGCCTCTGATTCCACAGCTCTGATTCCCCGCCTCTGATTCCCCACATCCGATTCCCCATATCTGATTTCCCGCCTCTGTTTCCCCGCCCCTGATTCCCCACCTCTGTTTCCCCATATCTGATTCCCCGCCTCTGATTCCCAACTATGAGTCCCCGCCTCTTATTCCCCAGCTCTGATTCCCCGCCTCTGTTTCCCCATATCTGATGCCCCGCCTCTATTTGCCCGCCTCTGATTCCCCGCCTCTGTTTCCCCATATCTGATTCCCCGCCTCTGATTCACAACTATGATTCCCTGCCTCTAATTTCCCAGCTCTGATTCCCCGCCTCTGATTCCCCGTGTCTGATTTCCTGCCTCTGATTCCCCGCCTCTGATTACCCATGTCTGATTCACCGCCTCTGATTCCCCACCTCTGATTCCCCATCTCTGATTCCGCACATCCGATTCCCTGCCTCTGATTCCCCGCCTCTGATTCACTGCCTCTGCTTCCCCAGCTCTGATTCCCCGCCTGTGATTCCCCGCGTCTTATTCCCTGCTTCTGATTCTGATTCCCTGCCTCTGATTCCCCATCTCTGATTCCGCACATCTGATTCCCTGCCTCTGATTCCCCACCTCTGATTCCCCATATCTGATTCCCGGCCTCTGTTTCCCCACCTCTGATTCCCCGCCTCTGTTTCCCCATATCTAAGTCCCCGCCTCTGATTCCCCAACTCTGATTCCCCACCTCTGATTCCCCAGCTCTCATTCCCCGCCTCTGATCCCCGCATCTGATTCCCTGCATCTGATTCCCAGCCTCTGATTCCCTGCCTCTGATTCCCAACCTCTGATTCCCCACCTCTGATTCCCCATATCTGATTCCCCGCCTCTGTTTCCACGCCTCTGATTCCCCGCCTTTGATTCCCCCGTCTGATTCCCAGCCTCTGAAACCCCGTGTCTGATTTCTTGCCTCTGATTCCCCGCCTCTGATTCCCCATCTCTGATTCACAGCCTCTGATTCCCCACCTCTGATTCCCCATCTCTGATTCCGCACATCTGATTCCCTGCCTCTGATTCCCCATCTCTGATTCACCGCCTTTGATTCGCCACCTCTGATTCCCCATATCTGATTCCCCGCCTCTGTTTCCCCGCCTCTGATTCCCCGCCTCTGATTCCCCATATCTCATTCCCCGCCTCTGAATCCCCATCTCTGATTCCCGGACTCTGATTCCCCACCTCTGATTCCCGGCCTCTTATTCCCGGCATCTGATTCCGGCCTCTGATTCCCGGCCTCTGATTCCCTGCTTCTGATTCTGATTCCCTGCCTTTGATTCCCCATCTCTGATTCCGCACATCTGATTCCCTGCCTCTGATTCCCCATCTCTGATTCCCCATATCTGATTCCCCTTCTCTGTTTCCCCGCCTCTGATTCCCCGCCTCTGTTTCCCAATATCTAAGTCCCCGCCTCTGATTCCCCAACTCTGATTCCCCACCTCTGATTCCCCAGCTCTGATTCCCCGCCTCTGATTCCCCGCATCTGATTCCCTGCATCTGATTCCAAGCCTCTGATTCCCTGCCTCTGATTCCCAACCTCTGATTCCCCACCTCTGATTCCCCATATCTGATTCCCAGCCTCTGTTTCCCCGCCTCTGATTCCCTGCCTCTGTTTCCCCATATCTGATTCCCGGCCTCTGATTCCCTGCCTCTGATTCCCCGCCTCTGATTCCCTGCCTCTGATTCCCCATCTCCGATTCCGCACATCTGATTCCCTGCCTCTGATTCCCCGCCTCTGATTCCCCGCCTCCGATTCCCTGCCTCTGATTCCCAACCTCTGATTCCCCACCTCTGATTCCCCGTGTTTGATTCCCCGCCTCTGTTTCCCCGCCTCTGATTCCCCGCCTCTGATTCCCCAACTCTAATTCCCCGCCTCTGATTCCCCATATCTGATTCCCCGCCTCTGTTTCCCCGCCTCTGATTCCCCGCCCCTGTTTCCCCATATCTGATTCCCTGCCTCTGATTCCCCAACTTTGATTCCCAGCCTCTGATTCCCCAGCTCTGATACCACGCCTCTGATTCCCCGTGTTTGATTCCCTGCCTCTGATTCCCCGCCTCTGATTCCCCATCTCTGATTCACCGCCTTTGATTCGCCACCTCTGATTCCCTATATCTGATTCCCCACCTCTGTTTCCCCGCCTCTGATTCCCCGCCTCTGATTCTCCATATCTCATTCCCCGCCTCTGAATCCACATCACTGATTCCCAGACTCTGATTCCCCACCTCTGATTCCCGGCCTCTTATTCCCAGCATCTGATTCCAGGCCTCTGATTCCCGGTCTCTGACTCCCCGCTTCTGATTCTGATTCCCTGCCTCTGATTCCCCATCTCTGATTCCGCACATCTGATTACCTGCCTCTGATTCCCCACCTCTGATTCCCCATATCTGATTCCTCGCCTCTGTTTCCCCGCCTCTGATTCCCCGCCTCTGATTCCCCAGCTCTGATTCCCCGCCTCTGATTTTCCGTGTTTGAATCCCTGCCTCTGATTCCCGGCCTCTGATTCCCCATCTC
The DNA here is from genome assembly GCF_036971445.1 of Narcine bancroftii. Lineage (NCBI taxonomy): Eukaryota > Metazoa > Chordata > Chondrichthyes > Torpediniformes > Narcinidae > Narcine > Narcine bancroftii. The sequence continues at coordinate 124,016,204 of NC_091475.1, forward strand.
TGATTCACCGCCTTTGATTCGCCACCTCTGATTCCCCATATCTGATTCCCCGCCTCTGTTTCCCCGCCTCTGATTCCCCGCCTCTGATTCCCCATATCTCATTCCCCGCCTCTGAATCCCCATCTCTGATTCCCGGACTCTGATTCCCCACCTCTGATTCCCGGCCTCTTATTCCCGGCATCTGATTCCGGCCTCTGATTCCCGGCCTCTGATTCCCTGCTTCTGATTCCCCATCTCTGATTCCGCAAATCTAATTCCCTGCCTCTGATTCCCCACCTCTGATTCCCCATATATGATTCCCCGCCTCTGTTTCCCGGCCTCTGATTCCCCGCTTCTGATTCTGATTCCCTGCCTCTGATTCCCCATCTCTGATTCCGCACATCTGATTCCCTGCCTCTGATTCCCATCCTCTGATTCCCCATCTCTGATTCATCGCCTTTGATTCGCCACCTCTGATTCCCCATATCTGATTCCTCACCTCTGTTTCCCCGCCTCTGATTCCCCGCCTCTGATTCCCCATATCTCATTCCCCGCTTCTGATTCCCCATCTCTGATTCCCGGACTCTGATTCCCCACCTCTGATTCCCGGCCTCTTATTCCCGGCATCTGATTCCGGCCTCTGATTCCCGGCCTCTGATTCCCTGCTTCTGATTCCCCATCTCTGATTCCGCAAATCTAATTCCCTGCCTCTGATTCCCCACCTCTGATTCCACATATCTGATTCCCCGCCTCTGTTTCCCGGCCTCTGATTCCCCGCTTCTGATTCTGATTCCCTGCCTCTGATTCCCCATCTCTGATTCCGCACATCTGATTCCCTGCCTCTGATTCCCCACCTCTGATTCCCCATATCTGATTTCCCGCCTCTGTTTCCCCGCCTCTGATTCCCCGCCTCTGTTTCCCCATATCTAATTCCCAACCTCTGATGCCCCAACTCTGATTCCCTGCCTCTGATTCCACGCGTTCTATTCCCTGCCTCTGATTCCCAGCCTGTGATTCCCCATCTCTGATTCACCACCTCTGATTCCCCACCTCTGATTCCCCATATCTGATTCCCCGCCTCTGAATCCCCAACTCTGATTCCCTGCCTCTGATTCCCCAGCTCTGATTCCCCGCCTTTGATTCCCCCGTCTGATTCCCAGCCTCTGAAACCCCGTGTCTGATTTCTTGCCTCTGATTCCCCGCCTCTGATTCCCCATCTCTGATTCACAGCCTCTGATTCCCCACCTCTGATTCCCCATCTCTGATTCCGCACATCTGATTTCCTGCCTCTTATTCCCCGACTCTGATCCCCACCTCTGATTCCCCAGCTCTGATTCCCCGCCTCTGATTCCCCAACTCTGATTCCCCGCCTCTGATTCCCCAGCTCTAATTCCCCGCCTCTGATTCCCCGTGTTTGATTCCCTGCCTCTGATTCCCCGCCTCTGATTCCCCATCTCTGATTCACCGCCTTTGATTCGCCACCTCTGATACCCCATATCTGATTCCTCGCCTCTGTTTCCCCGACTCTGATTCCCCGCCTCTGATTCCCCAGCTCTGATTCCCCGCCTCTGATTTTCCGTGTTTGATTCCCTGCCTCTGATTCCCCAGCTCTGATTCCCCGCCTTTGATTCCCACGTCTGATTCCCAGCCTCTGAAACCCCGAGTCTGATTTCTTGCCTCTGATTCCCCGCCTCTGATTCCCCATCTCTGATTCCCCGCCTCTGATTCCCCACCTCTGATTCCCCATCTCTGATTCCGCACATCTGATTCCCTGCCTATGATTCCCCGACTCTGATCCCCACCTCTGATTCCCCAGCTCTGATTCCCCGCCTCTGATTCCCCAACTCTGATTCCCCGCCTCTGATTCCCCAGCTCTGATTCCCCGCCTCTGATTCCCCGTGTTTGATTCCCTGCCTCTGATTCCCCGCCTCTGATTCCCCATCTCTGATTCACCGCCTTTGATTCGCCACCTCTGATTCCCCATATCTGATTCCTCGCCTCTGTTTCCCCGCCTCTGATTCCCCGCCTCTGATTCCCCAGCTCTGATTCCCCGCCTCTGATTTTCCGTGTTTGATTCCCTGCCTCTGATTCCCGGCCTCTGATTCCCCATCTCTGATTCACCGCCTTTGATTCGCCACCTCTGATTCCCCATATCTGATTCCCCGCCTCTGTTTACCCGCCTCTGATTCCCCGCCTCTGATTCCCCAGCTCTGATTCCCCGCCTCTGATTCCCCAGCTCTGATTCCCCGCCTCTGATTCCCCGTGTTTGATTCCCTGCCTCTGATTCCCCGCCTCTGATTCCCCATCTCTGATTCACCGCCTCTGATTCCCCGCCTCTGATTCCCCATCTCTGATTCACCGCCTTTGATTCGCCACCTCTGATTCCCCATATCTGATTCCTCGCCTCTGTTTCCCCGCCTCTGATTCCCCGCCTCTGATTCCCCAGCTCTGATTCCCCGCCACTGATTTTCCGTGTATGATTCCCTGCCTCTGATTCCCCAGCTCTGATTCCCCGCCTTTGATTCCCCCGTCTGATTCCCAGCCTCTGAAACCCCGTGTCTGATTGCTTGCCTCTGATTCACCGCCTCTGATTCCCCAACTCTGATTCACAGCCTCTGATTCCCCACCTCTGATTCCCCATCTCTGATTCCGCACATCTGATTCCCTGCCTCTGATTCCCCGACTCTGATCCCCACCTCTGATTCCCCAGCTCTGATTCCCCGCCTCTGATTCCCCAACTCTGATTCCCCGCCTCTGATTCCCCAGCTCTGATTCCCCGCCTCTGATTCCCCGTGTTTGATTCCCTGCCTCTGATTCCCCGCCTCTGATTCCCCATTTCTGATTCACCGCCTTTGATTCGCCACCTCTGATTCCCCATATCTGATTCCTCGCCTCTGTTTCCCCACCTCTGATTCCCCGCCTCTGATTCCCCAGCTCTGATTCCCCGCCTCTGATTTTCCGTGTTTGATTCCCTGCCTCTGATTCCCGGCCTCTGATTCCCCATCTCTGATTCACCGCCTTTGATTCGCCACCTCTGATTCCCCATATCTGATTCCCCGCCTCTGTTTCCCCGCCTCTGATTCCCCGCCTCTGATTCCCCAGCTCTGATTCCCCGCCTCTGATTCCCCAGCTCTGATTCCCCGCCTCTGATTCCCCGTGTTTGATTCCCTGCCTCTGATTCCCCGCCTCTAATTCCCCATCTCTGATTCACCGCCTTTGATTCTCCACCTCTGATTCCCCATATCTGATTCCTCGCCTCTGTTTCCCCGCCTCTGATTCCCCGCCTCTGATTCCCCAGCTCTGATTCCCCGCCTCTGATTTTCCGTGTTTGATTCCCTGCCTCTGATTCCCGGCCTCTGATTCACCATCTCTGATTCACCCCCTTTGATTCGCCACCTCTGATTCCCCATATCTGATTCCCCGCCTCTGTTTCCCCGCCTCTGATTCCCCGCCTCTGATTCCCCAGCTCTGATTCCCCGCCTCTGATTCCCCGTGTTTGATTCCCTGCCTCTGATTCCCCGCCTCTGATTCCCCATCTCTGATTCACCGCCTTTGATTCGCCACCTCTGATTCCCCATATCTGATTCCTCGCCTCTGTTTCCCCGCCTCTGATTCCCCGCCTCTGATTCCCCAGCTCTGATTCCCCGCCTCTGATTTTCCGTGTTTGATTCCCTGCCTCTGATTCCCGGCCTCTGATTCCCCATATCTGATTCCCCGCCTCTGAATCCCCAACTCTGATTCCCTGCCTCTGATTCCCCAGCTCTGATTCCCCGCCTTTGATTCCCCCGTCTGATTCCCAGCCTCTGAAACCCCGTGTCTGATTTCTTGCCTCTGATTCCCCGCCTCTGATTCCCCATCTCTGATTCACAGCCTCTGATTCCCCACCTCTGATTCCCAATCTCTGATTCCGCACATCTGATTCCCTGCCTCTGATTCCCCGACTCTGATCCCCACCTCTGATTCCCCAGCTCTGATTCCCCGCCTCTGATTCCCCAACCCTGATTCCCCGCCTCTGATTCCCAAGCTCTGATTCCCCGCCTCTGATTCCCCGTGTTTGATTCCCTGCCTCTGATTCCCCGCCTCTGATTCCCCATCTCTGATTCACCGCCTTTGATTCGCCACCTCTGATTCCCCATATCTGATTCCTCGCCTCTGTTTCCCCGCCTCTGATTCCCCGCCTCTGATTCACCAGCTCTGATTTCCCGCCACTGATTTTCCGTGTTTGATTCCCTGCCTCTGATTCCCCAGCTCTGATTCCCCGCCTTTGATTCCCCCGTCTGATTCCCAGCCTCTGAAACCCCGTGTCTGATTGCTTGCCTCTGATTCCCCGCCTCTGATTCCCCATCTCTGATTCACAGCCTCTGATTCCCCACCTCTGATTCCCCATCTCTGATTCCGCACATCTGATTCCCTGCCTCTGATTCCCCGACTCTGATCCCCACCTCTGATTCCCCAGCTCTGATTCCCCGCCTCTGATTCCCCAACTCTGATTCCCCGCCTCTGATTCCCCAGCTCTGATTCCCCGCCTCTGATTCCCCGTGTTTGATTCCCTGCCTCTGATTCCCCGCCTCTGATTCCCCATCTCTGATTCACCACCTTTGATTCGCCACCTCTGATTCCCCATATCTGATTCCTCGCCTCTGTTTCCTCGCCTCTGATTCCCCGCCTCTGATTCCCCAGCTCTGATTCCCCGCCTCTGATTTTCCGTGTTTGATTCCCTGCCTCTGATTCCCGGCCTCTGATTCCCCATCTCTGATTCACCGCCTTTGATTCGCCACCTCTGATTCCCCATATCTGATTCCCCGCCTCTGTTTCCCCGCCTCTGATTCCCCGCCTCTGATTCCCCATATCTCATTCCCCGCCTCTGAATCCCCATCTCTGATTCCCGGACTCTGATTCCCCACCTCTGATTCCCGGCCTCTTATTCCCGGCATCTGATTCCGGCCTCTGATTCCCGGCCTCTGATTCCCTGCTTCTGATTCTGATTCCCTGCCTCTGATTCCCCATCTCTGATTCCGCACATCTGATTCCCTGCCTCTGATTCCCCGCCTCTGATTCCCCACCTCTGTTTCCCAATATCTAAGTCCCCGCCTCTGATTCCCCAACTCTGATTCCCCACCTCTGATTCCCCAGCTCTGATTCCCCGCCTCTGATTCCCCGCATCTGATTCCCTGCATCTGATTCCAAGCCTCTTATTCCCTGCCTCTGATTCCCGACCTCTGATTCCCCGCCTCTGATTCCCCATCTCTGATTCACCGCCTTTGATTCGCCACCTCTGATTCCCCATATCTGATTCCCCACCTCTGTTTCCCCGCCTCTGATTCCCCGCCTCTGATTCTCCATATCTCATTCCCCGCCTCTGAATCCACATCACTGATTCCCAGACTCTGATTCCCCACCTCTGATTCCCGGCCTCTTATTCCCAGCATCTGATTCCAGGCCTCTGATTCCCGGTCTCTGACTCCCCGCTTCTGATTCTGATTCCCTGCCTCTGATTCCCCATCTCTGATTCCGCACATCTGATTACCTGCCTCTGATTCCCCACCTCTGATTCCCCATATCTGATTCCTCGCCTCTGTTTCCCCGCCTCTGATTCCCCGCCTCTGATTCCCCAGCTCTGATTCCCCGCCTCTGATTTTCCGTGTTTGAATCCCTGCCTCTGATTCCCGGCCTCTGATTCCCCATCTCTGATTCACCGCCTTTGATTCGCCACCTCTGATTCCCCATATCTGATTCCCCGCCTCTGTTTCCCCGCCTCTGATTCCCCGCCTCTGATTCCCCATATCTCATTCCCCGCCTCTGAATCCCCATCTCTGATTCCCGGACTCTGATTCCCCACCTCTAATTCCCGGCCTCTTATTCCCGGCATCTGATTCCGGCCTCTGATTCCCGGCCTCTGATTCCCTGCTTCTGATTCCCCATCTCTGATTCCGCAAATCTAATTCCCTGCCTTTGATTCCCCACCTCTGATTCCCCATATATGATTCCCCGCCTCTGTTTCCCGGCCTCTGATTCCCCGCTTCTGATTCTGATTCCCTGCCTCTGATTCCCCATCTCTGATTCCGCACATCTGATTCCCTGCCTCTGATTCCCAACCTCTGATTCCCCATCTCTGATTCATCGCCTTTGATTCGCCACCTCTGATTCCCCATATCTGATTCCTCGCCTCTGTTTCCCCGCCTCTGATTCCCCGCCTCTGATTCCCCATATCTCATTCCCCGCTTCTGATTCCCCATCTCTGATTCCCGGACTCTGATTCCCCACCTCTGATTCCCGGCCTCTTATTCCCGGCATCTGATTCCGGCCTCTGATTCCCGGCCTCTGATTCCCTGCTTCTGATTCCCCATCTCTGATTCCGCAAATCTAATTCCCTGCCTCTGATTCCCTGCCTCTGATTCCCCAACTTTGATTCCCAGCATCTGATTCCCCTGCTCTGATTCCCCGCCTCTGATTCCCCGCATCTGATTCCCTGCATCTGATTCCAAGCCTCTGATTCCCTGCCTCTGATTCCCAACCTCTGATACCCCACCTCTGATTCCCCATATCTGATCCCCAGCCTCTGTTTCCCCGCCTCTGTTTCCCCATATCTGATTCCCGGCCTCTGATTCCCTGCCTCTGATTCCCCGCCTCTGATTCCCTGCCTCTGATTCCCCATCTCCGATTCCGCACATCTGATTCCCTGCCTCTGATTCCCCGCCTCTGATTCCCCACCTCTGATTCCCTGCATCTGATTCCCAACCTCTGATTCCCCACCTCTGATTCCCCGTGTTTGATTCCCCGCCTCTGTTTCCCCGCCTCTGATTCCCCGCCTCTGATTCCCCAACTCTAATTCCCCACCTCTGATTCCCCATATCTGATTCCCTGCCTCTGTTTCCCCGCCTCTGATTCCCCGCCCCTGTTTCCCCATATCTGATTCCCTGCCTCTGATTCCCCAACTTTGATTCCCAGCCTCTGATTCCCCAGCTCTGATTCCCCGCCTCTGATTCCCCGTGTTTGATTCCCTGCCTCTGATTCCCCGCCTCTGATTCCCCATCTCTGATTCACCGCCTTTGATTCGCCACCTCTGATTCCCCATATCTGATTCCCCACCTCTGTTTCCCCGCATCTGATTCCCCGCCTCTGATTCTCCATATCTCATTCCCCGCCTCTGACTCCCCATCTCTGATTCCCGGACTCTGATTCCCCACCTCTGATTCCCGGCCTCTTATTCCCAGCATCTGATTCCAGGCCTCTGATTCCCGTCCTCTAACTCCCCGCTTCTGATTCTGATTCCCTGCCTCTGATTCCCCATCTCTGATTCCGCACATCTGATTACCTGCCTCTGATTCCCCACCTCTGATTCCCCATATCTGATTCCCCGCCTCTGTTTCCCCACCTCTGATTCCCCGCCTCTGTTTCCCCATATCTAATTCCCCACCTCTGATGCCCCAACTCTGATTCCCCGCCTCTGATTCCACAGCTCTGATTCCCCGCCTCTGATTCCCCACATCCGATTCCCCATATCTGATTTCCCGCCTCTGTTTCCCCGCCCCTGATTCCCCGCCTCTGTTTCCCCATATCTGATTCCCCGCCTCTGATTCCCAACTATGAGTCCCCGCCTCTTATACCCCAGCTCTGATTCCCCGCCTCTGTTTCCCCATATCTGATGCCCCGCCTCTATTTGCCCGCCTCTGATTCCCCGCCTCTGTTTCCCCATATCTGATTCCCCGCCTCTGATTCCCAACTATGATTCCCTGCCTCTAATTTCCCAGCTCTGATTCCCCGCCTCTGATTCCCCGTGTCTGATTTCCTGCCTCTGATTCCCCGCCTCTGATTACCCATGTCTGATTCACCGCCTCTGATTCCCCACCTCTGATTCCCCATCTCTGATTCCGCACATCCGATTCCCTGCCTCTGATTCCCCGCCTCTGATTCACTGCCTCTGCTTCCCCAGCTCTGATTCCCCGCCTGTGATTCCCCGCGTCTTATTCCCTGCTTCTGATTCTGATTCCCTGCCTCTGATTCCCCATCTCTGATTCCGCACATCTGATTCCCTGCCTCTGATTCCCCACCTCTGATTCCCCATATCTGATTCCCGGCCTCTGTTTCCCCACCTCTGATTCCCCGCCTCTGTTTCCCCATATCTAAGTCCCCGCCTCTGATTCCCCAACTCTGATTCCCCACCTCTGATTCCCCAGCTCTCATTCCCCGCCTCTGATCCCCGCATCTGATTCCCTGCATCTGATTCCCAGCCTCTGATTCCCTGCCTCTGATTCCCAACCTCTGATTCCCCACCTCTGATTCCCCATATCTGATTCCCCGCCTCTGTTTCCACGCCTCTGATTCCCCGCCTTTGATTCCCCCGTCTGATTCCCAGCCTCTGAAACCCCGTGTCTGATTTCTTGCCTCTGATTCCCCGCCTCTGATTCCCCATCTCTGATTCACAGCCTCTGATTCCCCACCTCTGATTCCCCATCTCTGATTCCGCACATCTGATTCCCTGCCTCTGATTCCCCATCTCTGATTCTCCGCCTTTGATTCGCCACCTCTGATTCCCCATATCTGATTCCCCGCCTCTGTTTCCCCGCCTCTGATTCCCCGCCTCTGATTCCCCATATCTCATTCCCCGCCTCTGAATCCCCATCTCTGATTCCCGGACTCTGATTCCCCACCTCTGATTCCCGGCCTCTTATTCCCGGCATCTGATTCCGGCCTCTGATTCCCGGCCTCTGATTCCCTGCTTCTGATTCTGATTCCCTGCCTTTGATTCCCCATCTCTGATTCCGCACATCTGATTCCCTGCCTCTGATTCCCCATCTCTGATTCCCCATATCTGATTCCCCTTCTCTGTTTCCCCGCCTCTGATTCCCCGCCTCTGTTTCCCAATATCTAAGTCCCCGCCTCTGATTCCCCAACTCTGATTCCCCACCTCTGATTCCCCAGCTCTGATTCCCCGCCTCTGATTCCCCGCATCTGATTCCCTGCATCTGATTCCAAGCCTCTGATTCCCTGCCTCTGATTCCCAACCTCTGATTCCCCACCTCTGATTCCCCATATCTGATTCCCAGCCTCTGTTTCCCCGCCTCTGATTCCCTGCCTCTGTTTCCCCATATCTGATTCCCGGCCTCTGATTCCCTGCCTCTGATTCCCCGCCTCTGATTCCCTGCCTCCGATTCCCTGCCTCTGATTCCCAACCTCTGATTCCCCACCTCTGATTCCCCGTGTTTGATTCCCCGCCTCTGTTTCCCCGCCTCTGATTCCCCGCCTCTGATTCCCCAACTCTAATTCCCCGCCTCTGATTCCCCATATCTGATTCCCCGCCTCTGTTTCCCCGCCTCTGATTCCCCGCCCCTGTTTCCCCATATCTGATTCCCTGCCTCTGATTCCCCAACTTTGATTCCCAGCCTCTGATTCCCCAGCTCTGATACCACGCCTCTGATTCCCCGTGTTTGATTCCCTGCCTCTGATTCCCCGCCTCTGATTCCCCATCTCTGATTCACCGCCTTTGATTCGCCACCTCTGATTCCCCATATCTGATTCCCCACCTCTGTTTCCCCGCCTCTGATTCCCCGCCTCTGATTCTCCATATCTCATTCCCCGCCTCTGAATCCACATCACTGATTCCCAGACTCTGATTCCCCACCTCTGATTCCCGGCCTCTTATTCCCAGCATCTGATTCCAGGCCTCTGATTCCCGGTCTCTGACTCCCCGCTTCTGATTCTGATTCCCTGCCTCTGATTCCCCATCTCTGATTCCGCACATCTGATTACCTGCCTCTGATTCCCCACCTCTGATTCCCCATATCTGATTCCTCGCCTCTGTTTCCCCGCCTCTGATTCCCCGCCTCTGATTCCCCAGCTCTGATTCCCCGCCTCTGATTTTCCGTGTTTGAATCCCTGCCTCTGATTCCCGGCCTCTGATTCCCCATCTCTGATTCACCGCCTTTGATTCGCCACCTCTGATTCCCCATATCTGATTCCCCGCCTCTGTTTCCCCGCCTCTGATTCCCCGCCTCTGATTCCCCATATCTCATTCCCCGCCTCTGAATCCCCATCTCTGATTCCCGGACTCTGATTCCCCACCTCTGATTCCCGGCCTCTTATTCCCGGCATCTGATTCCGGCCTCTGATTCCCGGCCTCTGATTCCCTGCTTCTGATTCCCCATCTCTGATTCCGCAAATCTAATTCCCTGCCTCTGATTCCCCACCTCTGATTACCCATATATGATTCCCCGCCTCTGTTTCCCGGCCTCTGATTCCCCGCTTCTGATTCTGATTCCCTGCCTCTGATTCCCCATCTCTGATTCATCGCCTTTGATTCGCCACCTCTGATTCCCCATATCTGATTCCTCGCCTCTGTTTCCCCGCCTCTGATTCCCCGCCTCTGATTCCCCATATCTCATTCCCCGCTTCTGATTCCCCATCTCTGATTCCCGGACTCTGATTCCCCACCTCTGATTCCCGGCCTCTTATTCCCGGCATCTGATTCCGGCCTCTGATTCCCGGCCTCTGATTCCCTGCTTCTGATTCCCCATCTCTGATTCCGCAAATCTAATTCCCTGCCTCTGATTCCCTGCCTCTGATTCCCCAACTTTGATTCCCAGCATCTGATTCCCCTGCTCTGATTCCCCGCCTCTGATTCCCCGCATCTGATTCCCTGCATCTGATTCCAAGCCTCTGATTCCCTGCCTCTGATTCCCAACCTCTGATACCCCACCTCTGATTCCCCATATCTGATCCCCAGCCTCTGTTTCCCCGCCTCTGTTTCCCCATATCTGATTCCCGGCCTCTGATTCCCTGCCTCTGATTCCCCGCCTCTGATTCCCTGCCTCTGATTCCCCATCTCCGATTCCGCACATCTGATTCCCTGCCTCTGATTCCCCGCCTCTGATTCCCCACCTCTGATTCCCTGCATCTGATTCCCAACCTCTGATTCCCCACCTCTGATTCCCCGTGTTTGATTCCCCGCCTCTGTTTCCCCGCCTCTGATTCCCCGCCTCTGATTCCCCAACTCTAATTCCCCACCTCTGATTCCCCATATCTGATTCCCTGCCTCTGTTTCCCCGCCTCTGATTCCCCGCCCCTGTTTCCCCATATCTGATTCCCTGCCTCTGATTCCCCAACTTTGATTCCCAGCCTCTGATTCCCCAGCTCTGATTCCCCGCCTCTGATTCCCCGTGTTTGATTCCCTGCCTCTGATTCCCCGCCTCTGATTCCCCATCTCTGATTCACCGCCTTTGATTCGCCACCTCTGATTCCCCATATCTGATTCCCCACCTCTGTTTCCCCGCATCTGATTCCCCGCCTCTGATTCTCCATATCTCATTCCCCGCCTCTGACTCCCCATCTCTGATTCCCGGACTCTGATTCCCCACCTCTGATTCCCGGCCTCTTATTCCCAGCATCTGATTCCAGGCCTCTGATTCCCGTCCTCTAACTCCCCGCTTCTGATTCTGATTCCCTGCCTCTGATTCCCCATCTCTGATTCCGCACATCTGATTACCTGCCTCTGATTCCCCACCTCTGATTCCCCATATCTGATTCCCCGCCTCTGTTTCCCCACCTCTGATTCCCCGCCTCTGTTTCCCCATATCTAATTCCCCACCTCTGATGCCCCAACTCTGATTCCCCGCCTCTGATTCCACAGCTCTGATTCCCCGCCTCTGATTCCCCACATCCGATTCCCCATATCTGATTTCCCGCCTCTGTTTCCCCGCCCCTGATTCCCCGCCTCTGTTTCCCCATATCTGATTCCCCGCCTCTGATTCCCAACTATGAGTCCCCGCCTCTTATTCCCCAGCTCTGATTCCCCGCCTCTGTTTCCCCATATCTGATGCCCCGCCTCTATTTGCCCGCCTCTGATTCCCCGCCTCTGTTTCCCCATATCTGATTCCCCGCCTCTGATTCCCAACTATGATTCCCTGCCTCTAATTTCCCAGCTCTGATTCCCCGCCTCTGATTCCCCGTGTCTGATTTCCTGCCTCTGATTCCCCGCCTCTGATTACCCATGTCTGATTCACCGCCTCTGATTCCCCACCTCTGATTCCCCATCTCTGATTCCGCACATCCGATTCCCTGCCTCTGATTCCCCGCCTCTGATTCACTGCCTCTGCTTCCCCAGCTCTGATTCCCCGCCTGTGATTCCCCGCGTCTTATTCCCTGCTTCTGATTCTGATTCCCTGCCTCTGATTCCCCATCTCTGATTCCGCACATCTGATTCCCTGCCTCTGATTCCCCACCTCTGATTCCCCATATCTGATTCCCGGCCTCTGTTTCCCCACCTCTGATTCCCCGCCTCTGTTTCCCCATATCTAAGTCCCCGCCTCTGATTCCCCAACTCTGATTCCCCACCTCTGATTCCCCAGCTCTCATTCCCCGCCTCTGATCCCCGCATCTGATTCCCTGCATCTGATTCCCAGCCTCTGATTCCCTGCCTCTGATTCCCAACCTCTGATTCCCCACCTCTGATTCCCCATATCTGATTCCCCGCCTCTGTTTCCACGCCTCTGATTCCCCGCCTTTGATTCCCCCGTCTGATTCCCAGCCTCTGAAACCCCGTGTCTGATTTCTTGCCTCTGATTCCCCGCCTCTGATTCCCCATCTCTGATTCACAGCCTCTGATTCCCCACCTCTGATTCCCCATCTCTGATTCCGCACATCTGATTCCCTGCCTCTGATTCCCCATCTCTGATTCTCCGCCTTTGATTCGCCACCTCTGATTCCCCATATCTGATTCCCCGCCTCTGTTTCCCCGCCTCTGATTCCCCGCCTCTGATTCCCCATATCTCATTCCCCGCCTCTGAATCCCCATCTCTGATTCCCGGACTCTGATTCCCCACCTCTGATTCCCGGCCTCTTATTCCCGGCATCTGATTCCGGCCTCTGATTCCCGGCCTCTGATTCCCTGCTTCTGATTCTGATTCCCTGCCTTTGATTCCCCATCTCTGATTCCGCACATCTGATTCCCTGCCTCTGATTCCCCATCTCTGATTCCCCATATCTGATTCCCCTTCTCTGTTTCCCCGCCTCTGATTCCCCGCCTCTGTTTCCCAATATCTAAGTCCCCGCCTCTGATTCCCCAACTCTGATTCCCCACCTCTGATTCCCCAGCTCTGATTCCCCGCCTCTGATTCCCCGCATCTGATTCCCTGCATCTGATTCCAAGCCTCTGATTCCCTGCCTCTGATTCCCAACCTCTGATTCCCCACCTCTGATTCCCCATATCTGATTCCCAGCCTCTGTTTCCCCGCCTCTGATTCCCTGCCTCTGTTTCCCCATATCTGATTCCCGGCCTCTGATTCCCTGCCTCTGATTCCCCGCCTCTGATTCCCTGCCTCTGATTCCCCATCTCCGATTCCGCACATCTGATTCCCTGCCTCTGATTCCCCGCCTCTGATTCCCCGCCTCCGATTCCCTGCCTCTGATTCCCAACCTCTGATTCCCCACCTCTGATTCCCCGTGTTTGATTCCCCGCCTCTGTTTCACCGCCTCTGATTCCCCGCCTCTGATTCCCCAACTCTAATTCCCCGCCTCTGATTCCCCATATCTGATTCCCCGCCTCTGTTTCCCCGCCTCTGATTCCCCGCCCCTGTTTCCCCATATCTGATTCCCTGCCTCTGATTCCCCAACTTTGATTCCCAGCCTCTGATTCCCCAGCTCTGATACCACGCCTCTGATTCCCCGTGTTTGATTCCCTGCCTCTGATTCCCCGCCTCTGATTCCCCATCTCTGATTCACCGCCTTTGATTCGCCACCTCTGATTCCCCATATCTGATTCCCCACCTCTGTTTCCCCGCCTCTGATTCCCCGCCTCTGATTCTCCATATCTCATTCCCCGCCTCTGAATCCACATCACTGATTCCCAGACTCTGATTCCCCACCTCTGATTCCCGGCCTCTTATTCCCAGCATCTGATTCCAGGCCTCTGATTCCCGGTCTCTGACTCCCCGCTTCTGATTCTGATTCCCTGCCTCTGATTCCCCATCTCTGATTCCGCACATCTGATTACCTGCCTCTGATTCCCCACCTCTGATTCCCCATATCTGATTCCTCGCCTCTGTTTCCCCGCCTCTGATTCCCCGCCTCTGATTCCCCAGCTCTGATTCCCCGCCTCTGATTTTCCGTGTTTGAATCCCTGCCTCTGATTCCCGGCCTCTGATTCCCCATCTCTGATTCACCGCCTTTGATTCGCCACCTCTGATTCCCCATATCTGATTCCCCGCCTCTGTTTCCCCGCCTCTGATTCCCCGCCTCTGATTCCCCATATCTCATTCCCCGCCTCTGAATCCCCATCTCTGATTCCCGGACTCTGATTCCCCACCTCTGATTCCCGGCCTCTTATTCCCGGCATCTGATTCCGGCCTCTGATTCCCGGCCTCTGATTCCCTGCTTCTGATTCCCCATCTCTGATTCCGCAAATCTAATTCCCTGCCTCTGATTCCCCACCTCTGATTCCCCATATATGATTCCCCGCCTCTGTTTCCCGGCCTCTGATTCCCCGCTTCTGATTCTGATTCCCTGCCTCTGATTCCCCATCTCTGATTCCGCACATCTGATTCACTGCCTCTGATTCCCAACCTCTGATTCCCCATCTCTGATTCATCGCCTTTGATTCGCCACCTCTGATTCCCCATATCTGATTCCTCGCCTCTGTTTCCCCGCCTCTGATTCCCCGCCTCTGATTCCCCATATCTCATTCCCCGCTTCTGATTCCCCATCTCTGATTCCCGGACTCTGATTCCCCACCTCTGATTCCCGGCCTCTTATTCCCGGCATCTGATTCCGGCCTCTGATTCCCGGCCTCTGATTCCCTGCTTCTGATTCCCCATCTCTGATTCCGCAAATCTAATTCCCTGCCTCTGATTCCCCACCTCTGATTCCCCATATCTGATTCCCCGCCTCTGTTTCCCGGCCTCTGATTCCCCGCTTCTGATTCTGATTCCCTGCCTCTGATTCCCCATCTCTGATTCCGCACATCTGATTCCCTGCCTCTGATTCCCCACCTCTGATTCCCCATATCTGATTTCCCGCCTCTGTTTCCCCGCCTCTGATTCCCCGCCTCTGTTTCCCCATATCTAATTCCCAACCTCTGATGCCCCAACTCTGATTCCCTGCCTCTGATTCCCCGCGTTCTATTCCCTGCCTCTGATTCCCAGCCTGTGATTCCCCATCTCTGATTCACCACCTCTGATTCCCCACCTCTGATTCCCCATATCTGATTCCCCGCCTCTGAATCCCCAACTCTGATTCCCTGCCTCTGATTCCCCAGCTCTGATTCCCCGCCTTTGATTCCCCCGTCTGATTCCCAGCCTCTGAAACCCCGTGTCTGATTTCTTGCCTCTGATTCCCCGCCTCTGATTCCCCATCTCTGATTCACAGCCTCTGATTCCCCACCTCTGATTCCCCATCTCTGATTCCGCACATCTGATTTCCTGCCTCTTATTCCCCGACTCTGATCCCCACCTCTGATTCCCCAGCTCTGATTCCCCGCCTCTGATTCCCCAACTCTGATTCCCCGCCTCTGATTCCCCAGCTCTGATTCCCCGCCTCTGATTCCCCGTGTTTGATTCCCTGCCTCTGATTCCCCGCCTCTGATTCCCCATCTCTGATTCACCGCCTTTGAGTCGCCACCTCTGATACCCCATATCTGATTCCTCGCCTCTGTTTCCCCGACTCTGATTCCCCGCCTCTGATTCCCCAGCTCTGATTCCCCGCCTCTGATTTTCCGTGTTTGATTCCCTGCCTCTGATTCCCCAGCTCTGATTCCCCGCCTTTGATTCCCACGTCTGATTCCCAGCCTCTGAAACCCCGAGTCTGATTTCTTGCCTCTGATTCCCCGCCTCTGATTCCCCATCTCTGATTCCCCGCCTCTGATTCCCCACCTCTGATTCCCCATCTCTGATTCCGCACATCTGATTCCCTGCCTATGATTCCCCGACTCTGATCCCCACCTCTGATTCCCCAGCTCTGATTCCCCGCCTCTGATTCCCCAACTCTGATTCCCCGCCTCTGATTCCCCAGCTCTGATTCCCCGCCTCTGATTCCCCGTGTTTGATTCCCTGCCTCTGATTCCCCGCCTCTGATTCCCCATCTCTGATTCACCGCCTTTGATTCGCCACCTCTGATTCCCCATATCTGATTCCTCGCCTCTGTTTCCCCGCCTCTGATTCCCCGCCTCTGATTCCCCAGCTCTGATTCCCCGCCTCTGATTTTCCGTGTTTGATTCCCTGCCTCTGATTCCCGGCCTCTGATTCCCCATCTCTGATTCACCGCCTTTGATTCGCCACCTCTGATTCCCCATATCTGATTCCCCGCCTCTGTTTGCCCGCCTCTGATTCCCCGCCTCTGATTCCCCAGCTCTGATTCCCCGCCTCTGATTCCCCAGCTCTGATTCCCCGCCTCTGATTCCCCGTGTTTGATTCCCTGCCTCTGATACCCCGCCTCTGATTCCCCATCTCTGATTCACCGCCTCTGATTCCCCGCCTCTGATTCCCCATCTCTGATTCACCGCCTTTGATTCGCCACCTCTGATTCCCCATATCTGATTCCTCGCCTCTGTTTCCCCGCCTCTGATTCCCCGCCTCTGATTCCCCAGCTCTGATTCCCCGCCACTGATTTTCC
Source organism: Narcine bancroftii (assembly GCF_036971445.1). Classification (NCBI taxonomy): domain Eukaryota; kingdom Metazoa; phylum Chordata; class Chondrichthyes; order Torpediniformes; family Narcinidae; genus Narcine; species Narcine bancroftii. The sequence goes on from NC_091475.1 coordinate 124,032,782, forward strand.
GTGTTTGATTCCCTGCCTCTGATTCCCCAGCTCTGATTCCCCGCCTTTGATTCCCCCGTCTGATTCCCAGCCTCTGAAACCCCGTGTCTGATTGCTTGCCTCTGATTCACCGCCTCTGATTCCCCATCTCTGATTCACAGCCTCTGATTCCCCACCTCTGATTCCCCATCTCTGATTCCGCACATCTGATTCCCTGCCTCTGATTCCCCGACTCTGATCCCCACCTCTGATTCCCCAGCTCTGATTCCCCGCCTCTGATTCCCCAACTCTGATTCCCCGCCTCTGATTCCCCAGCTCTGATTCCCCGCCTCTGATTCCCCGTGTTTGATTCCCTGCCTCTGATTCCCCGCCTCTGATTCCCCATCTCTGATTCACCGCCTTTGATTCGCCACCTCTGATTCCCCATATCTGATTCCTCGCCTCTGTTTCCCCGCCTCTGATTCCCCGCCTCTGATTCCCCAGCTCTGATTCCCCGCCTCTGATTTTCCGTGTTTGATTCCCTGCCTCTGATTCCCGGCCTCTGATTCCCCATCTCTGATTCACCGCCTTTGATTCGCCACCTCTGATTCCCCATATCTGATTCCCCGCCTCTGTTTCCCCGCCTCTGATTCCCCGCCTCTGATTCCCCAGCTCTGATTCCCCGCCTCTGATTCCCCAGCTCTGATTCCCCGCCTCTGATTCCCCGTGTTTGATTCCGTGCCTCTGATTCCCCGCCTCTAATTCCCCATCTCTGATTCACCGCCTTTGATTCTCCACCTCTGATTCCCCATATCTGATTCCTCGCCTCTGTTTCCCCGCCTCTGATTCCCCGCCTCTGATTCCCCAGCTCTGATTCCCCGCCTCTGATTTTCCGTGTTTGATTCCCTGCCTCTGATTCCCGGCCTCTGATTCACCATCTCTGATTCACCCCCTTTGATTCGCCACCTCTGATTCCCCATATCTGATTCCCCGCCTCTGTTTCCCCGCCTCTGATTCCCCGCCTCTGATTCCCCAGCTCTGATTCCCCGCCTCTGATTCCCCGTGTTTGATTCCCTGCCTCTGATTCCCCGCCTCTGATTCCCCATCTCTGATTCACCGCCTTTGATTCGCCACCTCTGATTCCCCATATCTGATTCCTCGCCTCTGTTTCCCCGCCTCTGATTCCCCGCCTCTGATTCCCCAGCTCTGATTCCCCGCCTCTGATTTTCCGTGTTTGATTCCCTGCCTCTGATTCCCGGCCTCTGATTCCCCATATCTGATTCCCCGCCTCTGAATCCCCAACTCTGATTCCCTGCCTCTGATTCCCCAGCTCTGATTCCCCGCCTTTGATTCCCCCGTCTGATTCCCAGCCTCTGAAACCCCGTGTCTGATTTCTTGCCTCTGATTCCCCGCCTCTGATTCCCCATCTCTGATTCACAGCCTCTGATTCCCCACCTCTGATTCCCAATCTCTGATTCCGCACATCTGATTCCCTGCCTCTGATTCCCCGACTCTGATCCCCACCTCTGATTCCCCAGCTCTGATTCCCCGCCTCTGATTCCCCAACCCTGATTCCCCGCCTCTGATTCCCAAGCTCTGATTCCCCGCCTCTGATTCCCCGTGTTTGATTCCCTGCCTCTGATTCCCCGCCTCTGATTCCCCATCTCTGATTCACCGCCTTTGATTCGCCACCTCTGATTCCCCATATCTGATTCCTCGCCTCTGTTTCCCCGCCTCTGATTCCCCGCCTCTGATTCACCAGCTCTGATTCCCCGCCACTGATTTTCCGTGTTTGATTCCCTGCCTCTGATTCCCCAGCTCTGATTCCCCGCCTTTGATTCCCCCGTCTGATTCCCAGCCTCTGAAACCCCGTGTCTGATTGCTTGCCTCTGATTCCCCGCCTCTGATTCCCCATCTCTGATTCACAGCCTCTGATTCCCCACCTCTGATTCCCCATCTCTGATTCCGCACATCTGATTCCCTGCCTCTGATTCCCCGACTCTGATCCCCACCTCTGATTCCCCAGCTCTGATTCCCCGCCTCTGATTCCCCAACTCTGATTCCCCGCCTCTGATTCCCCAGCTCTGATTCCCCGCCTCTGATTCCCCGTGTTTGATTCCCTGCCTCTGATTCCCCGCCTCTGATTCCCCATCTCTGATTCACCACCTTTGATTCGCCACCTCTGATTCCCCATATCTGATTCCTCGCCTCTGTTTCCCCGCCTCTGATTCCCCGCCTCTGATTCCCCAGCTCTGATTCCCCGCCTCTGATTTTCCGTGTTTGATTCCCTGCCTCTGATTCCCGGCCTCTGATTCCCCATCTCTGATTCACCGCCTTTGATTCGCCACCTCTGATTCCCCATATCTGATTCCCCGCCTCTGTTTCCCCGCCTCTGATTCCCCGCGTCTGATTCCCCATATCTCATTCCCCGCCTCTGAATCCCCATCTCTGATTCCCGGACTCTGATTCCCCACCTCTGATTCCCGGCCTCTTATTCCCGGCATCTGATTCCGGCCTCTGATTCCCGGCCTCTGATTCCCTGCTTCTGATTCTGATTCCCTGCCTCTGATTCCCCATCTCTGATTCCGCACATCTGATTCCCTGCCTCTGATTCCCCGCCTCTGATTCCCCGCCTCTGTTTCCCAATATCTAAGTCCCCGCCTCTGATTCCCCAACTCTGATTCCCCACCTCTGATTCCCCAGCTCTGATTCCCCGCCTCTGATTCCCCGCATCTGATTCCCTGCATCTGATTCCAAGCCTCTGATTCCCTGCCTCTGATTCCCAACCTCTGATTCCCCACCTCTGATTCCGCACATCTGATTCCCTGCCTCTGATTCCCCGACTCTGATCCCCACCTCTGATTCCCCAGCGCTGATTCCCCGCCTCTGATTCCCCATCTCTGATTCATCGCCTTTGATTCCCGGCCTCTTATTCCCGGCATCTGATTCCGGCCTCTGATTCCCGACCTCTGATTCCCTGCTTCTGATTCCCCATCTCTGATTCCGCAAATCTAATTCCCTGCCTCTGATTCCCCACCTCTGATTCCCCATATCTGATTCCCCACCTCTGTTTTCCCGCCTCTGATTCCCAAGCTCTGATTCCCCGCCTCTGATTCCCCGTGTTTGATTCCCTGCCTCTGATTCCCCGCCTCTGATTCCCCGCCTCTGTTTCCCAATATCTAAGTCCCCGCCTCTGATTCCCCAACTCTGATTCCCCACCTCTGATTCCCCAGCTCTGATTCCCCGCCTCTGATTCCCCGCATCTGATTCCCTGCATCTGATTCCAAGCCTCTGATTCCCTGCCTCTGATTCCCAACCTCTGATTCCCCACCTCTGATTCCGCACATCTGATTCCCTGCCTCTGATTTCCCGACTCTGATCCCCACCTCTGATTCCCCAGCGATGATTCCCCGCCTCTGATTCCCCGTGTTTGATTCCCTGCCTCTGATTCCCCGCCTCTGATTCCCCATCTCTGATTCATCGCCTTTGATTCCCGGCCTCTTATTCCAGGCATCTGATTCCGGCCTCTGATTCCCGACCTCTGATTCCCTGCTTCTGATTCCCCATCTCTGATTCCGCAAATCTAATTCCCTGCCTCTGATTCCCCACCTCTGATTCCCCATATCTGATTCCCCACCTCTGTTTCCCCGCCTCTGATTCCCAAGCTCTGATTCCCCGCCTCTGATTCCCCGTGTTTGATTCCCTGCCTCTGATTCCCCGCCTCTGATTCCCCATCTCTGATTCACCGCCTTTGATTCGCCACCTCTGATTCCCCATATCTGATTCCTCGCCTCTGTTTCCCCGCCTCTGATTCCCCACCTCTGATTCACCAGCTCTGATTCCCCGCCACTGATTTTCCGTGTTTGATTCCCTGCCTCTGATTCCCCAGCTCTGATTCCCCGCCTTTGATTCCCCCGTCTGATTCCCAGCCTCTGAAACCCCGTGTCTGATTGCTTGCCTCTGATTCCCCGCCTCTGATTCCCCATCTCTGATTCACAGCCTCTGATTCCCCACCTCTGATTCCCCATCTCTGATTCCGCACATCTGATTACCTGCCTCTGATTCCCCGACTCTGATCCCCACCTCTGATTCCCCAGCTCTGATTCCCCGCCTCTGATTCCCCAACTCTGATTCCCCGCCTCTGATTCCCCAGCTCTGATTCCCCGCCTCTGATTCCCCGTGTTTGATTCCCTGCCTCTGATTCCCCGCCTCTGATTCCCCATCTCTGATTCACCACCTTTGATTCGCCACCTCTGATTCCCCATATCTGATTCCTCGCCTCTGTTTCCCCGCCTCTGATTCCCCGCCTCTGATTCCCCAGCTCTGATTCCCCGCCTCTGATTTTCCGTGTTTGATTCCCTGCCTCTGATTCCCGGCCTCTGATTCCCCATCTCTGATTCACCGCCTTTGATTCGCCACCTCTGATTCCCCATATCTGATTCCCCGCCTCTGTTTCCCCGCCTCTGATTCCCCGCCTCTGATTCCCCATATCTCATTCCCCGCCTCTGAATCCCCATCTCTGATTCCCGGACTCTGATTCCCCACCTCTGATTCCCGGCCTCTTATTCCCGGCATCTGATTCCGGCCTCTGATTCCCGGCCTCTGATTCCCTGCTTCTGATTCCCCATCTCTGATTCCGCAAATCTAATTCCCTGCCTCTGATTCCCCACCTCTGATTCCCCATATATGATTCCCCGCCTCTGTTTCCCGGCCTCTGATTCCCCGCTTCTGATTCTGATTCCCTGCCTCTGATTCCCCATCTCTGATTCCGCACATCTGATTCCCTGCCTCTGATTCCCAACCTCTGATTCCCCATCTCTGATTCATCGCCTTTGATTCGCCACCTCTGATTCCCCATATCTGATTCCTCGCCTCTGTTTCCCCGCCTCTGATTCCCCGCCTCTGATTCCCCATATCTCATTCCCCGCTTCTGATTCCCCATCTCTGATTCCCGGACTCTGATTCCCCACCTCTGATTCCCGGCCTCTTATTCCCGGCATCTGATTCCGGCCTCTGATTCCCGGCCTCTGATTCCCTGCTTCTGATTCCCCATCTCTGATTCCGCAAATCTAATTCCCTGCCTCTGATTCCCCACCTCTGATTCCCCATATCTGATTCCCCGCCTCTGTTTCCCGGCCTCTGATTCCCCGCTTCTGATTCTGATTCCCTGCCTCTGATTCCCCATCTCTGATTCCGCACATCTGATTCCCTGCCTCTGATTCCCCACCTCTGATTCCCCATATCTGATTTCCCGCCTCTGTTTCCCCGCCTCTGATTCCCCGCCTCTGTTTCCCCATATCTAATTCCCAACCTCTGATGCCCCAACTCTGATTCCCTGCCTCTGATTCCCAGCGTTCTATTCCCTGCCTCTGATTCCCAGCCTGTGATTCCCCATCTCTGATTCACCACCTCTGATTCCCCACCTCTGATTCCCCATATCTGATTCCCCGCCTCTGAATCCCCAACTCTGATTCCCTGCCTCTGATTCCCCAGCTCTGATTCCCCGCCTTTGATTCCCCCGTCTGATTCCCAGCCTCTGAAACCCCGTGTCTGATTTCTTGCCTCTGATTCCCCGCCTCTGATTCCCCATCTCTGATTCACAGCCTCTGATTCCCCACCTCTGATTCCCCATCTCTGAATCCGCACATCTGATTTCCTGCCTCTTATTCCCCGACTCTGATCCCCACCTCTGATTCCCCAGCTCTGATTCCCCGCCTCTGATTCCCCAACTCTGATTCCCCGCCTCTGATTCCCCAGCTCTGATTCCCCGCCTCTGATTCCCCGTGTTTGATTCCCTGCCTCTGATTCCCCGCCTCGGATTCCCCATCTCTGATTCACCGCCTTTGAGTCGCCACCTCTGATACCCCATATCTGATTCCTCGCCTCTGTTTCCCCGACTCTGATTCCCCGCCTCTGATTCCCCAGCTCTGATTCCCCGCCTCTGATTTTCCGTGTTTGATTCCCTGCCTCTGATTCCCCAGCTCTGATTCCCCGCCTTTGATTCCCACGTCTGATTCCCAGCCTCTGAAACCCCGAGTCTGATTTCTTGCCTCTGATTCCCCGCCTCTGATTCCCCATCTCTGATTCCCCGCCTCTGATTCCCCACCTCTGATTCCCCATCTCTGATTCCGCACATCTGATTCCCTGCCTATGATTCCCCGACTCTGATCCCCACCTCTGATTCCCCAGCTCTGATTCCCCGCCTCTGATTCCCCAACTCTGATTCCCCGCCTCTGATTCCCCAGCTCTGATTCCCCGCCTCTGATTCCCCGTGTTTGATTCCCTGCCTCTGATTCCCCGCCTCTGATTCCCCATCTCTGATTCACCGCCTTTGATTCGCCACCTCTGATTCCCCATATCTGATTCCTCGCCTCTGTTTCCCCGCCTCTGATTCCCCGCCTCTGATTCCCCAGCTCTGATTCCCCGCCTCTGATTTTCCGTGTTTGATTCCCTGCCTCTGATTCCCGGCCTCTGATTCCCCATCTCTGATTCACCGCCTTTGATTCGCCACCTCTGATTCCCCATATCTGATTCCCCGCCTCTGTTTACCCGCCTCTGATTCCCCGCCTCTGATTCCCCAGCTCTGATTCCCCGCCTCTGATTCCCCAGCTCTGATTCCCCGCCTCTGATTCCCCGTGTTTGATTCCCTGCCTCTGATACCCCGCCTCTGATTCCCCATCTCTGATTCACCGCCTCTGATTCCCCGCCTCTGATTCCCCATCTCTGATTCACCGCCTTTGATTCGCCACCTCTGATTCCCCATATCTGATTCCTCGCCTCTGTTTCCCCGCCTCTGATTCCCCGCCTCTGATTCCCCAGCTCTGATTCCCCGCCACTGATTTTCCGTGTTTGATTCCCTGCCTCTGATTCCCCAGCTCTGATTCCCCGCCTTTGATTCCCCCGTCTGATTCCCAGCCTCTGAAACCCCGTGTCTGATTGCTTGCCTCTGATTCACCGCCTCTGATTCCCCATCTCTGATTCACAGCCTCTGATTCCCCACCTCTGATTCCCCATCTCTGATTCCGCACATCTGATTCCCTGCCTCTGATTCCCCGACTCTGATCCCCACCTCTGATTCCCCAGCTCTGATTCCCCGCCTCTGATTCCCCAACTCTGATTCCCCGCCTCTGATTCCCCAGCTCTGATTCCCCGCCTCTGATTCCCCGTGTTTGATTCCCTGCCTCTGATTCCCCGCCTCTGATTCCCCATCTCTGATTCACCGCCTTTGATTCGCCACCTCTGATTCCCCATATCTGATTCCTCGCCTCTGTTTCCCCGCCTCTGATTCCCCGCCTCTGATTCCCCAGCTCTGATTCCCCGCCTCTGATTTTCCGTGTTTGATTCCCTGCCTCTGATTCCCGGCCTCTGATTCCCCATCTCTGATTCACCGCCTTTGATTCGCCACCTCTGATTCCCCATATCTGATTCCCCGCCTCTGTTTCCCCGCCTCTGATTCCCCGCCTCTGATTCCCCAGCTCTGATTCCCCGCCTCTGATTCCCCAGCTCTGATTCCCCGCCTCTGATTCCCCGTGTTTGATTCCCTGCCTCTGATTCCCCGCCTCTAATTCCCCATCTCTGATTCACCGCCTTTGATTCTCCACCTCTGATTCCCCATATCTGATTCCTCGCCTCTGTTTCCCCGCCTCTGATTCCCCGCCTCTGATTCCCCAGCTCTGATTCCCCGCCTCTGATTTTCCGTGTTTGATTCCCTGCCTCTGATTCCCGGCCTCTGATTCACCATCTCTGATTCACCCCCTTTGATTCGCCACCTCTGATTCCCCATATCTGATTCCCCGCCTCTGTTTCCCCGCCTCTGATTCCCCGCCTCTGATTCCCCAGCTCTGATTCCCCGCCTCTGATTCCCCGTGTTTGATTCCCTGCCTCTGATTCCCCGCCTCTGATTCCCCATCTCTGATTCACCGCCTTTGATTCGCCACCTCTGATTCCCCATATCTGATTCCTCGCCTCTGTTTCCCCGCCTCTGATTCCCCGCCTCTGATTCCCCAGCTCTGATTCCCCGCCTCTGATTTTCCGTGTTTGATTCCCTGCCTCTGATTCCCGGCCTCTGATTCCCCATATCTGATTCCCCGCCTCTGAATCCCCAACTCTGATTCCCTGCCTCTGATTCCCCAGCTCTGATTCCCCGCCTTTGATTCCCCCGTCTGATTCCCAGCCTCTGAAACCCCGTGTCTGATTTCTTGCCTCTGATTCCCCGCCTCTGATTCCCCATCTCTGATTCACAGCCTCTGATTCCCCACCTCTGATTCCCAATCTCTGATTCCGCACATCTGATTCCCTGCCTCTGATTCCCCGACTCTGATCCCCACCTCTGATTCCCCAGCTCTGATTCCCCGCCTCTGATTCCCCAACCCTGATTCCCCGCCTCTGATTCCCAAGCTCTGATTCCCCGCCTCTGATTCCCCGTGTTTGATTCCCTGCCTCTGATTCCCCGCCTCTGATTCCCCATCTCTGATTCACCGCCTTTGATTCGCCACCTCTGATTCCCCATATCTGATTCCTCGCCTCTGTTTCCCCGCCTCTGATTCCCCGCCTCTGATTCACCAGCTCTGATTCCCCGCCACTGATTTTCCGTGTTTGATTCCCTGCCTCTGATTCCCCAGCTCTGATTCCCCGCCTTTGATTCCCCCGTCTGATTCCCAGCCTCTGAAACCCCGTGTCTGATTGCTTGCCTCTGATTCCCCGCCTCTGATTCCCCATCTCTGATTCACAGCCTCTGATTCCCCACCTCTGATTCCCCATCTCTGATTCCGCACATCTGATTCCCTGCCTCTGATTCCCCGACTCTGATCCCCACCTCTGATTCCCCAGCTCTGATTCCCCGCCTCTGATTCCCCAACTCTGATTCCCCGCCTCTGATTCCCCAGCTCTGATTCCCCGCCTCTGATTCCCCGTGTTTGATTCCCTGCCTCTGATTCCCCGCCTCTGATTCCCCATCTCTGATTCACCACCTTTGATTCGCCACCTCTGATTCCCCATATCTGATTCCTCGCCTCTGTTTCCCCGCCTCTGATTCCCCGCCTCTGATTCCCCAGCTCTGATTCCCCGCCTCTGATTTTCCGTGTTTGATTCCCTGCCTCTGATTCCCGGCCTCTGATTCCCCATCTCTGATTCACCGCCTTTGATTCGCCACCTCTGATTCCCCATATCTGATTCCCCGCCTCTGTTTCCCCGCCTCTGATTCCCCGCCTCTGATTCCCCATATCTCATTCCCCGCCTCTGAATCCCCATCTCTGATTCCCGGACTCTGATTCCCCACCTCTGATTCCCGGCCTCTTATTCCCGGCATCTGATTCCGGCCTCTGATTCCCGGCCTCTGATTCCCTGCTTCTGATTCTGATTCCCTGCCTCTGATTCCCCATCTCTGATTCCGCACATCTGATTCCCTGCCTCTGATTCCCCGCCTCTGATTCCCCGCCTCTGTTTCCTAATATCTAAGTCCCCGCCTCTGATTCCCCAACTCTGATTCCCCACCTCTGATTCCCCAGCTCTGATTCCCCGCCTCTGATTCACCGCATCTGATTCCCTGCATCTGATTCCAAGCCTCTGATTCCCTGCCTCTGATTCCCTACCTCTGATTCCCCACCTCTGATTCCGCACATCTGATTCCCTGCCTCTGATTCCCCGACTCTGATCCCCACCTCTGATTCCCCAGCGCTGATTCCCCGCCTCTGATTCCCCATCTCTGATTCATCGCCTTTGATTCCTGGCCTCTTATTCCCGGCATCTGATTCCGGCCTCTGATTCCCGACCTCTGATTCCCTGCTTCTGATTCCCCATCTCTGATTCCGCAAATCTAATTCCCTGCCTCTGATTCCCCACCTCTGATTCCCCATATCTGATTCCCCACCTCTGTTTTCCCGCCTCTGATTCCCAAGCTCTGATTCCCCGCCTCTGATTCCCCGTGTTTGATTCCCTGCCTCTGATTCCCCGCCTCTGATTCCCCGCCTCTGTTTCCCAATATCTAAGTCCCCGCCTCTGATTCCCCAACTCTGATTCCCCACCTCTGATTCCCCAGCTCTGATTCCCCGCCTCTGATTCCCCGCATCTGATTCCCTGCATCTGATTCCAAGCCTCTGATTCCCTGCCTCTGATTCCCAACCTCTGATTCCCCACCTCTGATTCCGCACATCTGATTCCCTGCCTCTGATTCCCCGACTCTGATCCCCACCTCTGATTCCCCAGCGATGATTCCCCGCCTCTGATTCCCCGTGTTTGATTCCCTGCCTCTGATTCCCCGCCTCTGATTCCCCATCTCTGATTCATCGCCTTTGATTCCCGGCCTCTTATTCCCGGCATCTGATTCCGGCCTCTGATTCCCGACCTCTGATTCCCTGCTTCTGATTCCCCATCTCTGATTCCGCAAATCTAATTCCCTGCCTCTGATTCCCCACCTCTGATTCCCCATATCTGATTCCCCACCTCTGTTTCCCCGCCTCTGATTCCCAAGCTCTGATTCCCCGCCTCTGATTCCCCGTGTTTGATTCCCTGCCTCTGATTCCCCGCCTCTGATTCCCCATCTCTGATTCACCGCCTTTGATTCGCCACCTCTGATTCCCCATATCTGATTCCTCGCCTCTGTTTCCCCGCCTCTGATTCCCCGCCTCTGATTCACCAGCTCTGATTCCCCGCCACTGATTTTCCGTGTTTGATTCCCTGCCTCTGATTCCCCAGCTCTGATTCCCCGCCTTTGATTCCCCCGTCTGATTCCCAGCCTCTGAAACCCCGTGTCTGATTGCTTGCCTCTGATTCCCCGCCTCTGATTCCCCATCTCTGATTCACAGCCTCTGATTCCCCACCTCTGATTCCCCATCTCTGATTCCGCACATCTGATTACCTGCCTCTGATTCCCCGACTCTGATCCCCACCTCTGATTCCCCAGCTCTGATTCCCCGCCTCTGATTCCCCAACTCTGATTCCCCGCCTCTGATTCCCCAGCTCTGATTCCCCGCCTCTGATTCCCCGTGTTTGATTCCCTGCCTCTGATTCCCCGCCTCTGATTCCCCATCTCTGATTCACCACCTTTGATTCGCCACCTCTGATTCCCCATATCTGATTCCTCGCCTCTGTTTCCCCGCCTCTGATTCCCCGCCTCTGATTCCCCAGCTCTGATTCCCCGCCTCTGATTTTCCGTGTTTGATTCCCTGCCTCTGATTCCCGGCCTCTGATTCCCCATCTCTGATTCACCGCCTTTGATTCGCCACCTCTGATTCCCCATATCTGATTCCCCGCCTCTGTTTCCCCGCCTCTGATTCCCCGCCTCTGATTCCCCATATCTCATTCCCCGCCTCTGAATCCCCATCTCTGATTCCCGGACTCTGATTCCCCACCTCTGATTCCCGGCCTCTTATTCCCGGCATCTGATTCCGGCCTCTGATTCCCGGCCTCTGATTCCCTGCTTCTGATTCTGATTCCCTGCCTCTGATTCCCCATCTCTGATTCCGCACATCTGATTCCCTGCCTCTGATTCCCCGCCTCTGATTCCCCGCCTCTGTTTCCCAATATCTAAGTCCCCGCCTCTGATTCCCCAACTCTGATTCCCCACCTCTGATTCCCCAGCTCTGATTCCCCGCCTCTGATTCACCGCATCTGATTCCCTGCATCTGATTCCAAGCCTCTGATTCCCTGCCTCTGATTCCCTACCTCTGATTCCCCACCTCTGATTCCGCACATCTGATTCCCTGCCTCTGATTCCCCGACTCTGATCCCCACCTCTGATTCCCCAGCGCTGATTCCCCGCCTCTGATTCCCCATCTCTGATTCATCGCCTTTGATTCCTGGCCTCTTATTCCCGGCATCTGATTCCGGCCTCTGATTCCCGACCTCTGATTCCCTGCTTCTGATTCCCCATCTCTGATTCCGCAAATCTAATTCCCTGCCTCTGATTCCCCACCTCTGATTCCCCATATCTGATTCCCCACCTCTGTTTTCCCGCCTCTGATTCCCAAGCTCTGATTCCCCGCCTCTGATTCCCCGTGTTTGATTCCCTGCCTCTGATTCCCCGCCTCTGATTCCCCGCCTCTGTTTCCCAATATCTAAGTCCCCGCCTCTGATTCCCCAACTCTGATTCCCCACCTCTGATTCCCCAGCTCTGATTCCCCGCCTCTGATTCCCCGCATCTGATTCCCTGCATCTGATTCCAAGCCTCTGATTCCCTGCCTCTGATTCCCAACCTCTGATTCCCCACCTCTGATTCCGCACATCTGATTCCCTGCCTCTGATTCCCCGACTCTGATCCCCACCTCTGATTCCCCAGCGATGATTCCCCGCCTCTGATTCCCCGTGTTTGATTCCCTGCCTCTGATTCCCCGCCTCTGATTCCCCATCTCTGATTCATCGCCTTTGATTCCCGGCCTCTTATTCCCGGCATCTGATTCCGGCCTCTGATTCCCGACCTCTGATTCCCTGCTTCTGATTCCCCATCTCCGATTCCGCAAATCTAATTCCCTGCCTCTGATTCCCCACCTCTGATTCCCCATATCTGATTCCCCACCTCTGTTTCCCCGCCTCTGATTCCCAAGCTCTGATTCCCCGCCTCTGATTCCCCGTGTTTGATTCCCTGCCTCTGATTCCCCGCCTCTGATTCCCCATCTCTGATTCACCGCCTTTGATTCGCCACCTCTGATTCCCCATATCTGATTCCTCGCCTCTGTTTCCCCGCCTCTGATTCCCCGCCTCTGATTCACCAGCTCTGATTCCCCGCCACTGATTTTCCGTGTTTGATTCCCTGCCTCTGATTCCCCAGCTCTGATTCCCCGCCTTTGATTCCCCCGTCTGATTCCCAGCCTCTGAAACCCCGTGTCTGATTGCTTGCCTCTGATTCCCCGCCTCTGATTCCCCATCTCTGATTCACAGCCTCTGATTCCCCACCTCTGATTCCCCATCTCTGATTCCGCACATCTGATTACCTGCCTCTGATTCCCCGACTCTGATCCCCACCTCTGATTCCCCAGCTCTGATTCCCCGCCTCTGATTCCCCAACTCTGATTCCCCGCCTCTGATTCCCCAGCTCTGATTCCCCGCCTCTGATTCCCCGTGTTTGATTCCCTGCCTCTGATTCCCCGCCTCTGATTCCCCATCTCTGATTCACCACCTTTGATTCGCCACCTCTGATTCCCCATATCTGATTCCTCGCCTCTGTTTCCCCGCCTCTGATTCCCCGCCTCTGATTCCCCAGCTCTGATTCCCCGCCTCTGATTTTCCGTGTTTGATTCCCTGCCTCTGATTCCCGGCCTCTGATTCCCCATCTCTGATTCACCGCCTTTGATTCGCCACCTCTGATTCCCCATATCTGATTCCCCGCCTCTGTTTCCCCGCCTCTGATTCCCCGCCTCTGATTCCCCATATCTCATTCCCCGCCTCTGAATCCCCATCTCTGATTCCCGGACTCTGATTCCCCACCTCTGATTCCCGGCCTCTTATTCCCGGCATCTGATTCCGGCCTCTGATTCCCGGCCTCTGATTCCCTGCTTCTGATTCTGATTCCCTGCCTCTGATTCCCCATCTCTGATTCCGCACATCTGATTCCCTGCCTCTGATTCCCCGCCTCTGATTCCCCGCCTCTGTTTCCCAATATCTAAGTCCCCGCCTCTGATTCCCCAACTCTGATTCCCCACCTCTGATTCCCCAGCTCTGATTCCCCGCCTCTGATTCCCCGCATCTGATTCCCTGCATCTGATTCCAAGCCTCTGATTCCCTGCCTCTGATTCCCAACCTCTGATTCCCCACCTCTGATTCCGCACATCTGATTCCCTGCCTCTGATTCCCCGACTCTGATCCCCACCTCTGATTCCCCAGCGCTGATTCCCCGCCTCTGATTCCCCGTGTTTGATTCCCTGCCTCTGATTCCCCGCCTCTGATTCCCCATCTCTGATTCATCGCCTTTGATTCCCGGCCTCTTATTCCCTGCATCTGATTCCGGCCTCTGATTCCCGACCTCTGATTCCCTGCTTCTGATTCCCCATCTCTGATTCCGCAAATCTAATTCCCTGCCTCCGATTCCCCACCTCTGATTCCCCATATCTGATTCCCCACCTCTGTTTCCCGGCCTCTGATTCCCCGCTTCTGATTCTGATTCCCTGCCTCTGATTCCCCATCTCGATTCCGCACATCTGATTCCCTGCCTCTGATTCCCCACCTCTGATTCCCCATATCTGATTTCCCGCCTCTGTTTCCCCGCCTCTGATTCCCCGCCTCTGTTTCCCCATATCTAATTCCCAACCTCTGATGCCCCAACTCTGATTCCCTGCCTCTGATTCCCCGCGTTCTATTCCCTGCCTCTGATTCCCCGCCTGTGATTCCCCATCTCTGATTCACCACCTCTGATTCCCCACCTCTGATTCCCCATATCTAATTCCCCGCCTCTGTTTGCCCGACTCTGATTCCCCGCCTCTGTTTCCCCATATCTGATTCCCCGCCTCTGAATCCCCAACTCTGATTCCCTGCCTCTGATTCCCCAGCTCTGATTCCCCGCCTTTGATTCCCCCGTCTGATTCCCAGCCTCTGAAACCCCGTGTCTGATTTCTTGCCTCTGATTCCCCGCCTCTGATTCCCCATCTCTGATTCACAGCCTCTGATTCCCCACCTCTGATTCCCCATCTCTGATTCCGCACATCTGATTCCCTGCCTCTGATTCCCCGACTCTGATCCCCACCTCTGATTCCCCAGCTCTGATTCCCCGCCTCTGATTCCCCAACTCTGATTCCCCGCCTCTGATTCCCCAGCTCTGATTCCCCGCCTCTGATTCCCCGTGTTTGATTCCCTGCCTCTGATTCCCCGCCTCTGATTCCCCATCTCTGATTCACCGCCTTTGATTCGCCACCTCTGATTCCCCATATCTGATTCCTCGCCTCTGTTTCCCCGCCTCTGATTCCCCGCCTCTGATTCCACATATCTCATTCCCCGCCTCTGATTCCCCATCTCTGATTCCCGGACTCTGATTCCCCACCTCTGATTCCCGGCCTCTTATTCCCGGCATCTGATTCCGGCCTCTGATTCCCGGCCTCTGATTCCCTGCTTCTGATTCCCCATCTCTGATTCCGCAAATCTAATTCCCTGCCTCTGATTCCCCACCTCTGATTCCCCATATCTGATTCCCCGCCTCTGTTTCCCCGCCTCTGATTCCCCGCCTCTGTTTCCCCATATCTAAGTCCCCGCCTCTGATTCCCCAACTTTGATTCCCCACCTCTGATTCCCCAGCTCTGATTCCCCGCCTCTGATTCCCAGCCTCTGATTCCCAACCTCTGATTCCCCACCTCTGATTCCCCATATCTGATTCCCCGCCTCTGTTTCCCCGCCTCTGATTCCCCGCCTCTGTTTCCCCATATCTGATCCCCGCCTCTATTTGCCCGCGTCTGATTCCCCGCCTCTGTTTCCCCATATCTGATTCCCCGCCTCTGAATCCCCAACTCTGATTCCCTGCCTCTAATTTCCCAGCTCTGATTCCCCGCCTCTGATTCCCCGCGTCTGATTACCGGCCTCTGATTCCCCGCCTCTGATTCCCCATCTCTGATTCACAACCTCTGATTCCCCACCTCTGATACCCCATATCTGATTCCCCGCCTCTGTTTCCCCGCCTCTGATTCCCCACCTCTGATTCCCAATATCTGATTCCCCGCCTCTGATTCCCCACCTCTGATTCCCCGCCTCTGATTCGCCAGCTATGATTCCCCGCCTCTGATTCCCCGTGTTTGATTCCCTGCCTCTGATTCCCGGCCTCTGATTCCCCATCTCTGATTCACCGCCTTTGATTCGCCACCTCTGATTCCCCATATCTGATTCCCCGCCTCTGTTTCCCCGCCTCTGATTCCCCGCCTCTGATTCCCCATATCTCATTCCCCGCCTCTGAATCCCCATCTCTGATTCCCGGACTCTGATTCCCCACCTCTGATTCCCTGCTTCTGATTCTGATTCCCTGCCTTTGATTCCCCATCTCTGATTCCGCACATCTGATTCCCTGCCTCTGATTCCCCATCTCTGATTCCCCATATCTGATTCCCCGCCTCTGTTTCCCCGCCTCTGATTCCCCGCCTCTGTTTCCCAATATCTAAGTCCCCGCCTCTGATTCCCCAACTCTAATTCCCCACCTCTGATTCCCCAGCTCTGATTCCCCGCCTCTGATTCCCCGCATCTGATTCCCTGCATCTGATTCCAAGCCTCTTATTCCCTGCCTCTGATTCCCAACCTCTGATTCCCCACCTCTGATTCCCCATATCTGATTCCCAGCCTCTGTTTCCCCGCCTCTGATTCCCCGCCTCTGTTTGCCATATCTGATTCCCGGCCTCTGGTTCCCCGCCTCTGATTCCCCGCCTCTGATTCCCTGCCTCTGATTCCCCATCTCCGATTCCGCACATCTGATTCCCTGCCTCTGATTCCCCGCCTCTGATTCCCCGCCTCTGATTCCCTGCCTCTGATTCCCAACCTCTGATTCCCCACCTCTGATTCCCCGTGTTTGATTCCCCGCCTCTGTTTCGCCGCCTCTGATTCCCCGCCTCTGATTCCCCAACTCTAATTCCCCGCCTCTGATTCCCCATATCTGATTCCCCGCCTCTGATTCCCCACCCCTGTTTCCCCATATCTGATTCCCTGCCTCTGATTCCCCAACTTTGATTCCCAGCATCTGATTCCCCAGCTCTGATTCCCCGCCTCTGATTCCCCGCATCTGATTCCCTGCATCTGATTCCAAGCCTCTGATTCCCTGCCTCTGATTCCCAACCTCTGATTCCCCACCTCTGATTCCCCATATCTGATCCCCAGCCTCTGTTTCCCCGCCTCTGTTTCCCCATATCTGATTCCCGGCCTCTGATTCCCCGCCTCTGATTCCCCGCCTCTGATTCCCTGCCTCTGATTCCCCATCTCCGATTCCGCACATCTGATTCCCTGCCTCTGATTCCCCGCCTCTGATTCCCCGCCTCTGATTCGCTGCATCTGATTCCCAACCTCTGATTCCCCACCTCTGATTCCCCGTGTTTGATTCCCCGCCTCTGTTTCCCCGCCTCTGATTCCCCGCCTCTGATTCCCCAACTCTAATTCCCCGCCTCTGATTCCCCATATCTGATTCCCTGCCTCTGTTTCCCCGCCTCTGATTCCCCGCCTCTGATTCCCCATCTCTGATTCACCGCCTTTGATTCGCCACCTCTGATTCCCCATATCTGATTCCTCGCCTCTGTTTCCCCGCCTCTGATTCCCCGCCTCTGATTCACCAGCTCTGATTCCCCGCCACTGATTTTCCGTGTTTGATTCCCTGCCTCTGATTCCCCAGCTCTGATTCCCCGCCTTTGATTCCCCCATATGATTCCCAGCCTCTGAAACCCCGTGTCTGATTGCTTGCCTCTGATTCCCCGCCTCTGATTCCCCATCTCTGATTCACAGCCTCTGATTCCCCACCTCTGATTCCCCATCTCTGATTCCGCACATCTGATTACCTGCCTCTGATTCCCCGACTCTGATCCCCACCTCTGATTCCCCAGCTCTGATTCCCCGCCTCTGATTCCCCAACTCTGATTCCCCGCCTCTGATTCCCCAGCTCTGATTCCCCGCCTCTGATTCCCCGTGTTTGATTCCCTGCCTCTGATTCCCCGCCTCTGATTCCCCATCTCTGATTCACCACCTTTGATTCGCCACCTCTGATTCCCCATATCTGATTCCTCGCCTCTGTTTCCCCGCCTCTGATTCCCCGCCTCTGATTCCCCAGCTCTGATTCCCCGCCTCTGATTTTCCGTGTTTGATTCCCTGCCTCTGATTCCCGGCCTCTGATTCCCCATCTCTGATTCACCGCCTTTGATTCGCCACCTCTGATTCCCCATATCTGATTCCCCGCCTCTGTTTCCCCGCCTCTGATTCCCCGCCTCTGATTCCCCATATCTCATTCCCCGCCTCTGAATCCCCATCTCTGATTCCCGGACTCTGATTCCCCACCTCTGATTCCCGGCCTCTTATTCCCGGCATCTGATTCCGGCCTCTGATTCCCGGCCTCTGATTCCCTGCTTCTGATTCTGATTCCCTGCCTCTGATTCCCCATCTCTGATTCCGCACATCTGATTCCCTGCCTCTGATTCCCCGCCTCTGATTCCCCGCCTCTGTTTCCCAATATCTAAGTCCCCGCCTCTGATTCCCCAACTCTGATTCCCCACCTCTGATTCCCCAGCTCTGATTCCCCGCCTCTGATTCCCCGCATCTGATTCCCTGCATCTGATTCCAAGCCTCTGATTCCCTGCCTCTGATTCCCAACCTCTGATTCCCCACCTCTGATTCCGCACATCTGATTCCCTGCCTCTGATTCCCCGACTCTGATCCCCACCTCTGATTCCCCAGCGCTGATTCCCCGCCTCTGATTCCCCGTGTTTGATTCCCTGCCTCTGATTCCCCGCCTCTGATTCCCCATCTCTGATTCATCGCCTTTGATTCCCGGCCTCTTATTCCCTGCATCTGATTCCGGCCTCTGATTCCCGACCTCTGATTCCCTGCTTCTGATTCCCCATCTCTGATTCCGCAAATCTAATTCCCTGCCTCCGATTCCCCACCTCTGATTCCCCATATCTGATTCCCCACCTCTGTTTCCCGGCCTCTGATTCCCCGCTTCTGATTCTGATTCCCTGCCTCTGATTCCCCATCTCGATTCCGCACATCTGATTCCCTGCCTCTGATTCCCCACCTCTGATTCCCCATATCTGATTTCCCGCCTCTGTTTCCCCGCCTCTGATTCCCCGCCTCTGTTTCCCCATATCTAATTCCCAACCTCTGATGCCCCAACTCTGATTCCCTGCCTCTGATTCCCCGCGTTCTATTCCCTGCCTCTGATTCCCCGCCTGTGATTCCCCATCTCTGATTCACCACCTCTGATTCCCCACCTCTGATTCCCCATATCTAATTCCCCGCCTCTGTTTGCCCGACTCTGATTCCCCGCCTCTGTTTCCCCATATCTGATTCCCCGCCTCTGAATCCCCAACTCTGATTCCCTGCCTCTGATTCCCCAGCTCTGATTCCCCGCCTTTGATTCCCCCGTCTGATTCCCAGCCTCTGAAACCCCGTGTCTGATTTCTTGCCTCTGATTCCCCGCCTCTGATTCCCCATCTCTGATTCACAGCCTCTGATTCCCCACCTCTGATTCCCCATCTCTGATTCCGCACATCTGATTCCCTGCCTCTGATTCCCCGACTCTGATCCCCACCTCTGATTCCCCAGCTCTGATTCCCCGCCTCTGATTCCCCAACTCTGATTCCCCGCCTCTGATTCCCCAGCTCTGATTCCCCGCCTCTGATTCCCCGTGTTTGATTCCCTGCCTCTGATTCCCCGCCTCTGATTCCCCATCTCTGATTCACCGCCTTTGATTCGCCACCTCTGATTCCCCATATCTGATTCCTCGCCTCTGTTTCCCCGCCTCTGATTCCCCGCCTCTGATTCCACATATCTCATTCCCCGCCTCTGATTCCCCATCTCTGATTCCCGGACTCTGATTCCCCACCTCTGATTCCCGGCCTCTTATTCCCGGCATCTGATTCCGGCCTCTGATTCCCGGCCTCTGATTCCCTGCTTCTGATTCCCCATCTCTGATTCCGCAAATCTAATTCCCTGCCTCTGATTCCCCACCTCTGATTCCCCATATCTGATTCCCCGCCTCTGTTTCCCCGCCTCTGATTCCCCGCCTCTGTTTCCCCATATCTAAGTCCCCGCCTCTGATTCCCCAACTTTGATTCCCCACCTCTGATTCCCCAGCTCTGATTCCCCGCCTCTGATTCCCAGCCTCTGATTCCCAACCTCTGATTCCCCACCTCTGATTCCCCATATCTGATTCCCCGCCTCTGTTTCCCCGCCTCTGATTCCCCGCCTCTGTTTCCCCATATCTGATCCCCGCCTCTATTTGCCCGCGTCTGATTCCCCGCCTCTGTTTCCCCATATCTGATTCCCCGCCTCTGAATCCCCAACTCTGATTCCCTGCCTCTAATTTCCCAGCTCTGATTCCCCGCCTCTGATTCCCCGCGTCTGATTACCGGCCTCTGATTCCCCGCCTCTGATTCCCCATCTCTGATTCACAACCTCTGATTCCCCACCTCTGATACCCCATATCTGATTCCCCGCCTCTGTTTCCCCGCCTCTGATTCCCCACCTCTGATTCCCAATATCTGATTCCCCGCCTCTGATTCCCCACCTCTGATTCCCCGCCTCTGATTCGCCAGCTATGATTCCCCGCCTCTGATTCCCCGTGTTTGATTCCCTGCCTCTGATTCCCGGCCTCTGATTCCCCATCTCTGATTCACCGCCTTTGATTCGCCACCTCTGATTCCCCATATCTGATTCCCCGCCTCTGTTTCCCCGCCTCTGATTCCCCGCCTCTGATTCCCCATATCTCATTCCCCGCCTCTGAATCCCCATCTCTGATTCCCGGACTCTGATTCCCCACCTCTGATTCCCTGCTTCTGATTCTGATTCCCTGCCTTTGATTCCCCATCTCTGATTCCGCACATCTGATTCCCTGCCTCTGATTCCCCATCTCTGATTCCCCATATCTGATTCCCCGCCTCTGTTTCCCCGCCTCTGATTCCCCGCCTCTGTTTCCCAATATCTAAGTCCCCGCCTCTGATTCCCCAACTCTAATTCCCCACCTCTGATTCCCCAGCTCTGATTCCCCGCCTCTGATTCCCCGCATCTGATTCCCTGCATCTGATTCCAAGCCTCTTATTCCCTGCCTCTGATTCCCAACCTCTGATTCCCCACCTCTGATTCCCCATATCTGATTCCCAGCCTCTGTTTCCCCGCCTCTGATTCCCCGCCTCTGTTTGCCATATCTGATTCCCGGCCTCTGGTTCCCCGCCTCTGATTCCCCGCCTCTGATTCCCTGCCTCTGATTCCCCATCTCCGATTCCGCACATCTGATTCCCTGCCTCTGATTCCCCGCCTCTGATTCCCCGCCTCTGATTCCCTGCCTCTGATTCCCAACCTCTGATTCCCCACCTCTGATTCCCCGTGTTTGATTCCCCGCCTCTGTTTCGCCGCCTCTGATTCCCCGCCTCTGATTCCCCAACTCTAATTCCCCGCCTCTGATTCCCCATATCTGATTCCCCGCCTCTGATTCCCCACCCCTGTTTCCCCATATCTGATTCCCTGCCTCTGATTCCCCAACTTTGATTCCCAGCATCTGATTCCCCAGCTCTGATTCCCCGCCTCTGATTCCCCGCATCTGATTCCCTGCATCTGATTCCAAGCCTCTGATTCCCTGCCTCTGATTCCCAACCTCTGATTCCCCACCTCTGTATCCCCATATCTGATCCCCAGCCTCTGTTTCCCCGCCTCTGTTTCCCCATATCTGATTCCCGGCCTCTGATTCCCCGCCTCTGATTCCCCGCCTCTGATTCCCTGCCTCTGATTCCCCATCTCCGATTCCGCGCATCTGATTCCCTGCCTCTGATTCCCCGCCTCTGATTCCCCGCCTCTGATTCGCTGCATCTGATTCCCAACCTCTGATTCCCCACCTCTGATTCCCCGTGTTTGATTCCCCGCCTCTGTTTCCCCGCCTCTGATTCCCCGCCTCTGATTCCCCAACTCTAATTCCCCGCCTCTGATTCCCCATATCTGATTCCCTGCCTCTGTTTCCCCGCCTCTGATTCCCCGCCCCTGTTTCCCCATATCTGATTCCCTGCCTCTGATTCCCCAACTTTGATTCCCAGCCTCTGATTCCCCAGCTCTGATTCCCCGCCTCTGATTCCCCGTGTTTGATTCCCTGCCTCTGATTCCCCGCCTCTGATTCCCCATCTCTGATTTACCGCCTTTGATTCGCCACCTCTGATTCCCCATATCTGATTCCCCACCTCTGTTTCCCCGCCTCTGATTCCCCGCCTCTGATTCTCCATATCTCATTCCCCGCCTCTGAATCCCCATCTCTGATTCCCGGACTCTGATTCCCCACCTCTAATTCTCGGCCTCTTATTCCCAGCATCTGATTCCAGGCCTCTGATTCCCGGCCTCTGACTCCCGGCTTCTGATTCTGATTCCCTGCCTCTGATTCCCCATCTCTGATTCCGCACATCTGATTACCTGCCTCTGATTCCCCACCTCTGATTCCCCATATCTGATTCCCCGCCTCTGTTTCCACGCCTCTGATTCCCCGCCTCTGTTTCCCCATATCTAATTCCCCACCTCCGATGCCCCAACTCTGATTCCCCGCCTCTGATTCCCTAGCTCTGATTCACCGCCTTTGATTCGCCACCTCTGATTCCCCATATCTGATTCCCCACCTCTGTTTCCCCGCATCTGATTCCCCGCCTCTGATTCTCCATATCTCATTCCCCGCCTCTGACTCCCCATCTCTGATTCCCGGTCTCTGATTCCCCACCTCTGATTCCCGGCCTCTTATTCCCAGCATCTGATTCCAGGCCTCTGATTCCCGTCCTCTGACTCCCCGCTTCTGATTCTGATTCCCTGCCTCTGATTCCCCATCTCTGATTCCGCACATCTGATTACCTGCCTCTGATTCCCCACCTCTGATTCCCCATATCTGATTCCCCGCCTCTGTTTCCACGCCTCTGATTCCCCGCCTCTGTTTCCCCATATCTAATTCCCCACCTCTGATGCCCCAACTCTGATTCCCCGCCTCTGATTCCACAGCTCTGATTCCCCGCCTCTGATTCCCCACATCCGATTCCCCATATCTGATTCCCCGCCTCTGTTTCCCCGCCCCTGATTCCCCGCCTCTGTTTCCCCATATCTGATTCCCCGCCTCTGATTCCCAACTATGATTCCCCGCCTCTTATTCCCCAGCTCTGATTCCCCGCCTCTGTTTCCCCATATCTGATTCCCCGCCTCTATTTGCCCGCCTCTGATTCCCCGCCTCTGTTTCCCCATATCTGATTCCCCGCCTCTGATTCCCAACTATGATTCCCTGCCTCTAATTTCCCAGCTCTGATTCCCCGCCTCTGATTCCCCGTGTCTGATTTCCTGCCTCTGATTCCCCGCCTCTGATTACCCATGTATGATTCACCGCCTCTGATTCCCCACCTCTGATTCCCCATCTCTGATTCCGCACATCCGATTCCCTGACTCTGATTCCCCGCCTCTGATTCACTGCCTCTTCTTCCCCAGCTCTGATTCCCCGCCTCTGATTCCCCGCGTCTTATTCCCTGCTTCTGATTCTGATTCCCTGCCTCTGATTCCCCATCTCTGATTCCGCACATCTGATTCCCTGCCTCTGATTCCCCACCTCTGATTCCCCATATGTGATTCCCCGCCTCTGTTTCCCCACCTCTGATTCCCCGCCTCTGTTTCCCCATATCTAAGTCCCCGCCTCTGATTCCCCAACTCTGATTCCCCACCTCTGATTCCCCAGCTCTCATTCCCCGCCTCTGATCCCCGCATCTGATTCCCTGCATCTGATTCCCAGCCTCTGATTCCCTGCCTCTGATTCCCAACCTCTGATTCCCCACCTCTGATTCCCCATATCTGATTCCCCGCCTCTGTTTCCACGCCTCTGATTCCCCGCCTCTGTTTCCCCATATCTGATTCCCCGCCTCTATTTGCCCACCTCTGATTCCCCACCTCTGTTTCCCTATATCAGATTCCCCGCCTCTGAATCCCCAACTCTGATTCCCTGCATCTAATTCCCCAGCTCTGATTCCCCGCCTCTGATTCCCCGTGTCTGATTTCCTGCCTCTCATTCCCCGCCTCT
Organism: Narcine bancroftii; assembly: GCF_036971445.1. Classification (NCBI taxonomy): domain Eukaryota; kingdom Metazoa; phylum Chordata; class Chondrichthyes; order Torpediniformes; family Narcinidae; genus Narcine; species Narcine bancroftii. The sequence continues at coordinate 124,056,414 of NC_091475.1, forward strand.
GATTACCCATGTCTGATTAACCGCCTCTGATTCCCCACCTCTGATTCCCCATCTCTGATTCCGCACATCCGATTCCCTGCCTCTGATTCCCCGCCTCTGATTCACCGCCTCTGATTCCCGGCCTCTGATTTCCCGCCTCTGATTCCCTGCCACTGATACCCCGCCCCTGATTCCCCACCTCTGATTCCCCATATCTGATTCCCCGCCTCTGTTTCCCCGCCTCTGATTCCCCGCCTCTGATTCCCCATATCTCATTCCCCGCCTCTGAATCCCCATCTCTGATTCCCGGACTCTGATTCCCCACCTCTGATTCCCGTCCTCTTATTCCCGGCATCTGATTCCGGCCTCTGATTCCCTGCTTCTGATTCTGATTCCCTGCCTTTGATTCCCCATCTCTGATTCCGCACATCTGATTCCCTGCCTCTGATTCCACACCTCTGATTCCCCATATCTGATTCCCCGCCTCTGTTTCCCCGCCTCAGATTCCCTTCCACTGATACCCCTTTCCTGATTCCCCACCTCTGTTTCCCCATATCTGATTCCCCACCTCTGTTTCCCCGCCTCTGATTCCCCGCCTCTGATTCCCCATATCTCATTCCCCGCCTCAGAATCCCCATCTCTGATTCCCGGACTCTGATTCCCCACCTCTGATTTCCCATATCTCATTCCCCGCCTCTGATTCGCCAGCTATGATTCCCCAACTCTGATTCCCCGCGTCTGATTCCCTGCCTCTGATTCCCCGCCTCTGATTCCACATCTCTGATTCAACACCTCTGATTCCCCGCGTCTGATTCCCCGCCTCTGATTCCCCATCTCTGATTCCCCATCTCTGATTCCCCAATTCTGATTCCCCGCCTCTGATTCCCCAGCTCTGATTCCTCGCCTCTGATTCCCCGTTTTAGATTCCCTGCCTCTGATTCCCGGCCTCTGATTCCCCATCTCTGATTCACCGCCTTTGATTCGCCACCTCTGATTCCCCATATCTGATTCCCCGCCTCTGTTTCCCCGCCTCTGATTCCCCGCCTCTGATTCCCCATATCTCATTCCCCGCCTCTGAATCCCCATCTCTGATTCCCGGACTCTGATTCCCCACCTCTGATTCCCGGCCTCTTATTCCCGGCATCTGATTCCGGCCTCTGATTCCCGGCCTCTGATTCCCTGCTTCTGATTCTGATTCCCTGCCTCTGATTCCCCATCTCTGATTCCGCACATCTGATTACCTGCCTCTGATTCCCCACCTCTGATTCCCCATATCTGATTCCCCGCCTCTGTTTCCACGCCTCTGATTCCCCGCCTCTGTTTCCCCATATCTAATTCCCCACCTCTGATGCCCCAACTCTGATTCCCCGCCTCTGATTCCCTAGCTCTGATTCACCGCCTTTGATTCGCCACCTCTGATTCCCCATATCTGATTCCCCACCTCTGTTTCCCCGCATCTGATTCCCCGCCTCTGATTCTCCATATCTCATTCCCCGCCTCTGACTCCCCATCTCTGATTCCCGGTCTCTGATTCCCCACCTCTGATTCCCGGCCTCTTATTCCCAGCATCTGATTCCAGGCCTCTGATTCCCGTCCTCTGACTCCCCGCTTCTGATTCTGATTCCCTGCCTCTGATTCCCCATCTCTGATTCCGCACATCTGATTACCTGCCTCTGATTCCCCACCTCTGATTCCCCATATCTGATTCCCCGCCTCTGTTTCCACGCCTCTGATTCCCCGCCTCTGTTTCCCCATATCTAATTCCCCACCTCTGATGCCCCAACTCTGATTCCCCGCCTCTGATTCCACAGCTCTGATTCCCCGCCTCTGATTCCCCACATCCGATTCCCCATATCTGATTCCCCGCCTCTGTTTCCCCGCCCCTGATTCCCCGCCTCTGTTTCCCCATATCTGATTCCCCGCCTCTGATTCCCAACTATGATTCCCCGCCTCTTATTCCCCAGCTCTGATTCCCCGCCTCTGTTTCCCCATATCTGATTCCCCGCCTCTATTTGCCCGCCTCTGATTCCCCGCCTCTGTTTCCCCATATCTGATTCCCCGCCTCTGATTCCCAACTATGATTCCCTGCCTCTAATTTCCCAGCTCTGATTCCCCGCCTCTGATTCCCCGTGTCTGATTTCCTGCCTCTGATTCCCCGCCTCTGATTACCCATGTATGATTCACCGCCTCTGATTCCCCACCTCTGATTCCCCATCTCTGATTCCGCACATCCGATTCCCTGACTCTGATTCCCCGCCTCTGATTCACTGCCTCTTCTTCCCCAGCTCTGATTCCCCGCCTCTGATTCCCCGCGTCTTATTCCCTGCTTCTGATTCTGATTCCCTGCCTCTGATTCCCCATCTCTGATTCCGCACATCTGATTCCCTGCCTCTGATTCCCCACCTCTGATTCCCCATATGTGATTCCCCGCCTCTGTTTCCCCACCTCTGATTCCCCGCCTCTGTTTCCCCATATCTAAGTCCCCGCCTCTGATTCCCCAACTCTGATTCCCCACCTCTGATTCCCCAGCTCTCATTCCCCGCCTCTGATCCCCGCATCTGATTCCCTGCATCTGATTCCCAGCCTCTGATTCCCTGCCTCTGATTCCCAACCTCTGATTCCCCACCTCTGATTCCCCATATCTGATTCCCCGCCTCTGTTTCCACGCCTCTGATTCCCCGCCTCTGTTTCCCCATATCTGATTCCCCGCCTCTATTTGCCCACCTCTGATTCCCCACCTCTGTTTCCCTATATCAGATTCCCCGCCTCTGAATCCCCAACTCTGATTCCCTGCATCTAATTCCCCAGCTCTGATTCCCCGCCTCTGATTCCCCGTGTCTGATTTCCTGCCTCTCATTCCCCGCCTCTGATTACCCATGTCTGATTAACCGCCTCTGATTCCCCACCTCTGATTCCCCATCTCTGATTCCGCACATCCGATTCCCTGCCTCTGATTCCCCGCCTCTGATTCACCGCCTCTGATTCCCGGCCTCTGATTTCCCGCCTCTGATTCCCTGCCACTGATACCCCGCCCCTGATTCCCCACCTCTGATTCCCCATATCTGATTCCCCGCCTCTGTTTCCCCGCCTCTGATTCCCCGCCTCTGATTCCCCATATCTCATTCCCCGCCTCTGAATCCCCATCTCTGATTCCCGGACTCTGATTCCCCACCTCTGATTCCCGTCCTCTTATTCCCGGCATCTGATTCCGGCCTCTGATTCCCTGCTTCTGATTCTGATTCCCTGCCTTTGATTCCCCATCTCTGATTCCGCACATCTGATTCCCTGCCTCTGATTCCACACCTCTGATTCCCCATATCTGATTCCCCGCCTCTGTTTCCCCGCCTCAGATTCCCTTCCACTGATACCCCTTTCCTGATTCCCCACCTCTGTTTCCCCATATCTGATTCCCCACCTCTGTTTCCCCGCCTCTGATTCCCCGCCTCTGATTCCCCATATCTCATTCCCCGCCTCAGAATCCCCATCTCTGATTCCCGGACTCTGATTCCCCACCTCTGATTTCCCATATCTCATTCCCCGCCTCTGATTCGCCAGCTATGATTCCCCAACTCTGATTCCCCGCGTCTGATTCCCTGCCTCTGATTCCCCGCCTCTGATTCCACATCTCTGATTCAACACCTCTGATTCCCCGCGTCTGATTCCCCGCCTCTGATTCCCCATCTCTGATTCCCCATCTCTGATTCCCCAATTCTGATTCCCCGCCTCTGATTCCCCAGCTCTGATTCCTCGCCTCTGATTCCCCGTTTTAGATTCCCTGCCTCTGATTCCCGGCCTCTGATTCCCCATCTCTGATTCACCGCCTTTGATTCGCCACCTCTGATTCCCCATATCTGATTCCCCGCCTCTGTTTCCCCGCCTCTGATTCCCCGCCTCTGATTCCCCATATCTCATTCCCCGCCTCTGAATCCCCATCTCTGATTCCCGGACTCTGATTCCCCACCTCTGATTCCCGGCCTCTTATTCCCGGCATCTGATTCCGGCCTCTGATTCCCGGCCTCTGATTCCCTGCTTCTGATTCTGATTCCCTGCCTCTGATTCCCCATCTCTGATTCCGCACATCTGATTCCCTGCCTCTGATTCCCCACCTCTGATTCCCCATATCTGACTCCCCGCCTCTGTTTCCCCGCCTCTGATTCCCCGCCTCTGTTTCCCAATATCTAAGTCCCCGCCTCTGATTCCCCAACTCTGATTCCCCACCTCTGATTCCCCAGCTCTGATTCCCCGCCTCTGATTACCCGCATCTGATTCCCTGCATCAGATTCCAAGCCTCTGATTCCCAACCTCTGATTCCCCACCTCTGATTCCCCATATCTGAATCCCAGCCTCTGTTTCCCCGCCTCTGATTCCCCACCTCTGTTTCCCCATATCTGATTCCCGGCCTCTGATTCCCCGCCTCTGATTCCCCGCCTCTGATTCCCTGCCTCTGATTCCCCATCCCCGATTCCGCACATCTGATTCCCTGCCTCTGATTCCCCGCCTCTGATTCCCCGCCTCTGATTCCCTGCCTCTGATTCCCAACCTCTGATTCCCCACCTCTGATTCCCCATATTTGATTCCCCGCCTCTGTTTCCCCGCCTCAGATTCCCCTCCTCTGATTCCCCAACTATAATTCCCCGCCTCTGATTCCCCAGCTCTGATTCCCCGTGTTTGATTCCCTGCCTCTGATTCCCTGCCCTGATTCCCCATCTCTGTTTCACCGCCTTTGATTCGCCACCTCTGATTCCCCATATCTGATTCCCCGCCTCTGTTTCCCCGCCTCTGATTCCCTGCCTCTGATTCCCAACCTCTGATTCCACACCTCTGATTCCGCATATCTGATTCCCCGCCTCTGTTTCCCCGCCTCTGATTCCATGCCCCTGTTTCCCCATATCTGATTCCCTGCCTCTGATTCCCCAACTCTCATTCCCCGCCTCTGATTCCCCAGCTCTGATTCCCCGCCTCTGATTTCCCGTGTTTGATTCCCTGCCTCTGATTCCCCGCCTCTGATTCCCCATCTCTGATTCACCGCCTTTGATTCGCCACCTCTGATTCCACATATTTGATTCCCCACCTCTGTTTCCCCGCCTCTGATTCCCCGCCTCTGATTCTCCATATCTCATTCCCCGCCTCTGAATCCCCATCTCTGATTCCCGGACTCTGATTCCCCACCTCTGATTCCCGGCCTCTTATTCCCAGCATCTGATTCCCGGCCTCTGATTCCCGGCCTATGATTCCCCGCTTCTGATTCTGATTCCCTGCCTCTGATTCCCCATATCTGATTCCCCGCCTCTGTTTCCACGCCTCTGATTCCCCGCCTCTGTTTCCCCATATCTAATTCCCCACCTCTGATGCCCCAACTCTGATTCCCCGCCTCTGATTCCACAGCTCTGATTCCCCGCCTCTGATTCCCCACATCCGATTCCCCATATCTGATTCCCCGCCTCTGTTTCCCCGCCCCTGATTCCCCGCCTCTGTTTCCCCATATCTGATTCCCCGCCTCTGATTCCCAACTATGATTCCCCGCCTCTTATTCCCCAGCTCTGATTCCCCGCCTCTGTTTCCCCATATCTGATGCCCCGCCTCTATTTGCCCGCCTCTGATTCCCCGCCTCTGTTTCCCCATATCTGATTCCACGCCTCTGATTCCCAACTATGATTCCCTGCCTCTAATTTCCCAGCTCTGATTCCCCGCCTCTGATTCCCCGTGTCTGATTTCCTGCCTCTGATTCCCCGCCTCTGATTACCCATGTCTGATTCACCGCCTCTGATTCCCCACCTCTGATTCCCCATCTCTGATTCTGCACATCCGATTCCCTGCCTCTGATTCCCCGCCTCTGATTCACTGCCTCTGCTTCCCCAGTTCTGATTCCCCGCCTCTGATTCATCGCGTCTTATTCCCTGCTTCTGATTCTGATTCCCTGCCTCTGATTCCCCATCTCTGATTCCGCACATCTGATTCCCTGCCTCTGATTCCCCACCTCTGATTCCCCATATCTGATTCCCCGCCTCTGTTTCCCCACCTCTGATTCCCCGCCTCTGTTTCCCCATATCTAAGTCCCCGCCTCTGATTCCCCAACTCTGATTCCCCACCTCTGATTCCCCAGCTCTCATTCCCCGCCTCTGATCCCCGCAACTGATTCCCTGCATCTGATTCCCAGCCTCTGATTCCCTGCCTCTGATTCCCAACCTCTGATTCCCCACCTCTGATTCCGCACATCTGATTACCTGCCTCTGATTCCCCACCTCTGATTCCGCACATCTGATTACCTGCCTCTGATTCCCCACCTCTGATTCCCCATATCTGATTCCTCGCCTCTGTTTCCCCGCCTCTGATTCCCCGCCTCTGATTCCCCAGCTCTGATTCCCCGCCTCTGATTTTCCGTGTTTGATTCCCTGCCTCTGATTCCCGGCCTCTGATTCCCCATCTCTGATTCACCGCCTTTGATTCGCCACCTCTGATTCCCCATATCTGATTCCCCTCCTCTGTTTCCCCGCCTCTGATTCCCCGCCTCTGATTCCCCATATCTCATTCCCCGCCTCTGAATCCCCATCTCTGATTCCCGGACTCTGATTCCCCATATCTCATTCCCCGCCTCTGAATCCCCATCTCTGATTCCCGGACTCTGATTCCCCACCTCTGATTCCCTGCTTCTGATTCTGATTCCCTGCCTTTGATTCCCCATCTCTGATTCCGCACATCTGATTCCCTGCCTCTGATTCCCCATCTCTGATTCCCCATATCTGATTCACCGCCTCTGTTTCCCCGCCTCTGATTCCCCGCCTCTGTTTCCCAATATCTAAGTCCCCGCCTCTGATTCCCCAACTCTAATTCCCAACCTCTGATTCCCCAGCTCTGATTCCCCGCCTCTGATTCCCCGCATCTGATTCCCTGCATCTGATTCCAAGCCTCTTATTCCCTGCCTCTGATTCCCAACCTCTGATTCCCCACCTCTGATTCCCCATATCTGATTCCCAGCCTCTGTTTCCCCGCCTCTGATTCCCCGCCTCTGTTTGCCATATCTGATTCCCGGCCTCTGGTTCCCCGCCTCTGATTCCCCGCCTCTGATTCCCTGCCTCTGATTCCCCATCTCCGATTCCGCACATCTGATTCCCTGCCTCTGATTCCCCGCCTCTGATTCCCCGCCTCTGATTCCCTGCCTCTGATTCCCAACCTCTGATTCCCCACCTCTGATTCCCCGTGTTTGATTCCCCGCCTCTGTTTCGCCGCCTCTGATTCCCCGCCTCTGATTCCCCAACTCTAATTCCCCGCCTCTGATTCCCCATATCTGATTCCCCGCCTCTGATTCCCCACCCCTGTTTCCCCATATCTGATTCCCTGCCTCTGATTCCCCAACTTTGATTCCCAGCATCTGATTCCCCAGCTCTGATTCCCCGCCTCTGATTCCCCGCATCTGATTCCCTGCATCTGATTCCAAGCCTCTGATTCCCTGCCTCTGATTCCCAACCTCTGATTCCCCACCTCTGATTCCCCATATCTGATCCCCAGCCTCTGTTTCCCCGCCTCTGTTTCCCCATATCTGATTCCCGGCCTCTGATTCCCCGCCTCTGATTCCCCGCCTCTGATTCCCTGCCTCTGATTCCCCATCTCCGATTCCGCACATCTGATTCCCTGCCTCTGATTCCCCGCCTCTGATTCCCCGCCTCTGATTCGCTGCATCTGATTCCCAACCTCTGATTCCCCACCTCTGATTCCCCGTGTTTGATTCCCCGCCTCTGTTTCCCCGCCTCTGATTCCCCGCCTCTGATTCCCCAACTCTAATTCCCCGCCTCTGATTCCCCATATCTGATTCCCTGCCTCTGTTTCCCCGCCTCTGATTCCCCGCCCCTGTTTCCCCATATCTGATTCCCTGCCTCTGATTCCCCAACTTTGATTCCCAGCCTCTGATTCCCCAGCTCTGATTCCCCGCCTCTGATTCCCCGTGTTTGATTCCCTGCCTCTGATTCCCCGCCTCTGATTCCCCATCTCTGATTTACCGCCTTTGATTCGCCACCTCTGATTCCCCATATCTGATTCCCCACCTCTGTTTCCCCGCCTCTGATTCCCCGCCTCTGATTCTCCATATCTCATTCCCCGCCTCTGAATCCCCATCTCTGATTCCCGGACTCTGATTCCCCACCTCTAATTCTCGGCCTCTTATTCCCAGCATCTGATTCCAGGCCTCTGATTCCCGGCCTCTGACTCCCCGCTTCTGATTCTGATTCCCTGCCTCTGATTCCCCATCTCTGATTCCGCACATCTGATTACCTGCCTCTGATTCCCCACCTCTGATTCCCCATATCTGATTCCCCGCCTCTGTTTCCACGCCTCTGATTCCCCGCCTCTGTTTCCCCATATCTAATTCCCCACCTCTGATGCCCCAACTCTGATTCCCCGCCTCTGATTCCCTAGCTCTGATTCACCGCCTTTGATTCGCCACCTCTGATTCCCCATATCTGATTCCCCACCTCTGTTTCCCCGCATCTGATTCCCCGCCTCTGATTCTCCATATCTCATTCCCCGCCTCTGACTCCCCATCTCTGATTCCCGGACTCTGATTCCCCACCTCTGATTCCCGGCCTCTTATTCCCAGCATCTGATTCCAGGCCTCTGATTCCCGTCCTCTGACTCCCCGCTTCTGATTCTGATTCCCTGCCTCTGATTCCCCATCTCTGATTCCGCACATCTGATTACCTGCCTCTGATTCCCCACCTCTGATTCCCCATATCTGATTCCCCGCCTCTGTTTCCACGCCTCTGATTCCCCGCCTCTGTTTCCCCATATCTAATTCCCCACCTCTGATGCCCCAACTCTGATTCCCCGCCTCTGATTCCACAGCTCTGATTCCCCGCCTCTGATTCCCCACATCCGATTCCCCATATCTGATTCCCCGCCTCTGTTTCCCCGCCCCTGATTCCCCGCCTCTGTTTCCCCATATCTGATTCCCCGCCTCTGATTCCCAACTATGATTCCCCGCCTCTTATTCCCCAGCTCTGATTCCCCGCCTCTGTTTCCCCATATCTGATTCCCCGCCTCTATTTGCCCGCCTCTGATTCCCCGCCTCTGTTTCCCCATATCTGATTCCCCGCCTCTGATTCCCAACTATGATTCCCTGCCTCTAATTTCCCAGCTCTGATTCCCCGCCTCTGATTCCCCGTGTCTGATTTCCTGCCTCTGATTCCCCGCCTCTGATTACCCATGTATGATTCACCGCCTCTGATTCCCCACCTCTGATTCCCCATCTCTGATTCCGCACATCCGATTCCCTGACTCTGATTCCCCGCCTCTGATTCACTGCCTCTTCTTCCCCAGCTCTGATTCCCCGCCTCTGATTCCCCGCGTCTTATTCCCTGCTTCTGATTCTGATTCCCTGCCTCTGATTCCCCATCTCTGATTCCGCACATCTGATTCCCTGCCTCTGATTCCCCACCTCTGATTCCCCATATGTGATTCCCCGCCTCTGTTTCCCCACCTCTGATTCCCCGCCTCTGTTTCCCCATATCTAAGTCCCCGCCTCTGATTCCCCAACTCTGATTCCCCACCTCTGATTCCCCAGCTCTCATTCCCCGCCTCTGATCCCCGCATCTGATTCCCTGCATCTGATTCCCAGCCTCTGATTCCCTGCCTCTGATTCCCAACCTCTGATTCCCCACCTCTGATTCCCCATATCTGATTCCCCGCCTCTGTTTCCACGCCTCTGATTCCCCGCCTCTGTTTCCCCATATCTGATTCCCCGCCTCTATTTGCCCACCTCTGATTCCCCACCTCTGTTTCCCTATATCAGATTCCCCGCCTCTGAATCCCCAACTCTGATTCCCTGCATCTAATTCCCCAGCTCTGATTCCCCGCCTCTGATTCCCCGTGTCTGATTTCCTGCCTCTCATTCTCCGCCTCTGATTACCCATGTCTGATTAACCGCCTCTGATTCCCCACCTCTGATTCCCCATCTCTGATTCCGCACATCCGATTCCCTGCCTCTGATTCCCCGCCTCTGATTCACCGCCTCTGATTCCCGGCCTCTGATTTCCCGCCTCTGATTCCCTGCCACTGATACCCCGCCCCTGATTCCCCACCTCTGATTCCCCATATCTGATTCCCCGCCTCTGTTTCCCCGCCTCTGATTCCCCGCCTCTGATTCCCCATATCTCATTCCCCGCCTCTGAATCCCCATCTCTGATTCCCGGACTCTGATTCCCCACCTCTGATTCCCGTCCTCTTATTCCCGGCATCTGATTCCGGCCTCTGATTCCCTGCTTCTGATTCTGATTCCCTGCCTTTGATTCCCCATCTCTGATTCCGCACATCTGATTCCCTGCCTCTGATTCCACACCTCTGATTCCCCATATCTGATTCCCCGCCTCTGTTTCCCCGCCTCAGATTCCCTGCCACTGATACCCCTTTCCTGATTCCCCACCTCTGATTCCCCATATCTGATTCCCCACCTCTGTTTCCCCGCCTCTGATTCCCCGCCTCTGATTCCCCATATCTCATTCCCCGCCTCAGAATCCCCATCTCTGATTCCCGGACTCTGATTCCCCACCTCTGATTTCCCATATCTCATTCCCCGCCTCTGATTCGCCAGCTATGATTCCCCAACTCTGATTCCCCGCGTCTGATTCCCTGCCTCTGATTCCCCGCCTCTGATTCCACATCTCTGATTCAACACCTCTGATTCCCCGCGTCTGATTCCCCGCCTCTGATTCCCCATCTCTGATTCCCCATCTCTGATTTCCCAATTCTGATTCCCCGCCTCTGATTCCCCAGCTCTGATTCCTCGCCTCTGATTCCCCGTTTTTGATTCCCTGCCTCTGATTCCCGGCCTCTGATTCCCCATCTCTGATTCACCGCCTTTGATTCGCCACCTCTGATTCCCCATATCTGATTCCCCGCCTCTGTTTCCCCGCCTCTGATTCCCCGCCTCTGATTCCCCATATCTCATTCCCCGCCTCTGAATCCCCATCTCTGATTCCCGGACTCTGATTCCCCACCTCTGATTCCCGGCCTCTTATTCCCGGCATCTGATTCCGGCCTCTGATTCCCGGCCTCTGATTCCCTGCTTCTGATTCTGATTCCCTGCCTCTGATTCCCCATCTCTGATTCCGCACATCTGATTCCCTGCCTCTGATTCCCCACCTCTGATTCCCCATATCTGACTCCCCGCCTCTGTTTCCCCGCCTCTGATTCCCCGCCTCTGTTTCCCAATATCTAAGTCCCCGCCTCTGATTCCCCAACTCTGATTCCCCACCTCTGATTCCCCAGCTCTGATTCCCCGCCTCTGATTACCCGCATCTGATTCCCTGCATCTGATTCCAAGCCTCTGATTCCCAGCCTCTGATTCCCCACCTCTGATTCCCCATATCTGAATCCCCGCCTCTGTTTCCCCGCCTCTGATTCCCCACCTCTGTTTCCCCATATCTGATTCCCGGCCTCTGATTCCCCGCCTCTGATTCCCCGCCTCTGATTCCCTGCCTCTGATTCCCCATCCCCGATTCCGCACATCTGATTCCCTGCCTCTGATTCCCCGCCTCTGATTCCCCGCCTCTGATTCCCTGCCTCTGATTCCCAACCTCTGATTCCCCACCTCTGATTCCCCATATTTGATTCCCCGCCTCTGTTTCCCCGCCTCAGATTCCCCTCCTCTGATTCCCCAACTATAATTCCCCGCCTCTGATTCCCCAGCTCTGATTCCCCGTGTTTGATTCCCTGCCTCTGATTCCCTGCCCAGATTCCCCATCTCTGTTTCACCGCCTTTGATTCGCCACCTCTGATTCCCCATATCTGATTCCCCGCCTCTGTTTCCCCGCCTCTGATTCCCTGCCTCTGATTCCCAACCTCTGATTCCACACCTCTGATTCCGCATATCTGATTCCCCGCCTCTGTTTCCCCGCCTCTGATTCCATGCCCCTGTTTCCCCATATCTGATTCCCTGCCTCTGATTCCCCAACTCTCATTCCCTGCCTCTGATTCCCCAGCTCTGATTCCCCGCCTCTGATTTCCCGTGTTTGATTCCCTGCCTCTGATTCCCCGCCTCTGATTCCCCATCTCTGATTCACCGCCTTTGATTCGCCACCTCTGATTCCACATATCTGATTCCCCACCTCTGTTTCCCCGCCTCTGATTCCCCGCCTCTGATTCTCCATATCTCATTCCCCGCCTCTGAATCCCCATCTCTGATTCCCGGACTCTGATTCCCCACCTCTGATTCCCGGCCTCTTATTCCCAGCATCTGATTCCCGGCCTCTGATTCCCGGCCTATGATTCCCCGCTTCTGATTCTGATTACCTGCCTCTGATTCCCCATATCTGATTCCCCGCCTCTGTTTCCACGCCTCTGATTCCCCGCCTCTGTTTCCCCATATCTAATTCCCCACCTCTGATGCCCCAACTCTGATTCCCCGCCTCTGATTCCACAGCTCTGATTCCCCGCCTCTGATTCCCCACATCCGATTCCCCATATCTGATTCCCCGCCTCTGTTTCCCCGCCCCTGATTCCCCGCCTCTGTTTCCCCATATCTGATTCCCCGCCTCTGATTCCCAACTATGATTCCCCGCCTCTTATTCCCCAGCTCTGATTCCCCGCCTCTGTTTCCCCATATATGATTCCACGCCTCTGATTCCCAACTATGATTCCCTGCCTCTAATTTCCCAGCTCTGATTCCCCGCCTCTGATTCCCCGTGTCTGATTTCCTGCCTCTGATTCCCCGCCTCTGATTACCCATGTCTGATTCACCGCCTCTGATTCCCCACCTCTGATTCCCCATCTCTGATTCCGCACATCCGATTCCCTGCCTCTGATTCCCCGCCTCTGATTCACTGCCTCTGCTTCCCCAGCTCTGATTCCCCGCCTCTGATTCCCCGCGTCTTATTCCCTGCTTCTGATTCTGATTCCCTGCCTCTGATTCCCCATCTCTGATTCCGCACATCTGATTCCCTGCCTCTGATTCCCCACCTCTGATTCCCCATATGTGATTCCCCGCCTCTGTTTCCCCACCTCTGATTCCCCGCCTCTGTTTCCCCATATCTAAGTCCCCGCCTCTGATTCCCCAACTCTGATTCCCCACCTCTGATTCCCCAGCTCTCATTCCCCGCCTCTGATCCCCGCATCTGATTCCCTGCATCTGATTCCCAGCCTCTGATTCCCTGCCTCTGATTCCCAACCTCTGATTCCCCACCTCTGATTCCCCATATCTGATTCCCCGCCTCTGTTTCCACGCCTCTGATTCCCCGCCTCTGTTTCCCCATATCTGATTCCCCGCCTCTATTTGCCCACCTCTGATTCCCCACCTCTGTTTCCCTATATCTGATTCCCCGCCTCTGAATCCCCAACTCTGATTCCCTGCATCTAATTCCCCAGCTCTGATTCCCCGCCTCTGATTCCCCGTGTCTGATTTCCTGCCTCTCATTCCCCGCCTCTGATTACCCATGTCTGATTAACCGCCTCTGATTCCCCACCTCTGATTCCCCATCTCTGATTCCGCACATCCGATTCCCTGCCTCTGATTCCCCGCCTCTGATTCACCGCCTCTGATTCCCGGCCTCTGATTTCCCGCCTCTGATTCCCTGCCACTGATACCCCGCCCCTGATTCCCCACCTCTGATTCCCCATATCTGATTCCCCGCCTCTGTTTCCCCGCCTCTGATTCCCCGCCTCTGATTCCCCATATCTCATTCCCCGCCTCTGAATCCCCATCTCTGATTCCCGGACTCTGATTCCCCACCTCTGATTCCCGTCCTCTTATTCCCGGCATCTGATTCCGGCCTCTGATTCCCTGCTTCTGATTCTGATTCCCTGCCTTTGATTCCCCATCTCTGATTCCGCACATCTGATTCCCTGCCTCTGATTCCCCACCTCTGATTCCCCATATCTGATTCCCCGCCTCTGTTTCCCCGCCTCAGATTCCCTGCCACTGATACCCCTTTCCTGATTCCCCACCTCTGATTCCCCATATCTGATTCCCCACCTCTGTTTCCCCGCCTCTGATTCCCCGCCTCTGATTCCCCATATCTCATTCCCCGCCTCAGAATCCCCATCTCTGATTCCCGGACTCTGATTCCCCACCTCTGATTTCCCATATCTCATTCCCCGCCTCTGATTCGCCAGCTATGATTCCCCAACTCTGATTCCCCGCGTCTGATTCCCTGCCTCTGATTCCCCGCCTCTGATTCCACATCTCTGATTCAACACCTCTGATTCCCCGCGTCTGATTCCCCGCCTCTGATTCCCCATCTCTGATTACCCATCTCTGATTTCCCAATTCTGATTCCCCGCCTCTGATTCCCCAGCTCTGATTCCTCGCCTCTGATTCCCCGTTTTTGATTCCCTGCCTCTGATTCCCGGCCTCTGATTCCCCATCTCTGATTCACCGCCTTTGATTCGCCACCTCTGATTCCCCATATCTGATTCCCCGCCTCTGTTTCCCCGCCTCTGATTCCCCGCCTCTGATTCCCCATATCTCATTCCCCGCCTCTGAATCCCCATCTCTGATTCCCGGACTCTGATTCCCCACCTCTGATTCCCGGCCTCTTATTCCCGGCATCTGATTCCGGCCTCTGATTCCCGGCCTCTGATTCCCTGCTTCTGATTCTGATTCCCTGCCTCTGATTCCCCATCTCTGATTCCGCACATCTGATTCCCTGCCTCTGATTCCCCACCTCTGATTCCCCATATCTGACTCCCCGCCTCTGTTTCCCCGCCTCTGATTCCCCGCCTCTGTTTCCCAATATCTAAGTCCCCGCCTCTGATTCCCCAACTCTGATTCCCCACTTCTGATTACCCAGCTCTGATTCCCCGCCTCTGATTACCCGCATCTGATTCCCTGCATCTGATTCCAAGCCTCTGATTCCCAACCTCTGATTCCCCACCTCTGATTCCCCATATCTGAATCCCCGCCTCTGTTTCCCCGCCTCTGATTCCCCACCTCTGTTTCCCCATATCTGATTCCCGGCCTCTGATTCCCCGCCTCTGATTCCCCGCCTCTGATTCCCTGCCTCTGATTCCCCATCCCCGATTCCGCACATCTGATTCCCTGCCTCTGATTCCCCGCCTCTGATTCCCCGCCTCTGATTCCCTGCCTCTGATTCCCAACCTCTGATTCCCCACCTCTGATTCCCCATATTTGATTCCCCGCCTCTGTTTCCCCGCCTCAGATTCCCCTCCTCTGATTCCCCAACTATAATTCCCCACCTCTGATTCCCCATATCTGATTCCCCGCCTCTGTTTCCCCGCCTCTGATTCCCTGCCTCTGATTCCCAACCTCTGATTCCACACCTCTGATTCCGCATATCTGATTCCCCGCCTCTGTTTCCCCGCCTCTGATTCCATGCCCCTGTTTCCCCATATCTGATTCCCTGCCTCTGATTCCCCAACTCTCATTCCCCGCCTCTGATTCCCCAGCTCTGATTCCCCGCCTCTGATTTCCCGTGTTTTATTCCCTGCCTCTGATTCCCCGCCTCTGATTCCCCATCTCTGATTCACCGCCTTTGATTCGCCACCTCTGATTCCACATATCTGATTCCCCACCTCTGTTTCCCCGCCTCTGATTCCCCGCCTCTGATTCTCCATATCTCATTCCCCGCCTCTGAATCCCCATCTCTGATTCCCGGACTCTGATTCCCCACCTCTGATTCCCGGCCTCTTATTCCCAGCATCTGATTCCCGGCCTCTGATTCCCGGCCTATGATTCCCCGCGTCTGATTCTGATTCCCTGCCTCTGATTCCCCATATCTGATTCCCCGCCTCTGTTTCCACGCCTCTGATTCCCCGCCTCTGTTTCCCCATATCTAATTCCCCACCTCTGATGCCCCAACTCTGATTCCCCGCCTCTGATTCCACAGCTCTGATTCCCCGCCTCTGATTCCCCACATCCGATTCCCCATATCTGATTCCCCGCCTCTGTTTCCCCGCCCCTGATTCCCCGCCTCTGTTTCCCCATATCTGATTCCCCGCCTCTGATTCCCAACTATGATTCCCCGCCTCTTATTCCCCAGCTCTGATTCCCCGCCTCTGTTTCCCCATATATGATTCCACGCCTCTGATTCCCAACTATGATTCCCTGCCTCTAATTTCCCAGCTCTGATTCCCCGCCTCTGATTCCCCGTGTCTGATTTCCTGCCTCTGATTCCCCGCCTCTGATTTCCCATGTCTGATTCACCGCCTCTGATTCCCCACCTCTGATTCCCCATCTCTGATTCCGCACATCCGATTCCCTGCCTCTGATTCCCCGCCTCTGATTCACTGCCTCTGCTTCCCCAGCTCTGATTCCCCGCCTCTGATTCATCGCGTCTTATTCCCTGCTTCTGATTCTGATTCCCTGCCTCTGATTCCCCATCTCTGATTCCGCACATCTGATTCCCTGCCTCTGATTCCCCACCTCTGATTCCCCATATCTGATCCCCGCCTCTATTTGCCCGCGTCTGATTCCCCGCCTCTGTTTCCCCATATCTGATTCCCCGCCTCTGAATCCCCAACTCTGATTCCCTGCCTCTAATTTCCCAGCTCTGATTCCCCGCCTCTGATTCCCCGCGTCTGATTACCGGCCTCTGATTCCCCGCCTCAGATTCCCCATCTCTGATTCACAACCTCTGATTCCCCACCTCTGATACCCCATATCTGATTCCCCGCCTCTGTTTCCCCGCCTCTGATTCCCCACCTCTGATTCCCAATATCTGATTCCCCGCCTCTGATTCCCCACCTCTGATTCCCCGCATCTGATTCGCCAGCTATGATTCCCCGCCTCTGATTCCCCGTGTTTGATTCCCTGCCTCTGATTCCCGGCCTCTGATTCCCCATCTCTGATTCACCGCCTTTGATTCGCCACCTCTGATTCCCCATATCTGATTCCCCGCCTCTGTTTCCCCGCCTCTGATTCCCCGCCTCTGATTCCCCATATCTCATTCCCCGCCTCTGAATCCCCATCTCTGATTCCCGGACTCTGATTCCCCACCTCTGATTCCCTGCTTCTGATTCTGATTCCCTGCCTTTGATTCCCCATCTCTGATTCCGCACATCTGATTCCCTGCCTCTGATTCCCCATCTCTGATTCCCCATATCTGATTCCCCGCCTCTGTTTCCCCGCCTCTGATTCCCCGCCTCTGTTTCCCAATATCTAAGTCCCCGCCTCTGATTCCCCAACTCTAATTCCCCACCTCTGATTCCCCAGCTCTGATTCCCCGCCTCTGATTCCCCGCATCTGATTCCCTGCATCTGATTCCAAGCCTCTTATTCCCTGCCTCTGATTCCCAACCTCTGATTCCCCACCTCTGATTCCCCATATCTGATTCCCAGCCTCTGTTTCCCCGCCTCTGATTCCCCGCCTCTGTTTGCCATATCTGATTCCCGGCCTCTGGTTCCCCGCCTCTGATTCCCCGCCTCTGATTCCCTGCCTCTGATTCCCCATCTCCGATTCCGCACATCTGATTCCCTGCCTCTGATTCCCCGCCTCTGATTCCCCGCCTCTGATTCCCTGCCTCTGATTCCCAACCTCTGATTCCCCACCTCTGATTCCCCGTGTTTGATTCCCCGCCTCTGTTTCCCCGCCTCTGATTCCCCGCCTCTGATTCCCCAACTCTAATTCCCCGCCTCTGATTCCCCATATCTGATTCCCCGCCTCTGATTCCCCACCCCTGTTTCCCCATATCTGATTCCCTGCCTCTGATTCCCCAACTTTGATTCCCAGCATCTGATTCCCCAGCTCTGATTCCCCGCCTCTGATTCCCCGCATCTGATTCCCTGCATCTGATTCCAAGCCTCTGATTCCCTGCCTCTGATTCCCAACCTCTGATTCCCCACCTCTGATTCCCCATATCTGATCCCCAACCTCTGTTTCCCCGCCTCTGTTTCCCCATATCTGATTCCCGGCCTCTGATTCCCCGCCTCTGATTCCCCGCCTCTGATTCCCTGCCTCTGATTCCCCATCTCCGATTCCGCACATCTGATTCCCTGCCTCTGATTCCCCGCCTCTGATTCCCCGCCTCTGATTCGCTGCATCTGATTCCCAACCTCTGATTCCCCACCTCTGATTCCCCGTGTTTGATTCCCCGCCTCTGTTTCCCCGCCTCTGATTCCCCGCCTCTGATTCCCCAACTCTAATTCCCCGCCTCTGATTCCCCATATCTGATTCCCTGCCTCTGTTTCCCCGCCTCTGATTCCCCGCCCCTGTTTCCCCATATCTGATTCCCTGCCTCTGATTCCCCAACTTTGATTCCCAGCCTCTGATTCCCCAGCTCTGATTCCCCGCCTCTGATTCCCCGTGTTTGATTCCCTGCCTCTGATTCCCCGCCTCTGATTCCCCATCTCTGATTCACCGCCTTTGATTCGCCACCTCTGATTCCCCATATCTGATTCCCCACCTCTGTTTCCCCGCCTCTGATTCCCCGCCTCTGATTCTCCATATCTCATTCCCCGCCTCTGAATCCCCATCTCTGATTCCCGGACTCTGATTCCCCACCTCTAATTCTCGGCCTCTTATTCCCAGCATCTGATTCCAGGCCTCTGATTCCCGGCCTCTGACTCCCCGCTTCTGATTCTGATTCCCTGCCTCTGATTCCCCATCTCTGATTCCGCACATCTGATTACCTGCCTCTGATTCCCCACCTCTGATTCCCCATATCTGATTCCCCGCCTCTGTTTCCACGCCTCTGATTCCCCGCCTCTGTTTCCCCATATCTAATTCCCCACCTCTGATGCCCCAACTCTGATTCCCCGCCTCTGATTCCCTAGCTCTGATTCACCGCCTTTGATTCGCCACCTCTGATTCCCCATATCTGATTCCCCACCTCTGTTTCCCCGCATCTGATTCCCCGCCTCTGATTCTCCATATCTCATTCCCCGCCTCTGACTCCCCATCTCTGATTCCCGGACTCTGATTCCCCACCTCTGATTCCCGGCCTCTTATTCCCAGCATCTGATTCCAGGCCTCTGATTCCCGTCCTCTGACTCCCCGCTTCTGATTCTGATTCCCTGCCTCTGATTCCCCATCTCTGATTCCGCACATCTGATTACCTGCCTCTGATTCCCCACCTCTGATTCCCCATATCTGATTCCCCGCCTCTGTTTCCACGCCTCTGATACCCCGCCTCTGTTTCCCCATATCTAATTCCCCACCTCTGATGCCCCAACTCTGATTCCCCGCCTCTGATTCCACAGCTCTGATTCCCCGCCTCTGATTCCCCACATCCGATTCCCCATATCTGATTCCCCGCCTCTGTTTCCCCGCCCCTGATTCCCCGCCTCTGTTTCCCCATATCTGATTCCCCGCCTCTGATTCCCAACTATGATTCCCCGCCTCTTATTCCCCAGCTCTGATTCCCCGCCTCTGTTTCCCCATATCTGATTCCCCGCCTCTATTTGCCCGCCTCTGATTCCCCGCCTCTGTTTCCCCATATCTGATTCCCCGCCTCTGATTCCCAACTATGATTCCCTGCCTCTAATTTCCCAGCTCTGATTCCCCGCCTCTGATTCCCCGCGTCTTATTCCCTGCTTCTGATTCTGATTCCCTGCCTCTGATTCCCCATCTCTGATTCCGCACATCTGATTCCCTGCCTCTGATTCCCCACCTCTGATTCCCCATATGTGATTCCCCGCCTCTGTTTCCCCACCTCTGATTCCCCGCCTCTGTTTCCCCATATCTAAGTCCCCGCCTCTGATTCCCCAACTCTGATTCCCCACCTCTGATTCCCCAGCTCTCATTCCCCGCCTCTGATCCCCGCATCTGATTCCCTGCATCTGATTCCCAGCCTCTGATTCCCTGCCTCTGATTCCCAACCTCTGATTCCCCACCTCTGATTCCCCATATCTGATTCCCCGCCTCTGTTTCCACGCCTCTGATTCCCCGCCTCTGTTTCCCCATATCTGATTCCCCGCCTCTATTTGCCCACCTCTGATTCCCCACCTCTGTTTCCCTATATCTGATTCCCCGCCTCTGAATCCCCAACTCTGATTCCCTGCATCTAATTCCCCAGCTCTGATTCCCCGCCTCTGATTCCCCGTGTCTGATTTCCTGCCTCTCATTCCCCGCCTCTGATTACCCATGTCTGATTAACCGCCTCTGATTCCCCACCTCTGATTCCCCATCTCTGATTCCGCACATCCGATTCCCTGCCTCTGATTCCCCGCCTCTGATTCACCGCCTCTGATTCCCGGCCTCTGATTTCCCGCCTCTGATTCCCTGCCACTGATACCCCGCCCCTGATTCCCCACCTCTGATTCCCCATATCTGATTCCCCGCCTCTGTTTCCCCGCCTCTGATTCCCCGCCTCTGATTCCCCATATCTCATTCCCCGCCTCTGAATCCCCATCTCTGATTCCCGGACTCTGATTCCCCACCTCTGATTCCCGTCCTCTTATTCCCGGCATCTGATTCCGGCCTCTGATTCCCTGCTTCTGATTCTGATTCCCTGCCTTTGATTCCCCATCTCTGATTCCGCACATCTGATTCCCTGCCTTTGATTCCCCACCTCTGATTCCCCATATCTGATTCCCCGCCTCTGTTTCCCCGCCTCAGATTCCCTGCCACTGATACCCCTTTCCTGATTCCCCACCTCTGATTCCCCATATCTGATTCCCCACCTCTGTTTCCCCGCCTCTGATTCCCCGCCTCTGATTCCCCATATCTCATTCCCCGCCCCAGAATCCCCATCTCTGATTCCCGGACTCTGATTCCCCACCTCTGATTTCCCATATCTCATTCCCCGCCTCTGATTCGCCAGCTATGATTCCCCAACTCTGATTCCCCGCGTCTGATTCCCTGCCTCTGATTCCCCGCCTCTGATTCCACATCTCTGATTCAACACCTCTGATTCCCCGCGTCTGATTCCCCGCCTCTGATTCCCCATCTCTGATTCCCCATCTCTGATTCCCCAATTCTGATTCCCCGCCTCTGATTCCCCAGCTCTGATTCCTCGCCTCTGATTCCCCGTTTTTGATTCCCTGCCTCTGATTCCCGGCCTCTGATTCCCCATCTCTGATTCACCGCCTTTGATTCGCCACCTCTGATTCCCCATATCTGATTCCCCGCCTCTGTTTCCCCGCCTCTGATTCCCCGCCTCTGATTCCCCATATCTCATTCCCCGCCTCTGAATCCCCATCTCTGATTCCCGGACTCTGATTCCCCACCTCTGATTCCGGCCTCTTATTCCCGGCATCTGATTCCGGCCTCTGATTCCCGGCCTCTGATTCCCTGCTTCTGATTCTGATTCCCTGCCTCTGATTCCCCATCTCTGATTCCGCACATCTGATTCCCTGCCTCTGATTCCCCACCTCTGATTCCCCATATCTGACTCCCCGCCTCTGTTTCCCCGCCTCTGATTCCCCGCCTCTGTTTCCCAATATCTAAGTCCCCGCCTCTGATTCCCCAACTCTGATTCCCCACCTCTGATTCCCCAGCTCTGATTCCCCGCCTCTGATTACCCGCATCTGATTCCCTGCATCTGATTCCAAGCCTCTGATTCCCAACCTCTGATTCCCCACCTCTGATTCCCCATATCAGAATCCCCGCCTCTGTTTCCCCGCCTCTGATTCCCCACCTCTGTTTCCCCATATCTGATTCCCGGCCTCTGATTCCCCGCCTCTGATTCCCCGCCTCTGATTCCCTGCCTCTGATTCCCCATCCCCGATTCCGCACATCTGATTCCCTGCCTCTGATTCCCCGCCTCTGATTCCCCGCCTCTGATTCCCTGCTTCTGATTCCCAACCTCTGATTCCCCACCTCTGATTCCCCATATTTGATTCCCCGCCTCTGTTTCCCCGCCTCAGATTCCCCTCCTCTGATTCCCCAACTATAATACCCCGCCTCTGATTCCCCAGTTCTGATTCCCCGTGTTTGATTCCCTGCCTCTGATTCCCTGCCCAGATTCCCCATCTCTGTTTCACCGCCTTTGATTCGCCACCTCTGATTCCCCATATCTGATTCCCCGCCTCTGTTTCCCCGCCTCTGATTCCCTGCCTCTGATACCCAACCTCTGATTCCACACCTCTGATTCCGCATATCTGATTCCCCGCCTCTGTTTCCCCGCCTCTGATTCCATGCCCCTGTTTCCCCATATCTGATTCCCTGCCTCTGATTCCCCAACTCTCATTCCCCGCCTCTGATTCCCCAGCTCTGATTCCCCGCCTCTGATTTCCCGTGTTTGATTCCCTGCCTCAGATTCCCCGCCTCTGATTCCCCATCTCTGATTCACCGCCTTTGATTCGCCACCTCTGATTCCACATATCTGATTCCCCACCTCTGTTTCCCCGCCTCTGATTCCCCGCCTCTGATTCTCCATATCTCATTCCCCGCCTCTGAATCCCCATCTCTGATTCCCGGACTCTGATTCCCCACCTCTGATTCCCGGCCTCTTATTCCCAGCATCTGATTCCCGGCCTCTGATTCCCGGCCTATGATTCCCCGCTTCTGATTCTGATTCCCTGCCTCTGATTCCCCATATCTGATTCCCCGCCTCTGTTTCCACGCCACTGATTCCCCGCCTCTGTTTCCCCATATCTAATTCCCCACCTCTGATGCCCCAACTCTGATTCCCCGCCTCTGATTCCACAGCTCTGATTCCCCGCCTCTGATTCCCCACATCCGATTCCCCATATCTGATTCCCCGCCTCTGTTTCCCCGCCCCTGATTCCCCGCCTCTGTTTCCCCATATCTGATTCCCCGCCTCTGATTCCCAACTATGATTCCCCGCCTCTTATTCCCCAGCTCTGATTCCCCGCCTCTGTTTCCCCATATATGATTCCACGCCTCTGATTCCCAACTATGATTCCCTGCCTCTAATTTCCCAGCTCTGATTCCCCGCCTCTGATTCCCCGTGTCTGATTTCCTGCCTCTGATTCCCCGCCTCTGATTACCCATGTCTGATTCACCGCCTCTGATTCCCCACCTCTGATTCCCCATCTCTGATTCCGCACATCCGATTCCCTGCCTCTGATTCCCCGCCTCTGATTCACTGCCTCTGCTTCCCCAGCTCTGATTCCCCGCCTCTGATTCATCGCGTCTTATTCCCTGCTTCTGATTCTGATTCCCTGCCTCTGATTCCCCATCTCTGATTCCGCACATCTGATTCCCTGCCTCTGATTCCCCACCTCTGATTCCCCATATCTGATTCCCCGCCTCTGTTTCCCCACCTCTGATTCCCCGCCTCTGTTTCCCCATATCTAAGTCCCCGCCTCTGATTCCCCAACTCTGATTCCCCACCTCTGATTCCCCAGCTCTCATTCCCCGCCTCTGATCCCCGCAACTGATTCCCTGCATCTGATTCCCAGCCTCTGATTCCCTGCCTCTGATTCCCAACCTCTGATTCCCCACCTCTGATTCCGCACATCTGATTACCTGCCTCTGATTCCCCACCTCTGATTCCGCACATCTGATTACCTGCCTCTGATTCCCCACCTCTGATTCCCCATATCTGATTCCTGGCCTCTGTTTCCCCGCCTCTGATTCCCCGCCTCTGATTCCCCAGCTCTGATTCCCCGCCTCTGATTTTCCGTGTTTGATTCCCTGCCTCTGATTCCCGGCCTCTGATTCCCCATCTCTGATTCACCGCCTTTGATTCGCCACCTCTGATTCCCCATATCTGATTCCCCTCCTCTGTTTCCCCGCCTGTGATTCCCCGCCTCTGATTCCCCATATCTCATTCCCCGCCTCTGAATCCCCATCTCTGATTCCCGGACTCTGATTCCCCACCTCTGATTCCCGGCCTCTTATTCCCGGCATCTGATTCCGGCCTCTGATTCCCGGCCTCTGATTCCCTGCTTCTGATTCCCCATCTCTGATTCCGCAAATCTAATTCCCTGCCTCTGATTCCCCACCTCTGATTCCCCATATCTGATTCCCCGCCTCTGTTTCCCGGCCTCTGATTCCCCGCTTCTGATTCTGATTCCCTGCCTCTGATTCCCCATCTCTGATTCCGCACATCTGATTCCCTGCCTCTGATTCCAAACCTCTGATTCCCCATCTCTGATTCATCGCCTTTGATTCGCCACCTCTGATTCCCCATATCTGATTCCTCGCCTCTGTTTCCCCGCCTCTGATTCCCCGCCTCTGATTCCCCATATCTCATTCCCCGCCTCTGATTCCCCATCTCTGATTCCCGGACTCTGATTCCCCACCTCTGATTCCCGGCCTCTTATTCCCGGCATCTGATTCCGGCCTCTGATTCCCGGCCTCTGATTCCCTGCTTCTGATTCCCCATCTCTGATTCCGCAAATTTAATTCCCTGCCTCTGATTCCCCACCTCTGATTCCCCATATCTGATTCCCCGCCTCTGTTTCCCGGCCTCTGATTCCCCGCTTCTGATTCTGATTCCCTGCCTCTGATTCCCCATCTCTGATTCCGCACATCTGATTCCCTGCCTCTGATTCCCCACCTCTGATTCCCCATATCTGATTTCCCACCTCTGTTTCCCCGCCTCTGATTCCCCGCCTCTGTTTCCCCATATCTAATTCCCAACCTCTGATGCCCCAACTCTGATTCCCTGCCTCTGATTCCCCGCGTTCTATTCCCTGCCTCTGATTCCCCGCCTGTGATTCCCCATCTCTGATTCACTACCTCTGATTCCCCACCTCTGATTCCCCATATCTGATTCCCCGCCTCTTAATCCCCAACTCTGATTCCCTGCCTCTGATTCCCCAGCTCTGATTCCCCGCCTTTGATTCCCCCGTCTGATTCCCAGCCTCTGAAACCCCGTGTCTGATTTCTTGCCTCTGATTCCCCGCCTCTGATTCCCCATCTCTGATTCACAGCCTCTGATTCCCCACCTCTGATTCCCCATCTCTGATTCCGCACATCTGATTCCCTGCCTCTGATTCCCCGACTCTGATCCCCACCTCTGATTCCCCAGCTATGATTCCCCGCCTCTGATTCCCCAACTCTGATTCCCCGCCTCTGATTCCCCAGCTCTGATTCCCCGCCTCTGATTCCCCGTGTTTGATTCCCTGCCTCTGATTCCCCGCCTCTGATTCCCCATCTCTGATTCACCGCCTTTGATTCGCCACCTCTGATACCCCATATCTGATTCCTCGCCTCTGTTTCCCCGCCTCTGATTCCCCGCCTCTGATTCCCCAGCTCTGATTCCCCGACTCTGATTTTCCATGTTTGATTCCCTGCCTGGGATTCCCCAGCTCTGATTCCCCGCCTTTGATTCCACCGTCTGATTCCCAGCCTCTGAAACCCCGTGTCTGATTTCTTGCCTCTGATTCCCCGCCTCTGATTCCCCATATCTGATTCACAGCCTCTGATTCCCCACCTCTGATTCCCCATCTCTGATTCCGCACATCTGATTCCCTGCCTCTGATTCCCCGACTCTGATGCCCACCTCTGATTCCCCAGCTCTGATTCCCCGCCTCTGATTCCCCAACTCTGATTCCCCGCCTCTGATTCCCCAGCTCTGATTCCCCGCCTCTGATTCCCCGTGTTTGATTCCCTGCCTCTGATTCCCCGCCTCTGATTCCCCATCTCTGATTCACCGCCTTTGATTCGCCACCTCTGATTCCCCATATCTGATTCCTCGCCTCTGTTTCCCCGCCTCTGATTCCCCAGCTCTGATTCCCCAGCTCTGATTCCCCGCCTCTGATTTTCCGTGTTTGATTCCCTGCCTCTGATTCCCGGCCTCTGATTCCCCATCTCTGATTCACCGCCTTTGATTCGCCACCTCTGATTCCCCATATCTGATTCCCCGCCTCTGTTTCCCCGCCTCTGATTCCCCGCCTCTGATTCCCCAGCTCTGATTCCCCGCCTCTGATTCCCCAGCTCTGATTCCCCGCCTCTGATTCCCCGTGTTTGATTCCCTGCCTCTGATTCCCCGCCTCTGATTCCCCAACTCTGATTCACCGCCTTTGATTCGCCACCTCTGATTCCCCATATCTGATTCCTCGCCTCTGTTTCCCCGCCTCTGATTCCCCGCCTCTGATTCCCCAGCTCTGATTCCCCGCCTCTGATTTTCCGTGTTTGATTCCCTGCCTCTGATTCCCGGCCTCTGATTCCCCATCTCTGATTCACCGCCTTTGATTCGCCACCTCTGATTCCCCATATCTGATTCCCCGCCTCTGTTTCCCCGCCTCTGATTCCCCGCCTCTGATTCCCCAGCTCTGATTCCCCGCCTCTGATTCCCCGTGTTTGATTCCCTGCCTCTGATTCCCCGCCTCTGATTCCCCATCTCTGATTCACCGCCTTTGATTCGCCACCTCTGATTCCCCATATCTGATTCCTCGCCTCTGTTTCCCCGCCTCTGATTCCCCACCTCTGATTCCCCAGCTCTGATTCCCCGCCTCTGATTTTCCGTGTTTGATTCCCTGCCTCTGATTCCCGGCCTCTGATTCCCCATCTCTGATTCACCGCCTTTGATTCGCCACCTCTGATTCCCCATATCTGATTCCCCGCCTCTGTTTCCCCGCCTCTGATTCCCCGCCTCTGATTCCCCAGCTCTGATTCCCCGCCTCTGATTCCCCAGCTCTGATTCCCCGCCTCTGATTCCCCGTGTTTGATTCCCTGCCTCTGATTCCCCGCCTCTGATTCCCCATCTCTGATTCACCGCCTTTGATTCGCCACCTCTGATTCCCCATATCTGATTCCTCGCCTCTGTTTCCCCGCCTCTGATTCCCCGCCTCTGATTCCCCAGCTCTGATTCCCCGCCTCTGATTTTCCGTGTTTGAGTCCCTGCCTCTGATTCCCGGCCTCTGATTCCCCATCTCTGATTCTCCGCCTTTGATTCGCCACCTCTGATTCCCCATATCTGATTCCCCGCCTCTGTTTCCCCGCCTCTGATTCCCCGCCTCTGATTCCCCAGCTCTGATTCCCCGCCTCTGATTCCCCGTGTTTGATTCCCTGCCTCTGATTCCCCGCCTCTGATTCCCCATCTCTGATTCACCGCCTTTGATTCGCCACCTCTGATTCCCCATATCTGATTCCTCGCCTCTGTTTCCCCGCCTCTGATTCCCCGCATCTGATTCCCCAGCTCTGATTCCCCGCCTCTGATTTTCCGTGTTTGATTCCCTGCCTCTGATTCCCGGCCTCTGATTCCCCATCTCTGATTCACCGCCTTTGATTCGCCACCTCTGATATCCCCATATCTGATTCCTCGCCTCTGTTTCCCCGCCTCTGATTCCCCGCCTCTGATTCCCCAGCTCTGATTCCCCGCCTCTGATTTTCCGTGTTTGATTCCCTGCCTCTGATTCCCGGCCTCTGATTCCCCATATCTGATTCCCCGCCTCTGAATCCCCAACTCTGATTCCCTGCCTCTGATTCCCCAGCTCTGATTCCCCGCCTTTGATTCCCCCGTCTGATTCCCAGCCTCTGAAACCCCGTGTCTGATTTCTTGCCTCTGATTCACCGCCTCTGATTCCCCATCTCTGATTCACAGCCTCTGATTCCCCACCTCTGATTCCCAATCTCTGATTCCGCACATCTGATTCCCTGCCTCTGATTCCCCGACTCTGATCCCCACCTCTGATTCCCCAGCTCTGATTCCCCGCCTCTGATTCCCCAACTCTGATTCCCCGCCTCTGATTCCCCAGCTCTGATTCCCCGCCTCTGATTCCCCGTGTTTGATTCCCTGCCTCTGATTCCCCGCCTCTGATTCCCCATCTCTGATTCACCGCCTTTGATTCGCCACCTCTGATTCCCCATATCTGATTCCTCGCCTCTGTTTCCCCGCCTCTGATTCCCCGCCTCTGATTCCCCAGCTCTGATTCCCCGCCTTTGATTCCCCCGTCTGATTCCCAGCTTCTGAAACCCCGTGTCTGATTTCTTGCCTCTGATTCCCCGCCTCTGATTCCCCATTTCTGATTCACAGCCTCTGATTCCCCACCTCTGATTCCCCATCTCTGATTCCGCACATCTGATTCCCTGCCTCTGATTCCCCGCCTCTGATCCCCACCTCTGATTCCCCAGCTCTGATTCCCCGCCTCTGATTCCCCAACTCTGATTCCCCGCCTCTGATTCCCCAGCTCTGATTCCCCGCCTCTGATACCCCGTGTTTGATTCCCTGCCTCTGATTCCCCGCCTCTGATTCCCCATCTCTGATTCACCACCTTTGATTCGCCACCTCTGATTCCCCATATCTGATTCCTCGCCTCTGTTTCCCGGCCTCTGATTCCCCGCCTCTGATTCCCCAGCTCTGATTCCCCGCCTCTGATTTTCCGTGTTTGATTCCCTGCCTCTGATTCCCGGCCTCTGATTCCCCATCTCTGATTCACCGCCTTTGATTCGCCACCTCTGATTCCCCATATCTGATTCCCCGCCTCTGTTTCCCCGCCTCTGATTCCCCGCTTCTGATTCCCCATATCTCATTCCCCGCCTCTGAATCCCCATCTCTGATTCCCGGACTCTGATTCCCTGCTTCTGATTCTGATTCCCTGCCTCTGATTCCCCATCTCTGATTCCGCACATCTGATTCCCTGCCTCTGATTCCCCGCCTCTGATTCCCCGCCTCTGTTTCCCAATATCTAAGTCCCCGCCTCTGATTCCCCAACTCTGATTCCCCACCTCTGATTCCCCAGCTCTGATTCCCCGCCTCTGATTCCCCGCATCTGATTCCCTGCATCTGATTCCAAGCCTCTGATTCCCTGCCTCTGATTCCCAACCTCTGATTCCCCACCTCTGATTCCGCACATCTGATTCCCTGCCTCTGATTCCCCGACTCTGATCCCCACCTCTGATTCCCCAGCTCTGATTCCCCGCCTCTGATTCCCCGTGTTTGATTCCCTGCCTCTGATTCCCCGCCTCTGATTCCCCATCTCTGATTCATCGCCTTTGATTCCCGGACTCTTATTCCCGGCATATGATTCCGGCCTCAGATTCCCGACCTCTGATTCCCTGCTTCTGATTCCCCATCTCTGATTCCGCAAATCTAATTCCCTGCCTCTGATTCCCCACCTCTGATTCCCCATATCTGATTCCCCACCTCTGTTTCCCGGCCTCTGATTCCCCGCTTCTGATTCTGATTCCCTGCCTCTGATTCCCCATCTCTGATTCCGCACATCTGATTCCCTGCCTCTGATTCCCCACCTCTGATTCCCCATATCTGATTTCCCGCCTCTGTTTCCCCGCCTCTGATTCCCCGCCTCTGTTTCCCCATATCTAATTCCCAACCTCTGATGCCCCAACTCTGATTCCCTGCCTCTGATTCCCCGCGTTCTATTCCCTGCCTCTGATTCCCCGCCTGTGATTCCCCATCTCTGATTCACCACCTCTGATTCCCCATCTCTGATTCCCCATATCTAATTCCCCGCCTCTGTTTGCCCGACTCTGATTCCCCGCCTCTGTTTCCCCATATCTGATTCCCCGCCTCTGAATCCCCAACTCTGATTCCCTGCCTCTGATTCCCCAGCTCTGATTCCCTGCCTTTGATTCCCCCGTCTGATTCCCAGCCTCTGAAACCCCGTGTCTGATTTCTTGCCTCTGATTCCCCGCCTCTGATTCCCCATCTCTGATTCACAGCCTCGGATTCCCCACCTCTGATTCCCCATCTCTGATTCCGCACATCTGATTCCCTGCCTCTGATTCCCCGACTCTGATCCCCACCTCTGATTCCCCAGCTCTGATTCCCCGCCTCTGATTCCCCAACTCTGATTCCCCGCCTCTGATTCCCCAGCTCTGATTCCCCGCCTCTGATTCCCCGTGTTTGATTCCCTGCCTCTGATTCCCCGCCTCTGATTCCCCATCTCTGATTCACCGCCTTTGATTCGCCACCTCTGATTCCCCATATCTGATTCCTCGCCTCTGTTTCCCCGCCTCTGATTCCCCGCCTCTGATTCCCCATATCTCATTCCCCGCCTCTGATTCCCCATCTCTGATTCCCGGACTCTGATTCCCCACCTCTGATTCCCGGCCTCTTATTCCCGGCATCTGATTCCGGCCTCTGATTCCCGGCCTCTGATTCCCTGCTTCTGATTCCCCATCTCTGATTCCGCAAATCTAATTCCCTGCCTCTGATTCCCCACCTCTGATTCCCCATATCTGATTCCCCGCCTCTGTTTCCCCGCCTCTGATTCCCCGCCTCTGTTTCCCCATATCTAAGTCCCCGCCTCTGATTCCCCAACTTTGATTCCCCACCTCTGATTCCCCAGCTCTGATTCCCCGCCTCTGATTCCCAGCCTCTGATTCCCAACCTCTGATTCCCCACCTCTGATTCCCCATATCTCATTCCCCGCCTCTGTTTCCCCGCCTCTGATTCCCCGCCTCTGTTTCCCCATATCTGATCCCCGCCTCTATTTGCCTGCATCTGATTCCCCGCCTCTGTTTCCCCATATCTGATTCCCCGCCTCTGAATCCCCATCTCTGATTCACAGCCTCTGATTCCCCACCTCTGATTCCCCATCTCTGATTCCGCACATCTGATTCCCTGCCTCTGATTCCCCGACTCTGATGCCCACCTCTGATTCCCCAGCTCTGATTCCCCGCCTCTGATTCCCCAACTCTGATTCCCCGCCTCTGATTCCCCAGCTCTGATTCCCCGCCTCTGATTCCCCGTGTTTGATTCCCTGCCTCTGATTCCCCGCCTCTGATTCCCCATCTCTGATTCACCGCCTTTGATTCGCCACCTCTGATTCCCCATATCTGATTCCTCGCCTCTGTTTCCCCGCCTCTGATTCCCCAGCTCTGATTCCCCAGCTCTGATTCCCCGCCTCTGATTTTCCGTGTTTGATTCCCTGCCTCTGATTCCCGGCCTCTGATTCCCCATCTCTGATTCACCGCCTTTGATTCGCCACCTCTGATTCCCCATATCTGATTCCCCGCCTCTGTTTCCCCGCCTCTGATTCCCCGCCTCTGATTCCCCAGCTCTGATTCCCCGCCTCTGATTCCCCAGCTCTGATTCCCCGCCTCTGATTCCCCGTGTTTGATTCCCTGCCTCTGATTCCCCGCCTCTGATTCCCCATCTCTGATTCACCGCCTTTGATTCGCCACCTCTGATTCCCCATATCTGATTCCTCGCCTCTGTTTCCCCGCCTCTGATTCCCCGCCTCTGATTCCCCAGCTCTGATTCCCCGCCTCTGATTTTCCGTGTTTGATTCCCTGCCTCTGATTCCCGGCCTCTGATTCCCCATCTCTGATTCACCGCCTTTGATTCGCCACCTCTGATTCCCCATATCTGATTCCCCGCCTCTGTTTCCCCGCCTCTGATTCCCCGCCTCTGATTCCCCAGCTCTGATTCCCCGCCTCTGATTCCCCGTGTTTGATTCCCTGCCTCTGATTCCCCGCCTCTGATTCCCCATCTCTGATTCACCGCCTTTGATTCGCCACCTCTGATTCCCCATATCTGATTCCTCGCCTCTGTTTCCCCGCCTCTGATTCCCCACCTCTGATTCCCCAGCTCTGATTCCCCGCCTCTGATTTTCCGTGTTTGATTCCCTGCCTCTGATTCCCGGCCTCTGATTCCCCATCTCTGATTCACCGCCTTTGATTCGCCACCTCTGATTCCCCATATCTGATTCCCCGCCTCTGTTTCCCCGCCTCTGATTCCCCGCCTCTGATTCCCCAGCTCTGATTCCCCGCCTCTGATTCCCCAGCTCTGATTCCCCGCCTCTGATTCCCCGTGTTTGATTCCCTGCCTCTGATTCCCCGCCTCTGATTCCCCATCTCTGATTCACCGCCTTTGATTCGCCACCTCTGATTCCCCATATCTGATTCCTCGCCTCTGTTTCCCCGCCTCTGATTCCCCGCCTCTGATTCCCCAGCTCTGATTCCCCGCCTCTGATTTTCCGTGTTTGATTCCCTGCCTCTGATTCCCGGCCTCTGATTCCCCATCTCTGATTCACCGCCTTTGATTCGCCACCTCTGATTCCCCATATCTGATTCCCCGCCTCTGTTTCCCCGCCTCTGATTCCCCGCCTCTGATTCCCCAGCTCTGATTCCCCGCCTCTGATTCCCCGTGTTTGATTCCCTGCCTCTGATTCCCCGCCTCTGATTCCCCATCTCTGATTCACCGCCTTTGATTCGCCACCTCTGATTCCCCATATCTGATTCCTCGCCTCTGTTTCCCCGCCTCTGATTCCCCGCATCTGATTCCCCAGCTCTGATTCCCCGCCTCTGATTTTCCGTGTTTGATTCCCTGCCTCTGATTCCCGGCCTCTGATTCCCCATCTCTGATTCACCGCCTTTGATTCGCCACCTCTGATATCCCCATATCTGATTCCTCGCCTCTGTTTCCCCGCCTCTGATTCCCCGCCTCTGATTCCCCAGCTCTGATTCCCCGCCTCTGATTTTCCGTGTTTGATTCCCTGCCTCTGATTCCCGGCCTCTGATTCCTCATATCTGATTCCCCGCCTCTGAATCCCCAACTCTGATTCCCTGCCTCTGATTCCCCAGCTCTGATTCCCCGCCTTTGATTCCCCCGTCTGATTCCCAGCCTCTGAAACCCCGTGTCTGATTTCTTGCCTCTGATTCACCGCCTCTGATTCCCCATCTCTGATTCACAGCCTCTGATTCCCCACCTCTGATTCCCAATCTCTGATTCCGCACATCTGATTCCCTGCCTCTGATTCCCCGACTCTGATCCCCACCTCTGATTCCCCAGCTCTGATTCCCCGCCTCTGATTCCCCAACTCTGATTCCCCGCCTCTGATTCCCCAGCTCTGATTCCCCGCCTCTGATTCCCCGTGTTTGATTCCCTGCCTCTGATTCCCCGCCTCTGATTCCCCATCTCTGATTCACCGCCTTTGATTCGCCACCTCTGATTCCCCATATCTGATTCCTCGCCTCTGTTTCCCCGCCTCTGATTCCCCGCCTCTGATTCCCCAGCTCTGATTCCCCGCCTCTGATTTTCCGTGTTTGATTCCCTGCCTCTGATTCCCCAGCTCTGATTCCCCGCCTTTGATTCCCCCGTCTGATTCCCAGCTTCTGAAACCCCGTGTCTGATTTCTTGCCTCTGATTCCCCGCCTCTGATTCCCCATTTCTGATTCACAGCCTCTGATTCCCCACCTCTGATTCCCCATCTCTGATTCCGCACATCTGATTCCCTGCCTCTGATTCCCCGCCTCTGATCCCCACCTCTGATTCCCCAGCTCTGATTCCCCGCCTCTGATTCCCCAACTCTGATTCCCCGCCTCTGATTCCCCAGCTCTGATTCCCCGCCTCTGATTCCCCGTGTTTGATTCCCTGCCTCTGATTCCCCGCCTCTGATTCCCCATCTCTGATTCACCACCTTTGATTCGCCACCTCTGATTCCCCATATCTGATTCCTCGCCTCTGTTTCCCGGCCTCTGATTCCCCGCCTCTGATTCCCCAGCTCTGATTCCCCGCCTCTGATTTTCCGTGTTTGATTCCCTGCCTCTGATTCCCGGCCTCTGATTCCCCATCTCTGATTCACCGCCTTTGATTCGCCACCTCTGATTCCCCATATCTGATTCCCCGCCTCTGTTTCCCCGCCTCTGATTCCCCGCTTCTGATTCCCCATATCTCATTCCCCGCCTCTGAATCCCCATCTCTGATTCCCGGACTCTGATTCCCTGCTTCTGATTCTGATTCCCTGCCTCTGATTCCCCATCTCTGATTCCGCACATCTGATTCCCTGCCTCTGATTCCCCGCCTCTGATTCCCCGCCTCTGTTTCCCAATATCTAAGTCCCCGCCTCTGATTCCCCAACTCTGATTCCCCACCTCTGATTCCCCAGCTCTGATTCCCCGCCTCTGATTCCCCGCATCTGATTCCCTGCATCTGATTCCAAGCCTCTGATTCCCTGCCTCTGATTCCCAACCTCTGATTCCCCACCTCTGATTCCGCACATCTGATTCCCTGCCTCTGATTCCCCGACTCTGATCCCCACCTCTGATTCCCCAGCTCTGATTCCCCGCCTCTGATTCCCCGTGTTTGATTCCCTGCCTCTGATTCCCCGCCTCTGATTCCCCATCTCTGATTCATAGCCTTTGATTCCCGGACTCTTATTCCCGGCATATGATTCCGGCCTCAGATTCCCGACCTCTGATTCCCTGCTTCTGATTCCCCATCTCTGATTCCGCAAATCTAATTCCCTGCCTCTGATTCCCCACCTCTGATTCCCCATATCTGATTCCCCACCTCTGTTTCCCGGCCTCTGATTCCCCGCTTCTGATTCTGATTCCCTGCCTCTGATTCCCCATCTCTGATTCCGCACATCTGATTCCCTGCCTCTGATTCCCCACCTCTGATTCCCCATATCTGATTTCCCGCCTCTGTTTCCCCGCCTCTGATTCCCCGCCTCTGTTTCCCCATATCTAATTCCCAACCTCTGATGCCCCAACTCTGATTCCCTGCCTCTGATTCCCCGCGTTCTATTCCCTGCCTCTGATTCCCCGCCTGTGATTCCCCATCTCTGATTCACCACCTCTGATTCCCCACCTCTGATTCCCCATATCTAATTCCCCGCCTCTGTTTGCCCGACTCTGATTCCCCGCCTCTGTTTCCCCATATCTGATTCCCCGCCTCTGAATCCCCAACTCTGATTCCCTGCCTCTGATTCCCCAGCTCTGATTCCCGACCTTTGATTCCCCCGTCTGATTCCCAGCCTCTGAAACCCCGTGTCTGATTTCTTGCCTCTGATTCCCCGCCTCTGATTCCCCATCTCTGATTCACAGCCTCGGATTCCCCACCTCTGATTCCCCATCTCTGATTCCGCACATCTGATTCCCTGCCTCTGATTCCCCGACTCTGATCCCCACCTCTGATTCCCCAGCTCTGATTCCCCGCCTCTGATTCCCCAACTCTGATTCCCCGCCTCTGATTCCCCAGCTCTGATTCCCCGCCTCTGATTCCCCGTGTTTGATTCCCTGCCTCTGATTCCCCGCCTCTGATTCCCCATCTCTGATTCACCGCCTTTGATTCGCCACCTCTGATTCCCCATATCTGATTCCTCGCCTCTGTTTCCCCGCCTCTGATTCCCCGCCTCTGATTCCCCATATCTCATTCCCCGCCTCTGATTCCCCATCTCTGATTCCCGGACTCTGATTCCCCACCTCTGATTCCCGGCCTCTTATTCCCGGCATCTGATTCCGGCCTCTGATTCCCGGCCTCTGATTCCCTGCTTCTGATTCCCCATCTCTGATTCCGCAAATCTAATTCCCTGCCTCTGATTCCCCACCTCTGATTCCCCATATCTGATTCCCCGCCTCTGTTTCCCCGCCTCTGATTCCCCGCCTCTGTTTCCCCATATCTAAGTCCCCGCCTCTGATTCCCCAACTTTGATTCCCCACCTCTGATTCCCCAGCTCTGATTCCCCGCCTCTGATTCCCAGCCTCTGATTCCCAACCTCTGATTCCCCACCTCTGATTCCCCATATCTCATTCCCCGCCTCTGTTTCCCCGCCTCTGATTCCCCGCCTCTGTTTCCCCATATCTGATCCCCGCCTCTATTTGCCTGCATCTGATTCCCCGCCTCTGTTTCCCCATATCTGATTCCCCGCCTCTGAATCCCCAACTCTGATTCCCTGCCTCTAATTTCCCAGCTCTGATTCCCCGCCTCTGATTCCCCGCGTCTGATTACCGGCCTCTGATTCCCCGCCTCTGATTCCCCATCTCTGATTCACAACCTCTGATTCCCCACCTCTGATACCCCATATCTGATTCCCCGCCTCTGTTTCCCCGCCTCTGATTCCCCACCTCTGATTCCCCATATCTGATTCCCCGCCTCTGTTTCCCCGCCTCTGATTCCCCGCCTCTGTTTCCCCATATCTAAGTCCCCGCCTCTGATTCCCCAACTTTGATTCCCCACCTCTGATTCCCCAGCTCTGATTCCCCGCCTCTGATTCCCAGCCTCTGATTCCCAACCTCTGATTCCCCACCTCTGATTCCCCATATCTCATTCCCCGCCTCTGTTTCCCCGCCTCTGATTCCCCGCCTCTGTTTCCCCATATCTGATCCCCGCCTCTATTTGCCTGCATCTGATTCCCCGCCTCTGTTTCCCCATATCTGATTCCCCGCCTCTGAATCCCCAACTCTGATTCCCTGCCTCTAATTTCCCAGCTCTGATTCCCCGCCTCTGATTCCCCGCGTCTGATTACCGGCCTCTGATTCCCCGCCTCTGATTCCCCATCTCTGATTCACAACCTCTGATTCCCCACCTCTGATACCCCATATCTGATTCCCCACCTCTGTTTCCCCGCCTCTGATTCCCCACCTCTGATTCCCAATATCTGATTCCCCGCCTCTGATTCCCCACCTCTGATTCCCCACCTTTGATTCGCCAGCTATGATTCCCCGCCTCTGATTCCCCGTGTTAGATTCCCTGCCTCTGATTCCCGGCCTCTGATTCCCCATCTCTGATTCACCGCCTTTGATTCGCCACCTCTGATTCCCCATATCTGATACCCGCCTCTGTTTCGCCGCCTCTTATTCCCCTCCTCTGATTCCCCATATCTCATTCCCCGCCTCTGAATCCCCATCTCTGATTCCCGGACTCTGATTCCCCACCTCTGATTCCCTGCTTCTGATTCTGATTCCCTGCCTTTGATTCCCCATCTCTGATTCCGCACATCTGATTCCCTGCCTCTGATTCCCCATCTCTGATTCCCCATATCTGATTCCCCGCCTCTGTTTCCCCGCCTCTGATTCCCCGCCTCTGTTTCCCAATATCTAAGTCCCCGCCTCTGATTCCCCAAATCTAATTCCCCACCTCTGATTCCCCAGCTCTGATTCCCCGCCTCTGATTCCCCGCATCTGATTCCCTGCATCTGATTCCAAGCCTCTTATTCCCTGCCTCTGATTCCCAACCTCTGATTCCCCACCTCTGATTCCCCATATCTGATTCCCAGCCTCTGTTTCCCCGCCTCTGATTCCCCGCCTCTGTTTCCCCATATCTGATTCCCGGCCTCTGGTTCCCCGCCTCTGATTCCCCGCCTCTGATTCCCTGCCTCTGATTCCCCATCTCCGATTCCGCACATCTGATTCCCTGCCTCTGATTCCCCGCCTCTGATTCCCCGCCTCTGATTCCCTGCCTCTGATTCCCAACCTCTGATTCCCCGTGTTTGATTCCCCGCCTCTGTTTCCCCGCCTCTGATTCCCCATATCTGATTCCCCGCCTCTGATTCCCCACCCCTGTTTCCCCATATCTGATTCCCTGCCTCTGATTCCCCAACTTTGATTCCCAGCATCTGATTCCCCAGCTCTGATTCCCCGCCTCTGATTCCCCGCATCTGATTCCCTGCATCTGATTCCAAGCCTCTGATTCCCTGCCTCTGATTTCCAACCTCTGACTCCCCACCTCTGATTCCCCATATCTGATCCCCAGCCTCTGTTTCCCCGCCTCTGTTTCCCCATATCTGATTCCCGGCCTCTGATTCCCTGCCTCTGATTCCCCGCCTCTGATTCCCTGCCTCTGATTCCCCATCTCCGATTCCGCACATCTGATTCCCTGCCTCTGATTCCCCGCCTCTGATTCCCCGCCTCTGATTCCCTGCATCTGATTCCCAACCTCTGATTCCCCACCTCTGATTCCCCGTGTTTGATTCCCCGCCTCTGTTTCCCCGCCTCTGATTCCCCGCCTCTGATTCCCCAACTCTAATTCCCCACCTCTAATTCCCCATATCTGATTCCCTGCCTCTGTTTCCCCGCCTCTGATTCCCCGCCTCTGTTTCCCCATATCTGATTCCCCGCCTCTGAATCCCCAACTCTGATTCCCTGCCTCTAATTTCCCAGCTCTGATTCCCCGCCTCTGATTCCCCGCGTCTGATTACCGGCCTCTGATTCCCCGCCTCTGATTCCCCATCTCTGATTCACAACCTCTGATTCCCCACCTCTGATACCCCATATCTGATTCCCCGCCTCTGTTTCCTCGCCTCTGATTCCCCACCTCTGATTCCCCATATCTGATTCCCCGCCTCTGTTTCCCCGCCTCTGATTCCCCGCCTCTGTTTCCCCATATCTAAGTCCCCGCCTCTGATTCCCCAACTTTGATTCCCCACCTCTGATTCCCCAGCTCTGATTCCCCGCCTCTGATTCCCAGCCTCTGATTCCCAACCTCTGATTCCCCACCTCTGATTCCCCATATCTCATTCCCCGCCTCTGTTTCCCCGCCTCTGATTCCCCGCCTCTGTTTCCCCATATCTGATCCCCGCCTCTATTTGCCTGCATCTGATTCCCCGCCTCTGTTTCCCCATATCTGATTCCCCGCCTCTGAATCCCCAACTCTGATTCCCTGCCTCTAATTTCCCAGCTCTGATTCCCCGCCTCTGATTCCCCGCGTCTGATTACCGGCCTCTGATTCCCCGCCTCTGATTCCCCATCTCTGATTCACAACCTCTGATTCCCCACCTCTGATACCCCATATCTGATTCCCCGCCTCTGTTTCCCCGCCTCTGATTCCCCACCTCTGATTCCCAATATCTGATTCCCCGCCTCTGATTCCCCACCTCTGATACCCCACCTTTGATTCGCCAGCTATGATTCCCCGCCTCTGATTCCCCGTGTTTGATTCCCTGCCTCTGATTCCCGGCCTCTGATTCCCCATCTCTGATTCACCGCCTTTGATTCGCCACCTCTGATTCCCCATATCTGATACCCGCCTCTGTTTCCCCGCCTCTTATTCCCCTCCTCTGATTCCCCATATCTCATTCCCCGCCTCTGAATCCCCATCTCTGATTCCCGGACTCTGATTCCCCACCTCTGATTCCCTGCTTCTGATTCTGATTCCCTGCCTTTGATTCCCCATCTCTGATTCCGCACATCTGATTCCCTGCCTCTGATTCCCCATCTCTGATTCCCCATATCTGATTCCCCGCCTCTGTTTCCCCGCCTCTGATTCCCCGCCTCTGTTTCCCAATATCTAAGTCCCCGCCTCTGATTCCCCAAATCTAATTCCCCAGCTCTGATTCCCCAGCTCTGATTCCCCGCCTCTGATTCCCCGCATCTGATTCCCTGCATCTGATTCCAAGCCTCTTATTCCCTGCCTCTGATTCCCAACCTCTGATTCCCCACCTCTGATTCCCCATATCTGATTCCCAGCCTCTGTTTCCCCGCCTCTGATTCCCCGCCTCTGTTTCCCCATATCTGATTCCCTGCCTCTGGTTCCCCGCCTCTGATTCCCCGCCTCTGATTCCCTGCCTCTGATTCCCCATCTCCGATTCCGCACATCTGATTCCCTGCCTCTGATTCCCCGCCTCTGATTCCCCGCCTCTGATTCCCTGCCTCTGATTCCCAACCTCTGATTCCCCGTGTTTGATTCCCCGCCTCTGTTTCCCCGCCTCTGATTCCCCGCCTCTGATTCCCCAACTCTAATTCCCCGCCTCTGATTCCCCATATCTGATTCCCCGCCTCTGATTCCCCACCCCTGTTTCCCCATATCTGATTCCCTGCCTCTGATTCCCCAACTTTGATTCCCAGCATCTGATTCCCCAGCTCTGATTCCCCGCCTCTGATTCCCCGCATCTGATTCCCTGCATCTGATTCCAAGCCTCTGATTCCCTGCCTCTGATTCCCAACCTCTGATTCCCCACCTCTGATACCCCATATCTGATCCCCAGCCTCTGTTTCCCCGCCTCTGTTTCCCCATATCTGATTCCCGGCCTCTGATTCCCTGCCTCTGATTCCCCGCCTCTGATTCCCTGCCTCTGATTCCCCATCTCCGATTCCGCACATCTGATTCCCTGCCTCTGATTCCCCGCCTCTGATTCCCCGCCTCTGATTCCCTGCATCTGATTCCCAACCTCTGATTCCCCACCTCTGATTCCCCGTGTTTGATTCCCCGCCTCTGTTTCCCCGCCTCTGATTCCCCGCCTCTGATTCCCCAACTCTAATTCCCCACCTCTAATTCCCCATATCTGATTCCCTGCCTCTGTTTCCCCGCCTCTGATTCCCCGCCCCTGTTTCCCCATATCTGATTCCCTGCCTCTGATTCCCCAACTTTGATTCCCAGCCTCTGATTCCCCAGCTCTGATTCCCCGCCTCTGATTCCCCGTGTTTGATTCCCTGCCTCTGATTCCCCGCCTCTGATTCCCCATCTCTGATTCACCGCCTTTGATTCGCCACCTCTGATTCCCCATATCTGATTCCCCACCTCTGTTTCCCCGCATCTGATTCCCCATCTCTGATTCACCGCCTTTGATTCGCCACCTCTGATTCCCCATATCTGATTCCTCGCCTCTGTTTCCCCGCCTCTGATTCCCCGCCTCTGATTCCCCATATCTCATTCCCCGCCTCTGATTCCCCATCTCTGATTCCCGGACTCTGATTCCCCACCTCTGATTCCCGGCCTCTTATTCCCGGCATCTGATTCCGGCCTCTGATTCCCGGCCTCTGATTCCCTGCTTCTGATTCCCCATCTCTGATTCCGCAAATCTAATTCCCTGCCTCTGATTCCCCACCTCTGATTCCCCATATCTGATTCCCCGCCTCTGTTTCCCCGCCTCTGATTCCCCGCCTCTGTTTCCCCATATCTAAGTCCCCGCCTCTGATTCCCCAACTTTGATTCCCCACCTCTGATTCCCCAGCTCTGATTCCCCGCCTCTGATTCCCAGCCTCTGATTCCCAACCTCTGATTCCCCACCTCTGATTCCCCATATCTCATTCCCCACCTCTGTTTCCCCGCCTCTGATTCCCCGCCTCTGTTTCCCCATATCTGATCCCCGCCTCTATTTGCCTGCATCTGATTCCCCGCCTCTGTTTCCCCATATCTGATTCCCCGCCTCTGAATCCCCAACTCTGATTCCCTGCCTCTAATTTCCCAGCTCTGATTCCCCGCCTCTGATTCCCCGCGTCTGATTACCGGCCTCTGATTCCCCGCCTCTGATTCCCCATCTCTGATTCACAACCTCTGATTCCCCACCTCTGATACCCCATATCTGATTCCCCGCCTCTGTTTCCCCGCCTCTGATTCCCCACCTCTGATTCCCCATATCTGATTCCCCGCCTCTGTTTCCCCGCCTCTGATTCCCCGCCTCTGTTTCCCCATATCTAAGTCCCCGCCTCTGATTCCCCAACTTTGATTCCCCACCTCTGATTCCCCAGCTCTGATTCCCCGCCTCTGATTCCCAGCCTCTGATTCCCAACCTCTGATTCCCCACCTCTGATTCCCCATATCTGATTCCCCGCCTCTGTTTCCCCGCCTCTGATTCCCCGCCTCTGTTTCCCCATATCTGATCCCCGCCTCTATTTGCCTGCATCTGATTCCCCGCCTCTGTTTCCCCATATCTGATTCCCCGCCTCTGAATCCCCAACTCTGATTCCCTGCCTCTAATTTCCCAGCTCTGATTCCCCGCCTCTGATTCCCCGCGTCTGATTACCGGCCTCTGATTCCCCGCCTCTGATTCCCCATCTCTGATTCACAACCTCTGATTCCCCACCTCTGATACCCCATATCTGATTCCCCGCCTCTGTTTCCCCGCCTCTGATTCCCCACCTCTGATTCCCAATATCTGATTCCCCGCCTCTGATTCCCCACCTCTGATTCCCCACCTTTGATTCGCCAGCTATGATTCCCCGCCTCTGATTCCCCGTGTTTGATTCCCTGCCTCTGATTCCCGGCCTCTGATTCCCCATCTCTGATTCACCGCCTTTGATTCGCCACCTCTGATTCCCCATATCTGATACCCGCCTCTGTTTCCCCGCCTCTTATTCCCCTCCTCTGATTCCCCATATCTCATTCCCCGCCTCTGAATACCCATCTCTGATTCCCGGACTCTGATTCCCCACCTCTGATTCCCTGCTTCTGATTCTGATTCCCTGCCTTTGATTCCCCATCTCTGATTCCGCACATCTGATTCCCTGCCTCTGATTCCCCATCTCTGATTCCCCATATCTGATTCCCCGCCTCTGTTTCCCCGCCTCTGATTCCCCGCCTCTGTTTCCCAATATCTAAGTCCCCGCCTCTGATTCCCCAAATCTAATTCCCCACCTCTGATTCCCCAGCTCTGATTCCCCGCCTCTGATTCCCCGCATCTGATTCCCTGCATCTGATTCCAAGCCTCTTATTCCCTGCCTCTGATTCCCAACCTCTGATTCCCCACCTCTGATTCCCCATATCTGATTCCCAGCCTCTGTTTCCCCGCCTCTGATTCCCCGCCTCTGTTTCCCCATATCTGATTCCCGGCCTCTGGTTCCCCGCCTCTGATTCCCCGCCTCTGATTCCCTGCCTCTGATTCCCCATCTCCGATTCCGCACATCTGATTCCCTGCCTCTGATTCCCCGCCTCTGATTCCCCGCCTCTGATTCCCTGCCTCTGATTCCCAACCTCTGATTCCCCGTGTTTGATTCCCCGCCTCTGGTCCCCGCCTCTGATTCCCCGCCTCTGATTCCCCAACTCTAATTCCCCGCCTCTGATTCCCCATATCTGATTCCCCGCCTCTGATTCCCCACCCCTGTTTCCCCATATCTGATTCCCTGCCTCTGATTCCCCAACTTTGATTCCCAGCATCTGATTCCCCAGCTCTGATTCCCGGCCTCTGATTCCCCGCATCTGATTCCCTGCATCTGATTCCAAGCCTCTGATTCCCTGCCTCTGATTCCCAACCTCTGATTCCCCACCTCTGATTCCCCATATCTGATCCCCAGCCTCTGTTTCCCCGCCTCTGTTTCCCCATATCTGATTCCCGGCCTCTGATTCCCTGCCTCTGATTCCCCGCCTCTGATTCCCTGCCTCTGATTCCCCATCTCCGATTCCGCACATCTGATTCCCTGCCTCTGATTCCCCGCCTCTGATTCCCCGCCTCTGATTCCCTGCATCTGATTCCCAACCTCTGATTCCCCACCTCTGATTCCCCGTGTTTGATTCCCCGCCTCTGTTTCCCCGCCTCTGATTCCCCGCCTCTGATTCCCCAACTCTAATTCCCCACCTCTAATTCCCCATATCTGATTCCCTGCCTCTGTTTCCCCGCCTCTGATTCCCCGCCCCTGTTTCCCCATATCTGATTCCCTGCCTCTGATTCCCCAACTTTGATTCCCAGCCTCTGATTCCCCAGCTCTGATTCCCCGCCTCTGATTCCCCGTGTTTGATTCCCTGCCTCTGATTCCCCGCCTCTGATTCCCCATCTCTGATTCACCGCCTTTGATTCGCCACCTCTGATTCCCCATATCTGATTCCCCACCTCTGTTTCCCCGCATCTGATTCCCCATCTCTGATTCACCGCCTTTGATTCGCCACCTCTGATTCCCCATATCTGATTCCTCGCCTCTGTTTCCCCGCCTCTGATTCCCCGCCTCTGATTCCCCATATCTCATTCCCCGCCTCTGATTCCCCATCTCTGATTCCCGGACTCTGATTCCCCACCTCTGATTCCCGGCCTCTTATTCCCGGCATCTGATTCCGGCCTCTGATTCCCGGCCTCTGATTCCCTGCTTCTGATTCCCCATCTCTGATTCCGCAAATCTAATTCCCTGCCTCTGATTCCCCACCTCTGATTCCCCATATCTGATTCCCCGCCTCTGTTTCCCCGCCTCTGATTCCCCGCCTCTGTTTCCCCATATCTAAGTCCCCGCCTCTGATTCCCCAACTTTGATTCCCCACCTCTGATTCCCCAGCTCTGATTCCCCGCCTCTGATTCCCAGCCTCTGATTCCCAACCTCTGATTCCCCACCTCTGATTCCCCATATCTCATTCCCCGCCTCTGTTTCCCCGCCTCTGATTCCCCGCCTCTGTTTCCCCATATCTGATCCCCGCCTCTATTTGCCTGCATCTGATTCCCCGCCTCTGTTTCCCCATATCTGATTCCCCGCCTCTGAATCCCCAACTCTGATTCCCTGCCTCTAATTTCCCAGCTCTGATTCCCCGCCTCTGATTCCCCGCGTCTGATTACCGGCCTCTGATTCCCCGCCTCTGATTCCCCATCTCTGATTCACAACCTCTGATTCCCCACCTCTGATACCCCATATCTGATTCCCCGCCTCTGTTTCCCCGCCTCTGATTCCCCACCTCTGATTCCCCATATCTGATTCCCCGCCTCTGTTTCCCCGCCTCTGATTCCCCGCCTCTGTTTCCCCATATCTAAGTCGCCGCCTCTGATTCCCCAACTTTGATTCCCCACCTCTGATTCCCCAGCTCTGATTCCCCGCCTCTGATTCCCAGCCTCTGATTCCCAACCTCTGATTCCCCACCTCTGATTCCCCATATCTCATTCCCCGCCTCTGTTTCCCCGCCTCTGATTCCCCGCCTCTGTTTCCCCATATCTGATCCCCGCCTCTATTTGCC
Source organism: Narcine bancroftii (assembly GCF_036971445.1). Classification (NCBI taxonomy): domain Eukaryota; kingdom Metazoa; phylum Chordata; class Chondrichthyes; order Torpediniformes; family Narcinidae; genus Narcine; species Narcine bancroftii. Next base: position 124,100,459 of record NC_091475.1, read on the forward strand.
TGCATCTGATTCCCCGCCTCTGTTTCCCCATATCTGATTCCCCGCCTCTGAATCCCCAACTCTGATTCCCTGCCTCTAATTTCCCAGCTCTGATTCCCCGCCTCTGATTCCCCGCGTCTGATTACCGGCCTCTGATTCCCCGCCTCTGATTCCCCATCTCTGATTCACAACCTCTGATTCCCCACCTCTGATACCCCATATCTGATTCCCCGCCTCTGTTTCCCCGCCTCTGATTCCCCACCTCTGATTCCCAATATCTGATTCCCCGCCTCTGATTCCCCACCTCTGATTCCCCACCTTTGATTCGCCAGCTATGATTCCCCGCCTCTGATTCCCCGTGTTTGATTCCCTGCCTCTGATTCCCGGCCTCTGATTCCCCATCTCTGATTCACCGCCTTTGATTCGCCACCTCTGATTCCCCATATCTGATACCCGCCTCTGTTTCCCCGCCTCTTATTCCCCTCCTCTGATTCCCCATATCTCATTCCCCGCCTCTGAATCCCCATCTCTGATTCCCGGACTCTGATTCCCCACCTCTGATTCCCTGCTTCTGATTCTGATTCCCTGCCTTTGATTCCCCATCTCTGATTCCGCACATCTGATTCCCTGCCTCTGATTCCCCATCTCTGATTCCCCATATCTGATTCCCCGCCTCTGTTTCCCCGCCTCTGAATCCCCGCCTCTGTTTCCCAATATCTAAGTCCCCGCCTCTGATTCCCCAAATCTAATTCCCCACCTCTGATTCCCCAGCTCTGATTCCCCGCCTCTGATTCCCCGCATCTGATTCCCTGCATCTGTTTCCCCATATCTGATTCCCGGCCTCTGGTTCCCCGCCTCTGATTCCCCGCCTCTGATTCCCTGCCTCTGATTCCCCATCTCCGATTCCGCACATCTGATTCCCTGCCTCTGATTCCCCGCCTCTGATTCCCCGCCTCTGATTCCCTGCCTCTGATTCCCAACCTCTGATTCCCCGTGTTTGATTCCCCGCCTCTGTTTCCCCGCCTCTGATTCCCCGCCTCTGATTCCCCAACTCTAATTCCCCGCCTCTGATTCCCCATATCTGATTCCCCGCCTCTGATTCCCCACCCCTGTTTCCCCATATCTGATTCCCTGCCTCTGATTCCCCAACTTTGATTCCCAGCATCTGATTCCCCAGCTCTGATTCCCCGCCTCTGATTCCCCGCATCTGATTCCCTGCATCTGATTCCAAGCCTCTGATTCCCTGCCTCTGATTCCCAACCTCTGATTCCCCACCTCTGATTCCCCATATCTGATCCCCAGCCTCTGTTTCCCCGCCTCTGTTTCCCCATATCTGATTCCCGGCCTCTGATTCCCTGCCTCTGATTCCCCGCCTCTGATTCCCTGCCTCTGATTCCCCATCTCCGATTCCGCACATCTGATTCCCTGCCTCTGATTCCCCGCCTCTGATTCCCCGCCTCTGATTCCCTGCATCTGATTCCCAACCTCTGATTCCCCACCTCTGATTCCCCGTGTTTGATTCCCCGCCTCTGTTTCCCCGCCTCTGATTCCCCGCCTCTGATTCCCCAACTCTAATTCCCCACCTCTAATTCCCCATATCTGATTCCCTGCCTCTGTTTCACCGCCTCTGATTCCCCGCCCCTGTTTCCCCATATCTGATTCCCTGCCTCTGATTCCCCAACTTTGATTCCCAGCCTCTGATTCCCCAGCTCTGATACCCCGCCTCTGATTCCCCGTGTTTGATTCCCTGCCTCTGATTCCCCGCCTCTGATTCCCCATCTCTGATTCACCGCCTTTGATTCGCCACCTCTGATTCCCCATATCTGATTCCCCACCTCTGTTTCCCCGCATCTGATTCCCCATCTCTGATTCACCGCCTTTGATTCGCCACCTCTGATTCCCCATATCTGATTCCTCGCCTCTGTTTCCCCGCCTCTGATTCCCCGCCTCTGATTCCCCATATCTCATTCCCCGCCTCTGATTCCCCATCTCTGATTCCCGGACTCTGATTCCCCACCTCTGATTCCCGGCCTCTTATTCCCGGCATCTGATTCCGGCCTCTGATTCCCGGCCTCTGATTCCCTGCTTCTGATTCCCCATCTCTGATTCCGCAAATCTAATTCCCTGCCTCTGATTCCCCACCTCTGATTCCCCATATCTGATTCCCCGCCTCTGTTTCCCCGCCTCTGATTCCCCGCCTCTGTTTCCCCATATCTAAGTCCCCGCCTCTGATTCCCCAACTTTGATTCCCCACCTCTGATTCCCCAGCTCTGATTCCCCGCCTCTGATTCCCAGCCTCTGATTCCCAACCTCTGATTCCCCACCTCTGATTCCCCATATCTCATTCCCCGCCTCTGTTTCCCCGCCTCTGATTCCCCGCCTCTGTTTCCCCATATCTGATCCCCGCCTCTATTTGCCTGCATCTGATTCCCCGCCTCTGTTTCCCCATATCTGATTCCCCGCCTCTGAATCCCCAACTCTGATTCCCTGCCTCTAATTTCCCAGCTCTGATTCCCCGCCTCTGATTCCCCGCGTCTGATTACCGGCCTCTGATTCCCCGCCTCTGATTCCCCATCTCTGATTCACAACCTCTGATTCCCCACCTCTGATACCCCATATCTGATTCCCCGCCTCTGTTTCCCCGCCTCTGATTCCCCACCTCTGATTCTCCATATCTGATTCCCCGCCTCTGTTTCCCCGCCTCTGATTCCCCGCCTCTGTTTCCCCATATCTAAGTCCCCGCCTCTGATTCCCCAACTTTGATTCCCCACCTCTGATTCCCCAGCTCTGATTCCCCGCCTCTGATTCCCAGCCTCTGATTCCCAACCTCTGATTCCCCACCTCTGATTCCCCATATCTGATTCCCCGCCTCTGTTTCCCCGCCTCTGATTCCCCGCCTCTGTTTCCCCATATCTGATCCCCGCCTCTATTTGCCTGCATCTGATTCCCCGCCTCTGTTTCCCCATATCTGATTCCCCGCCTCTGAATCCCCAACTCTGATTCCCTGCCTCTAATTTCCCAGATCTGATTCCCCGCCTCTGATTCCCCGCGTCTGATTACCGGCCTCTGATTCCCCGCCTCTGATTCCCCATCTCTGATTCACAACCTCTGATTCCCCACCTCTGATACCCCATATCTGATTCCCCGCCTCTGTTTCCCCGCCTCTGATTCCCCACCTCTGATTCCCAATATCTGATTCCCCGCCTCTGATTCCCCACCTCTGATTCCCCGCCTTTGATTCGCCAGCTATGATTCCCCGCCTCTGATTCCCCGTGTTTGATTCCCTGCCTCTGATTCCCGGCCTCTGATTCCCCATCTCTGATTCACCGCCTTTGATTCGCCACCTCTGATTCCCCATATCTGATACCCGCCTCTGTTTCCCCGCCTCTTATTCCCCTCCTCTGATTCCCCATATCTCATTCCCCGCCTCTGAATCCCCATCTCTGATTCCCGGACTCTGATTCCCCACCTCTGATTCCCTGCTTCTGATTCTGATTCCCTGCCTTTGATTCCCCATCTCTGATTCCGCACATCTGATTCCCTGCCTCTGATTCCCCATCTCTGATTCCCCATATCTGATTCCCCGCCTCTGTTTCCCCGCCTCTGCTTCCCCGCCTCTGTTTCCCAATATCTAAGTCCCCGCCTCTGATTCCCCAAATCTAATTCCCCACCTCTGATTCCCCAGCTCTGATTCCCCGCCTCTGATTCCCCGCATCTGATTCCCTGCATCTGATTCCAAGCCTCTTATTCCCTGCCTCTGATTCCCAACCTCTGATTCCCCACCTCTGATTCCCCATATCTGATTCCCAGCCTCTGTTTCCCCGCCTCTGATTCCCCGCCTCTGTTTCCCCATATCTGATTCCCGGCCTCTGGTTCCCCGCCTCTGATTCCCCGCCTCTGATTCCCTGCCTCTGATTCCCCATCTCCGATTCCGCACATCTGATTCCCTGCCTCTGATTCCCCGCCTCTGATTCCCCGCCTCTGATTCCCTGCCTCTGATTCCCAACCTCTGATTCCCCGTGTTTGATTCCCCGCCTCTGTTTCCCCGCCTCTGATTCCCCGCCTCTGATTCCCCAACTCTAATTCCCCGCCTCTGATTCCCCATATCTGATTCCCCGCCTCTGATTCCCCACCCCTGTTTCCCCATATCTGATTCCCTGCCTCTGATTCCCCAACTTTGATTCCCAGCATCTGATTCCCCAGCTCTGATTCCCCGCCTCTGATTCCCCGCATCTGATTCCCTGCATCTGATTCCAAGCCTCTGATTCCCTGCCTCTGATTCCCAACCTCTGATTCCCCACCTCTGATTCCCCATATCTGATCCCCAGCCTCTGATTCCCTGCCTCTGTTTCCCCATATCTGATTCCCGGCCTCTGATTCCCTGCCTCTGATTCCCCGCCTCTGATTCCCTGCCTCTGATTCCCCATCTCCGATTCCGCACATCTGATTCCCTGCCTCTGATTCCCCGCCTCTGATTCCCCGCCTCTGATTCCCTGCATCTGATTCCCAACCTCTGATTCCCCACCTCTGATTCCCCGTGTTTGATTCCCCGCCTCTGTTTCCCCGCCTCTGATTCCCCGCCTCTGATTCCCCAACTCTAATTCCCCACCTCTAATTCCCCATATCTGATTCCCTGCCTCTGTTTCCCCGCCTCTGATTCCCCATCTCTGATTCACCGCCTTTGATTCGCCACCTCTGATTCCCCATATCTGATTCCCCACCTCTGTTTCCCCGCATCTGATTCCCCGCCTCTGATTCTCCATATCTCATTCCCCGCCTCTGACTCCCCATCTCTGATTCCCGGACTCTGATTCCCCACCTCTGATTCCTGGCCTCTTATTCCCAGCATCTGATTCCAGGCCTCTGATTCCCGTCCTCTGACTCCCCGCTTCTGATTCTGATTCCCTGCCTCTGATTCCCCATCTCTGATTCAGCACATCTGATTACCTGCCTCTTATTCCCCACCTCTGATTCCCCATATCTGATTCCCCGCCTCTGTTTCCACGCCTCTGATTCCCCGCCTCTGTTTCCCCATATCTAATTCCCCACCTCTGATGCCCCAACTCTGATTCCCCGCCTCTGATTCCACAGCTCTGATTCCCCGCCTCTGATTCCCCACATCCGATTCCCCATATCTGATTCCCCGCCTCTGTTTCCCCGCCCCTGATTCCCCGCCTCTGTTTCCCCATATCTGAATCCCCGCCTCTGATTCCCAACTATGATTCCCCGCCTCTTATTCCCCAGCTCTGATTCCCCGCCTCTGTTTCCCCATATCTGATGCCCCGCCTCTATTTGCCCGCCTCTGATTCCCCGCCTCTGTTTCCCCATATCTGATTCCCCGCCTCTGATTCTCAACTATGATTCCCTGCCTCTAATTTCCCAGCTCTGATTCCCCGCCTCTGATTCCCCGTGTCTGATTTCCTGCCTCTGATTCCCCGCCTCTGATTACCCATGTCTGATTCACCGCCTCTGATTCCCCACCTCTGATTCCCCATCTCTGATTCCGCACATCCGATTCCCTGCCTCTGATTCCCCGCCTCTGATTCACTGCCTCTGCTTCCCCAGCTCTGATTCCCCGCCTGTGATTCCCCGCGTCTTATTCCCTGCTTCTGATTCTGATTCCCTGCCTCTGATTCCCCATCTCTGATTCCGCACATCTGATTCCCTGCCTCTGATTCCCCACCTCTGATTCCCCATATCTGATTCCCCGCCTCTGTTTCCCCACCTCTGATTCCCCGCCTCTGTTTCCCCATATCTAAGTCCCCGCCTCTGATTCCCCAACTCTGATTCCCCACCTCTGATTCCCCAGCTCTCATTCCCCGCCTCTGATCCCCGCATCTGATTCCCTGCATCTGATTCCCAGCCTCTGATTCCCTGCCTCTGATTCCCAACCTCTGATTCCCCACCTCTGATTCCCCATATCTGATTCCCCGCCTCTATTTGCCCGCCTCTGATTCCCCGCCTCTGTTTCCCCATATCTGATTCCCCGCCTCTGATTCCCAACTATGATTCCCTGCCTCTAATTTCCCAGCTCTGATTCCCCGCCTCTGATTCCCCGTGTCTGATTTCCTGCCTCTGATTCCCCGCCTCTGATTACCCATGTCTGATTCACCGCCTCTGATTCCCCACCTCTGATTCCCCATCTCTGATTCCGCACATCCGATTCCCTGCCTCTGATTCCCCGCCTCTGATTCACTGCCTCTGCTTCCCCAGCTCTGATTCCCCGCCTCTGATTCCCCGCGTCTTATTCCCTGCTTCTGATTCTGATTCCCTGCCTCTGATTCCCCATCTCTGATTCCGCACATCTGATTCCCTGCCTCTGATTCCCCACCTCTGATTCCCCATATCTGATTCCCCGCCTCTGTTTCCCCACCTCTGAATCCCCGACTCTGTTTCCCCATATCTAAGTCCCCGCCTCTGATTCCCCAACTCTGATTCCCCACCTCTGATTCCCCAGCTCTCATTCCCCGCCTCTGATCCCCGCATCTGATTCCCTGCATCTGATTCCCAGCCTCTGATTCCCTGCCTCTGATTCCCAACCTCTGATTCCCCACCTCTGATTCCGCACATCTGATTACCTGCCTCTGATTCCCCACCTCTGATTCCGCACATCTGATTCCCTGCCTCTGATTCCCCACCTCTGATTCCTCATATCTGATTCCTCGCCTCTGTTTCCCCGCCTCTGATTCCCCGCCTCTGATTCCCCAGCTCTCATTCCCCGCCTCTGATTTTCCGTGTTTGATTCCCTGCCTCTGATTCCCGGCCTCTGATTCCCCATCTCTGATTCACCGCCTTTGATTCGCCACCTCTGATTCCCCATATCTGATTCCCCGCCTCTGTTTCCCCGCCTCTGATTCCCCGCCTCTGATTCCCCATATCTCATTCCCCGCCTCTGAATCCCCATCTCTGATTCCCGGACTCTGATTCCCCACCTCTGATTCCCGGCCTCTTATTCCCTGCATCTGATTCCGGCCTCTGATTCCCGGCCTCTGATTCCCTGCTTCTGATTCCCCATCTCTGATTCCGCAAATCTAATTCCCTGCCTCTGATTCCCCACCTCTGATTCCCCATATCTGATTCCCCGCCTCTGTTTCCCGGCCTCTAATTCCCCGCTTCTGATTCTGATTCCCTGCCTCTGATTCCCCATCTCTGATTCCGCACATCTGATTCCCTGCCTCTGATTCCCAACCTCTGATTCCCCATCTCTGATTCATCGCCTTTGATTCGCCACCTCTGATTCCCCATATCTGATTCCTCGCCTCTGTTTCCCCGCCTCTGATTCCCTGCCTCTGATTCCCCATCTCTGATTCCGCACATCTGATTCCCTGCCTCTGATTCCCAACCTCTGATTCCCCATCTCTGATTCATCGCCTTTGATTCGCCACCTCTGATTCCCCATATCTGATTCCTCGCCTCTGTTTCCCCGCCTCTGATTCCCCGCCTCTGATTCCCCATATCTCATTCCCCGCCTCTGATTCCCCATCTCTGATTCCCGGACTCTGATTCCCCACCTCTGATTCCCGGCCTCTTATTCCCGGCATCTGATTCCGGCCTCTGATTCCCGGCCTCTGATTCCCTGCTTCTGATTCCCCATCTCTGATTCCGCAAATCTAATTCCCTGCCTCTGATTCCCCACCTCTGATTCCACATATCTGATTCCCCGCCTCTGTTTCCCGGCCTCTGATTCCCCGCTTCTGATTCTGATTCCCTGCCTCTGATTCCCCATCTCTGATTCCGCACATCTGATTCCCTGCCTCTGATTCCCCACCTCTGATTCCCCATATCTGATTTCCCGCCTCTGTTTCCCCGCCTCTGATTCCCCGCCTCTGTTTCCCCATATCTAATTCCCAACCTCTGATGCCCCAACTCTGATTCCCTGCCTCTGATTCCCCGCGTTCTATTCCCTGCCTCTGATTCCCCGCCTGTGATTCCCCATCTCTGATTCACCACCTCTGATTCCCCACCTCTGATTCCCCATATCTGATTCCCCGCCTCTGAATCCCCAACTCTGATTCCCTGCCTCTGATTCCCCAGCTCTGATTCCCCGCCTTTGATTCCCCCGTCTGATTCCCAGCCTCTGAAACCCCGTGTCTGATTTCTTGCCTCTGATTCCCCGCCTCTGATTCCCCATCTCTGATTCACAGCCTCTGATTCCCCACCTCTGATTCCCCAACACTGATTCCGCACATCTGATTCCCTGCCTCTGATTCCCCGACTCTGATCCCCACCTCTGATTCCCCAACACTGATTCCCCGCCTCTGATTCCCCAGCTCTGATTCCCCGCCTCTGATTCCCCGTGTTTGATTCCCTGCCTCTGATTCCCCGACTCTGCTTCCCCAGCTCTGATTCCCCGCCTGTGATTCCCCGCGTCTTATTCCCTGCTTCTGATTCTGATTCCCTGCCTCTGATTCCCCATCTCTGATTCCGCACATCTGATTCCCTGCCTCTGATTCCCCACCTCTGATTCCCCATATCTGATTCCCCGCCTCTGTTTCCCCACCTCTGATTCCCCGCCTCTGTTTCCCCATATCTAAGTCCCCGCCTCTGATTCCCCAACTCTGATTCCCCACCTCTGATTCCCCAGCTCTCATTCCCCGCCTCTGATCCCCGCATCTGATTCCCTGCATCTGATTCCCAGCCTCTGATTCCCTGCCTCTGATTCCCAACCTCTGATTCCCCACCTCTGATTCCCCATATCTGATTCCCCGCCTCTATTTGCCCGCCTCTGATTCCCCGCCTCTGTTTCCCCATATCTGATTCCCCGCCTCTGATTCCCAACTATGATTCCCTGCCTCTAATTTCCCAGCTCTGATTCCCCGCCTCTGATTCCCCGTGTCTGATTTCATGCCTCTGATTCCCCGCCTCTGATTACCCATGTCTGATTCACCGCCTCTGATTCCCCACCTCTGATTCCCCATCTCTGATTCCGCACATCCGATTCCCTGCCTCTGATTCCCCGCCTCTGATTCACTGCCTCTGCTTCCCCAGCTCTGATTCCCCGCCTCTGATTCCCCGCGTCTTATTCCCTGCTTCTGATTCTGATTCCCTGCCTCTGATTCCCCATCTCTGATTCCGCACATCTGATTCCCTGCCTCTGATTCCCCACCTCTGATTCCCCATATCTGATTCCCCGCCTCTGTTTCCCCACCTCTGAATCCCCGCCTCTGTTTCCCCATATCTAAGTCCCCGCCTCTGATTCCCCAACTCTGATTCCCCACCTCTGATTCCCCAGCTCTCATTCCCCGCCTCTGATCCCCGCATCTGATTCCCTGCATCTGATTCCCAGCCTCTGATTCCCTGCCTCTGATTCCCAACCTCTGATTCCCCACCTCTGAATCCGCACATCTGATTACCTGCCTCTGATTCCCCACCTCTGATTCCGCACATCTGATTACCTGCCTCTGATTCCCCACCTCTGATTCCCCATATCTGATTCCTCGCCTCTGTTTCCCCGCCTCTGATTCCCCGCCTCTGATTCCCCAGCTCTCATTCCCCGCCTCTGATTTTCCGTGTTTGATTCCCTGCCTCTGATTCCCGGCCTCTGATTCCCCATCTCTGATTCACCGCCTTTGATTCGCCACCTCTGATTCCCCATATCTGATTCCCCGCCTCTGTTTCCCCGCCTCTGATTCCCCGCCTCTGATTCCCCATATCTCATTCCCCGCCTCTGAATCCCCATCTCTGATTCCCGGACTCTGATTCCCCACCTCTGATTCCCGGCCTCTTATTCCCTGCATCTGATTCCGGCCTCTGATTCCCGGCCTCTGATTCCCTGCTTCTGATTCCCCATCTCTGATTCCGCAAATCTAATTCCCTGCCTCTGATTCCCCACCTCTGATTCCCCATATCTGATTCCCCGCCTCTGTTTCCCGGCCTCTAATTCCCCGCTTCTGATTCTGATTCCCTGCCTCTGATTCCCCATCTCTGATTCCGCACATCTGATTCCCTGCCTCTGATTCCCAACCTCTGATTCCCCATCTCTGATTCATCGCCTTTGATTCGCCACCTCTGATTCCCCATATCTGATTCCTCGCCTCTGTTTCCCCGCCTCTGATTCCCCGCCTCTGATTCCCCATATCTCATTCCCCGCCTCTGATTCCCCATCTCTGATTCCCGGACTCTGATTCCCCACCTCTGATTCCCGGCCTCTTATTCCCGGCATCTGATTCCGGCCTCTGATTCCCGGCCTCTGATTCCCTGCTTCTGATTCCCCATCTCTGATTCCGCAAATCTAATTCCCTGCCTCTGATTCCCCACCTCTGATTCCCCATATCTGATTCCCCGCCTCTGTTTCCCGGCCTCTGATTCCCCGCTTCTGATTCTGATTCCCTGCCTCTGATTCCCCATCTCTGATTCCGCACATCTGATTCCCTGCCTCTGATTCCCCACCTCTGATTCCCCATATCTGATTTCCCGCCTCTGTTTCCCCGCCTCTGATTCCCCGCCTCTGTTTCCCCATATCTAATTCCCAACCTCTGATGCCCCAACTCTGATTCCCTGCCTCTGATTCCCCGCGTTCTATTCCCTGCCTCTGATTCCCCGCCTGTGATTCCCCATCTCTGATTCACCACCTCTGATTCCCCACCTCTGATTCCCCATATCTGATTCCCCGCCTCTGAATCCCCAACTCTGATTCCCTGCCTCTGATTCCCCAGCTCTGATTCCCCGCCTTTGATTCCCCCGTCTGATTCCCAGCCTCTGAAACCCCGTGTCTGATTTCTTGCCTCTGATTCCCCGCCTCTGATTCCCCATCTCTGATTCACAGCCTCTGATTCCCCACCTCTGATTCCCCAACACTGATTCCGCACATCTGATTCCCTGCCTCTGATTCCCCGACTCTGATCCCCACCTCTGATTCCCCAGCTCTGATTCCCCGCCTCTGATTCCCCAACACTGATTCCCCGCCTCTGATTCCCCAGCTCTGATTCCCCGCCTCTGATTCCCCGTGTTTGATTCCCTGCCTCTGATTCCCCGCCTCTGATTCCCCATCTCTGATTCACCGCCTTTGATTCGCCACATCTGATACCCCATATCTGATTCCTCGCCTCTGTTTCCCCGCCTCTGATTTACTGCCTCTGCTTCCCCAGCTCTGATTCCCCGCCTGTGATTCCCCGCGTCTTATTCCCTGCTTCTGATTCTGATTCCCTGCCTCTGATTCCCCATCTCTGATTCCGCACATCTGTTTCACTGCCTCTGATTCCCCACCTCTGATTCCCCATATCTGATTCCCCGCCTCTGTTTCCCCACCTCTGATTCCCCGCCTCTGTTTCCCCATATCTAAGTCCCCGCCTCTGATTCCCCAACTCTGATTCCCCACCTCTGATTCCCCAGCTCTCATTCCCCGCCTCTGATCCCCGCATCTGATTCCCTGCATCTGATTCCCAGCCTCTGATTCCCTGCCTCTGATTCCCAACCTCTGATTCCCCACCTCTGATTCCCCATATCTGATTCCCCGCCTCTATTTGCCCGCCTCTGATTCCCAGCCTCTGTTTCCCCATATCTGATTCCCCGCCTCTGATTCCCAACTATGATTCCCTGCCTCTAATTTCCCAGCTCTGATTCCCCGCCTCTGATTCCCCGTGTCTGATTTCCTGCCTCTGATTCCCCGCCTCTGATTACCCATGTCTGATTCACCGCCTCTGATTCCCCACCTCTGATTCCCCATCTCTGATTCCGCACATCCGATTCCCTGCCTCTGATTCCCCGCCTCTGATTCACTGCCTCTGCTTCCCCAGCTCTGATTCCCCGCCTCTGATTCCCCGCGTCTTATTCCCTGCTTCTGATTCTGATTCCCTGCCTCTGATTCCCCATCTCTGATTCCGCACATCTGATTCCCTGCCTCTGATTCCCCACCTCTGATTCCCCATATCTGATTCCCCGCCTCTGTTTCCCCACCTCTGAATCCCCGACTCTGTTTCCCCATATCTAAGTCCCCGCCTCTGATTCCCCAACTCTGAATCCCCACCTCTGATTCCCCAGCTCTCATTCCCCGCCTCTGATCCCCGCATCTGATTCCCTGCATCTGATTCCCAGCCTCTGATTCCCTGCCTCTGATTCCCAACCTCTGATTCCCCACCTCTGATTCTGCACATCTGATTACCTGCCTCTGATTCCCCACCTCTGATTCCGCACATCTGATTACCTGCCTCTGATTCCCCACCTCTGATTCCCCATATCTGATTCCTCGCCTCTGTTTCCCCGCCTCTGATTCCCCGCCTCTGATTCCCCAGCTCTCATTCCCCGCCTCTGATTTTCCGTGTTTGATTCCCTGCCTCTGATTCCCGGCCTCTGATTCCCCATCTCTGATTCACCGCCTTTGATTCGCCACCTCTGATTTCCCATATCTGATTCCCCGCCTCTGTTTCCCCGCCTCTGATTCCCCGCCTCTGATTCCCCATATCTCATTCCCCGCCTCTGAATCCCCATCTCTGATTCCCGGACTCTGATTCCCCACCTCTGATTCCCGGCCTCTTATTCCCTGCATCTGATTGCGGCCTCTGATTCCCGGCCTCTGATTCCCTGCTTCTGATTCCCCATCTCTGATTCCGCAAATCTAATTCCCTGCCTCTGATTCCCCACCTCTGATTCCCCATATCTGATTCCCCGCCTCTGTTTCCCGGCCTCTAATTCCCCGCTTCTGATTCTGATTCCCTGCCTCTGATTCCCCATCTCTGATTCCGCACATCTGATTCCCTGCCTCTGATTCCCAACCTCTGATTCCCCATCTCTGATTCATCGCCTTTGATTCGCCACCTCTGATTCCCCATATCTGATTCCTCGCCTCTGTTTCCCCGCCTCTGATTCCCCGCCTCTGATTCCCCATATCTCATTCCCCGCCTCTGATTCCCCATCTCTGATTCCCGGACTCTGATTCCCCACCTCTGATTCCCGGCCTCTTATTCCCGGCATCTGATTCCGGCCTCTGATTCCCGGCCTCTGATTCCCTGCTTCTGATTCCCCATCTCTGATTCCGCAACTCTAATTCCCTGCCTCTGATTCCCCACCTCTGATTCCCCATATCTGATTCCCCGCCTCTGTTTCCCGGCCTCTGATTCCCCGCTTCTGATTCTGATTCCCTGCCTCTGATTCCCCATCTCTGATTCCGCACATCTGATTGCCTGCCTCTGATTCCCCACCTCTGATTCCCCATATCTGATTTCCCGCCTCTGTTTCCCCGCCTCTGATTCCCCGCCTCTGTTTCCCCATATCTAATTCCCAACCTCTGATGCCCCAACTCTGATTCCCGGACTCTGATTCCCCACCTCTGATTCCCGGCCTCTTATTCCCGGCATCTGATTCCGGCCTCTGATTCCCGGCCTCTGATTCCCTGCTTCTGATTCCCCATCTCTGATTCCGCAAATCTAATTCCCTGCCTCTGATTCCCCACCTCTGATTCCCCATATCTGATTCCCCGCCTCTGTTTCCCGGCCTCTGATTCCCCGCTTCTGATTCTGATTCCCTGCCTCTGATTCCCCATCTCTGATTCCGCACATCTGATTCCCTGCCTCTGATTCCCCACCTCTGATTCCCCATATCTGATTTCCCGCCTCTGTTTCCCCGCCTCTGATTCCCCGCCTCTGTTTCCCCATATCTAATTCCCAACCTCTGATGCCCCAACTCTGATTCCCTGCCTCTGATTCCCCGCGTTCTATTCCCTGCCTCTGATTCCCCGCCTGTGATTCCCCATCTCTGATTCACCACCTCTGATTCCCCACCTCTGATTCCCCATATCTGATTCCCCGCCTCTGAATCCCCAACTCTGATTCCCTGCCTCTGATTCCCCAGCTCTGATTCCCCGCCTTTGATTCCCCCGTCTGATTCCCAGCCTCTGAAACCCCGTGTCTGATTTCTTGCCTCTGATTCCCCGCCTCTGATTCCCCATCTCTGATTCACAGCCTCTGATTCCCCACCTCTGATTCCCCAACACTGATTCCGCACATCTGATTCCCTGCCTCTGATTCCCCGACTCTGATCCCCACCTCTGATTCCCCAGCTCTGATTCCCCGCCTCTGATTCCCCAACACTGATTCCCCGCCTCTGATTCCCCAGCTCTGATTCCCCGCCTCTGATTCCCCGTGTTTGATTCCCTGCCTCTGATTCCCCGCCTCTGATTCCCCATCTCTGATTCACCGCCTTTGATTCGCCACCTCTGATACCCCATATCAGATTCCTCGCCTCTGTTTCCCCGCCTCTGATTCCCCATCTCTGATTCCGCACATCTGATTCCCTGCCTCTGATTCCCCACCTCTGATTCCCCATATCTGATTCCCCGCCTCTGTTTCCCCACCTCTGATTCCCCGCCTCTGTTTCCCCATATCTAAGTCCCCGCCTCTGATTCCCCAACTCTGATTCCCCACCTCTGATTCCCCAACTCTCATTCCCCGCCTCTGATCCCCGCATCTGATTCCCTGCATCTGATTCCCAGCCACTGATTCCCTGCCTCTGATTCCCAACCTCTGATTCCCCACCTCTGATTCCCCATATCTGATTCCCCGCCTCTATTTGCCCGCCTCTGATTCCCCGCCTCTGTTTCCCCATATCTGATTCCCCGCCTCTGATTCCCAACTATGATTCCCTGCCTCTAATTTCCCAGCTCTGATTCCCCGCCTCTGATTCCCCGTGTCTGATTTCCTGCCTCTGATTCCCCGCCTCTGATTACCCATGTCTGATTCACCGCCTCTGATTCCCCACCTCTGATTCACCATCTCTGATTCCGCACATCCGATTCCCTGCCTCTGATTCCCCGCCTCTGATTCACTGCCTCTGCTACCCCAGCTCTGATTCCCCGCCTGTGATTCCCCGCGTCTTATTCCCTGCTTCTGATTCTGATTCCCTGCCTCTGATTCCCCATCTCTGATTCCGCACATCTGATTCCCTGCCTCTGATTCCCCACCTCTGATTCCCCATATCTGATTCCCCGCCTCTGTTTCCCCACCTCTGATTCCCCGCCTCTGTTTCCCCATATCTAAGTCCCCGCCTCTGATTCCCCAACTCTGATTCCCCACCTCTGATTCCCCAACTCTCATTCCCCGCCTCTGATCCCCGCATCTGATTCCCTGCATCTGATTCCCAGCCACTGATTCCCTGCCTCTGATTCCCAACCTCTGATTCCCCACCTCTGATTCCCCATATCTGATTCCCCGCCTCTATTTGCCCGCCTCTGATTCCCCGCCTCTGTTTCCCCATATCTGATTCCCCGCCTCTGATTCCCAACTATAATTCCCTGCCTCTAATTTCCCAGCTCTGATTCCCCGCCTCTGATTCCCCGTGTCTGATTTCCTGCCTCTGATTCCCCGCCTCTGATTACCCATGTCTGATTCACCGCCTCTGATTCCCCACCTCAAATTCCCCATCTCTGATTCCGCACATCCGATTCCCTGCCTCTGATTCCCCGCCTCTGATTCACTGCCTCTGCTACCCCAGCTCTGATTCCCCGCCTCTGATTCCCCGTGTCTTATTCCCTGCTTCTGATTCTGAATCCCTGCCTCTGATTCCCCATCTCTGATTCCGCACATCTGATTCCCTGCCTCTGATTCCCCACCTCTGATTCCCCATATCTGATTCCCCGCCTCTGTTTCCCCACCTCTGAATCCCCGCCTCTGTTTCCCCATATCTAAGTCCCCGCCTCTGATTCCCCAACTCTGATTCCCCACCTCTGATTCCCCAGCTCTCATTCCCCGCCTCTGATCCCCGCATCTGATTCCCTGCATCTGATTCCCAGCCTCTGATTCCCTGCCTCTGATTCCCAACCTCTGATTCCCCACCTCTGATTCCGCACATCTGATTACCTGCCTCTGATTCCCCACCTCTGATTCCGCACATCTGATTACCTGCCTCTGATTCCCCACCTCTGATTCCCCATATCTGATTCCTCGCCTCTGTTTCCCCGCCTCTGATTCCCCGCCTCTGATTCCCCAGCTCTGATTCCCCGCCTCTGATTTTCCGTGTTTGATTCCCTGCCTCTGATTCCCGGCCTCTGATTCCCCATCTCTGATTCACCGCCTTTGATTCGCCACCTCTGATTCCCCATATCTGATTCCCCGCCTCTGTTTCCCCGCCTCTGATTCCCCGCCTCTGATTCCCCATATCTCATTCCCCGCCTCTGAATCCCCATCTCTGATTCCCGGACTCTGATTCCCCACCTCTGATTCCCGGCCTCTTATTCCCTGCATCTGATTCCGGCCTCTGATTCCCGGCCTCTGATTCCCTGCTTCTGATTCCCCATCTCTGATTCCGCAAATCTAATTCCCTGCCTCTGATTCCCCACCTCTGATTCCCCATATCTGATTCCCCGCCTCTGTTTCCCGGCCTCTAATTCCCCGCTTCTGATTCTGATTCCCTGCCTCTGATTCCCCATCTCTGATTCCGCACATCTGATTCCCTGCCTCTGATTCCCAACCTCTGATTCCCCATCTCTGATTCATCGCCTTTGATTCGCCACCTCTGATTCCCCATATCTGATTCCTCGCCTCTGTTTCCCCGCCTCTGATTCCCCGCCTCTGATTCCCCATATCTCATTCCCCGCCTCTGATTCCCCATCTCTGATTCCCGGACTCTGATTCCCCACCTCTGATTCCCGGCCTCTTATTCCCGGCATCTGATTCCGGCCTCTGATTCCCGGCCTCTGATTCCCTGCTTCTGATTCCCCATCTCTGATTCCGCAAATCTAATTCCCTGCCTCTGATTCCCCACCTCTGATTCCCCATATCTGATTCCCCGCCTCTGTTTCCCGGCCTCTGATTCCCCGCTTCTGATTCTGATTCCCTGCCTCTGATTCCCCATCTCTGATTCCGCACATCTGATTGCCTGCCTCTGATTCCCCACCTCTGATTCCCCATATCTGATTTCCCGCCTCTGTTTCCCCGCCTCTGATTCCCCGCCTCTGTTTCCCCATATCTAATTCCCAACCTCTGATGCCCCAACTCTGATTCCCTGCCTCTGATTCCCCGCGTTCTATTCCCTGCCTCTGATTCCCCGCCTGTGATTCCCCATCTCTGATTCACCACCTCTGATTCCCCACCTCTGATTCCCCATATCTGATTCCCCGCCTCTGAATCCCCAACTCTGATTCCCTGCCTCTGATTCCCCAGCTCTGATTCCCCGCCTTTGATTCCCCCGTCTGATTCCCAGCCTCTGAAACCCCGTGTCTGATTTCTTGCCTCTGATTCCCCGCCTCTGATTCCCCATCTCTGATTCACAGCCTCTGATTCCCCACCTCTGATTTCCCATCACTGATTCCGCACATCTGATTCCCTGCCTCTGATTCCCCGACTCTGATCCCCACCTCTGATTCCCCAGCTCTGATTCCCCGCCTCTGATTCCCCAACACTGATTCCCCGCCTCTGATTCCCCAGCTCTGATTCCCCGCCTCTGATTCCCCGTGTTTGATTCCCTGCCTCTGATTCCCCGCCTCTGATTCCCCATCTCTGATTCACCGCCTTTGATTCGCCACCTCTGATACCCCATATCTGATTCATCGCCTCTGTTTCCCCGCCTCTGATTCCCCGCCTCTGATTCCCCAGCTCTGATTCCCCGCCTCTGATTTTCCGTGTTTGATTCCCTGCCTGGGATTCCCCAGCTCTGATTCCCCGCCTTTGATTCCCCCGTCTGATTCCCAGCCTCTGAAACCCCGTGTCTGATTTCTTGCCTCTGATTCCCCGCCTCTGATTCCCCATCTCTGATTCACAGCCTCTGATTCCCCACCTCTGATTCCCCATCTCTGATTCCGCACATCTGATTCCCTGCCTCTGATTCCCCGACTCTGATGCCCACCTCTGATTCCCCAGCTCTGATTCCCCGCCTCTGATTCCCCAACTCTGATTCCCCGCCTCTGATTCCCCAGCTCTGATTCCCCGCCTCTGATTCCCCGTGTTTGATTCCCTGCCTCTGATTCCCCGCCTCTGATTCCCCATCTCTGATTCACCTCCTGTGATTCGCCACCTCTGATTCCCCATATCTGATTCCTCGCCTCTGTTTCCCCGCCTCTGATTCCCCACCTCTGATTCCCCAGCTCTGATTCCCCGCCTCTGATTTTCCGTGTTTGATTCCCTGCCTCTGATTCCCGGCCTCTGATTCCCCATCTCTGATTCACCGCCTTTGATTCGCCACCTCTGATTCCCCATATCTGATTCCACGCCTCTGTTTCCCCGCCTCTGATTCCCCGCCTCTGATTCCCCAGCTCTGATTCCCCGCCTCTGATTCCCCAGCTCTGATTCCCCGCCTCTGATTCCCCGTGTTTGATTCCCTGCCTCTGATTCCCCGCCTCTGATTCCCCATCTCTGATTCACCGCCTTTGATTCGCCACCTCTGATTCCCCATATCTGATTCCTCGCATCTGTTTCCCCGCCTCTGATTCCCCGCCTCTGATTCCCCAGCTCTGATTCCCCGCCTCTGATTTTCCGTGTTTGATTCCCTGCCTCTGATTCCCGGCCTCTGATTCCCCATCTCTGATTCACCGCCTTTGATTCGCCACCTCTGATTCCCCATATCTGATTCCCCGTCTCTGTTTCCCCGCCTCTGATTCCCCACCTCTGATTCCCCAGCTCTGATTCCCCGCCTCTGATTCCCCGTGTTTGATTCCCTGCCTCTGATTCCCCGCCTCTGATTCCCCATCTCTGATTCACCGCCTTTGATTCGCCACCTCTGATTCCCCATATCTGATTCCTCGCCTCTGTTTCCCCGCCTCTGATTCCCCGCATCTGATTCCCCAGCTCTGATTCCCCGCCTCTGATTTTCCGTGTTTGATTCCCTGCCTCTGATTCCCGGCCTCTGATTCCCCATCTCTGATTCACCGCCTTTGATTCGCCACCTCTGATTCCCCATATCTGATTCCTCGCCTCTGTTTCCCCGCCTCTGATTCCCCGCCTCTGATTCCCCATTCTGATTCCCCGCCTCTGATTTTCCGTGTTTGATTCCCTGCCTCTGATTCCCGGCCTCTGATTCCCCATATCTGATTCCCCGCCTCTGAATCCCCAACTCTGATTCCCTGCCTCTGATTCCCCAGCTCTGATTCCCCGCCTTTGATTCCCGCGTCTGATTCCCAGCCTCTGAAACCCCGTGTCTGATTTCTTGCCTCTGATTCCCCGCCTCTGATTCCCCATCTCTGATTCACAGCCTCTGATTCCCCAACTCTGATTCCCAATCTCTGATTCCGCACATCTGATTCCCTGCCTCTGATTCCCCGACTCTGATCCCCACCTCTGATTCCCCAGCTCTGATTCCCCGCCTCTGATTCCCCAACTCTGATTCCCGCCTCTGATTCCCCAGCTCTGATTCCCCGCCTCTGATTCCCCGTGTTTGATTCCCTGCCTCTGATTCCCCGCCTCTGATTCCCCATCTCTGATTCACCGCCTTTGATTCGCCACCTCTGATTCCCCATATCTGATTCCTCGCCTCTGTTTCCCCGCCTCTGATTCCCCGCCTCTGATTCCCCAGCTCTGATTCCCCGCCTCTGATTTTCCGTGTTTGAATCCCTGCCTCTGATTCCCCAGCTCTGATTCCCCGCCTTTGATTCCCCCGTCTGATTCCCAGGCTCTGAAACCCCGTGTCTGATTTCTTGCCTCTGATTCCCCGCCTCTGATTCCCCATCTCTGATTCACAGCCTCTGATTCCCCACCTCTGATTCCCCATCTCTGATTCCGCACATCTGATTCCCTGCCTCTGATTCCCCGACTCTGATCCCCACCTCTGATTCCCCAGCTCTGATTCCCCGCCTCTGATTCCCCAACTCTGATTCCCCGCCTCTGATTCCCCAGCTCTGATTCCCCGCCTCTGATTCCCCGTGTTTGATTCCCTGCCTCTGATTCCCCGCCTCTGATTCCCCATCTCTGATTCACCACCTTTGATTCGCCACCTCTGATTCCCCATATCTGATTCCTCGCCTCTGTTTCCCCGCCTCTGATTCCCCGCCTCTGATTCCCCAGCTCTGATTCCCCGCCTCTGATTTTCCGTGTTTGATACCCTGCCTCTGATTCCCGGCCTCTGATTCCCCATCTCTGATTCACCGCCTTTGATTCGCCACCTCTGATTCCCCATATCTGATTCCCCGCCTCTGTTTCCCCGCCTCTGATTCCCCGCTTCTGATTCCCCATATCTCATTCCCCGCCTCTGAATCCCCATCTCTGATTCCCGGACTCTGATTCCCCACCTCTGATTCCCGGCCTCTTATTCCCGGCATCTGATTCCGGCCTCTGATTCCCGGCCTCTGATTCCCTGCTTCTGATTCTGATTCCCTGCCTCTGATTCCCCATCTCTGATTCCGCACATCTGATTCCCTGCCTCTGATTCCCCGCCTCTGATTCCCCGCCTCTGTTTCCCAATATCTAAGTCCCCGCCTCTGATTCCCCAACTCTGATTCCCCACCTCTGATTCCCCAGCTCTGATTCCACGCCTCTGATTCCCCGCATCTGATTCCCTGCATCTGATTCCAAGCCTCTGATTCCCTGCCTCTGATTCCCAACCTCTGATTCCCCACCTCTGATTCCGCACATCTGATTCCCTGCCTCTGATTCCCCGACTCTGATCCCCACCTCTGATTCCCCAGCTCTGATTCCCCGCCTCTGATTCCCCGTGTTTGATTCCCTGCCTCTGATTCCCCGCCTCTGATTCCCCATCTCTGATTCATCGCCTTTGATTCCCGGCCTCTTATTCCCGGCATCTGATTCCGGCCTCTGATTCCCGACCTCTGATTCCCTGCTTCTGATTCCCCATCTCTGATTCCGCAAATCTAATTCCCTGCCTCTGATTCCCCACCTCTGATTCCCCATATCTGATTCCCCACCTCTGTTTCCCGGCCTCTGATTCCCCGCTTCTGATTCTGATTCCCTGCCTCTGATTCCCCATCTCTGATTCCGCACATCTGATTCCCTGCCTCTGATTCCCCACCTCTGATTCCCCATATCTGATTTCCCGCCTCTGTTTCCCCGCCTCTGATTCCCCGCCTCTGTTTCCCCATATCTAATTCCCAACCTCTGATGCCCCAACTCTGATTCCCTGCCTCTGATTCCCCGCGTTCTATTCCCTGCCTCTGATTCCCCGCCTGTGATTCCCCATCTCTGATTCACCACCTCTGATTCCCCACCTCTGATTCCCCATATCTAATTCCCCGCCTCTGTTTGCCCGACTCTGATTCCCCGCCTCTGTTTCCCCATATCTGATTCCCCGCCTCTGAATCCCCAACTCTGATTCCCTGCCTCTGATTCCCCAGCTCTGATTCCCCGCCTTTGATTCCCCCGTCTGATTCCCAGCCTCTGAAACCCCGTGTCTGATTTCTTGCCTCTGATTCCCCGCCTCTGATTCCCCATCTCTGATTCACAGCCTCGGATTCCCCACCTCTGATTCCCCATCTCTGATTCCGCACATCTGATTCCCTGCCTCTGATTCCCCGACTCTGATCCCCACCTCTGATTCCCCAGCTCTGATTCCCCGCCTCTGATTCCCCAACTCTGATTCCCCGCCTCTGATTCCCCAGCTCTGATTCCCCGCCTCTGATTCCCCGTGTTTGATTCCCTGCCTCTGATTCCCCGCCTCTGATTCCCCATCTCTGATTCACCGCCTTTGATTCGCCACCTCTGATTCCCCATATCTGATTCCTCGCCTCTGTTTCCCCGCCTCTGATTCCCCGCCTCTGATTCCCCATATCTCATTCCCCGCCTCTGATTCCCCATCTCTGATTCCCGGACTCTGATTCCCCACCTCTGATTCCCGGCCTCTTATTCCCGGCATCTGATTCCGGCCTCTGATTCCCGGCCTCTGATTCCCTGCTTCTGATTCCCCATCTCTGATTCCGCAAATCTAATTCCCTGCCTCTGATTCCCCACCTCTGATTCCCCATATCTGATTCCCCGCCTCTGTTTCCCCGCCTCTGATTCCCCGCCTCTGTTTCCCCATATCTAAGTCCCCGCCTCTGATTCCCCAACTTTGATTCCCCACCTCTGATTCCCCAGCTCTGATTCCCCGCCTCTGATTCCCAGCCTCTGATTCCCAACCTCTGATTCCCCACCTCTGATTCCCCATATCTGATTCCCCGCCTCTGTTTCCCCGCCTCTGATTCCCCGCCTCTGTTTCCCCATATCTGATCCCCGCCTCTATTTGCCTGCATCTGATTCCCCACCTCTGTTTCCCCATATCTGATTCCCCGCCTCTGAATCCCCAACTCTGATTCCCTGCCTCTAATTTCCCAGCTCTGATTCCCCGCCTCTGATTCCCCGCGTCTGATTACCGGCCTCTGATTCCCCGCCTCTGATTCCCCATCTCTGATTCACAACCTCTGATTCCCCACCTCTGATACCCCATATCTGATTCCCCGCCTCTGTTTCCCCGCCTCTGATTCCCCACCTCTGATTCCCCATCTCTGATTCCGCAAATCTAATTCCCTGCCTTTGATTCCCCACCTCTGATTCCCCATATCTGATTCCCCGCCTCTGTTTCCCCGCCTCTGAATCCCCGCCTCTGTTTCCCCATATCTAAGTCCCCGCCTCTGATTCCCCAACTTTGATTCCCCACCTCTGATTCCCCAGCTCTGATTCCCCGCCTCTGATTCCCAGCCTCTGATTCCCAACCTCTGATTCCCCACCTCTGATTCCCCATATCTGATTCCCCGCCTCTGTTTCCCCGCCTCTGATTCCCCGCCTCTGTTTCCCCATATCTGATCCCCGCCTCTATTTGCCTGCATCTGATTCCCCGCCTCTGTTTCCCCATATCTGATTCCCCGCCTCTGAATCCCCAACTCTGATTCCCTGCCTCTAATTTCCCAGCTCTGATTCCCCGCCTCTGATTCCCCGCGTCTGATTACCAGCCTCTGATTCCCCGCCTCTGATTCCCCATCTCTGATTCACAACCTCTGATTCCCCATCTCTGATTCATCGCCTTTGATTCGCCACCTCTGATTCCCCATATCTGATTCCTCGCCTCTGTTTCCCCGCCTCTGATTCCCCGCCTCTGATTCCCCATATCTCATTCCCCGCCTCTGATTCCCCATCTCTGATTCCCAGACTCTGATTCCCCACCTCTGATTCCCGGCCTCTTATTCCCGGCATCTGATTCCGGCCTCTGATTCCCGGCCTCTGATTCCCTGCTTCTGATTCCCCATCTCTGATTCCGCAAATCTAATTCCCTGCCTCTGATTCCCCACCTCTGATTCCCCATATCTGATTCCCCGCCTCTGTTTCCCGGCCTCTGATTCCCCGCTTATGATTCTGATTCCCTGCCTCTGATTCCCCATCTCTGATTCCGCACATCTGATTCCCTGCCTCTGATTCCCCACCTCTGATTCCCCATATCTGACTTCCCGCCTCTGTTTCCCCGCCTCTGATTCCCCGCCTCTGTTTCCCCATATCTAATTCCCAACCTCTGATGCCCCAACTCTGATTCCCTGCCTCTGATTCCCCGCGTTCTATTCCCTGCCTCTGATTCCCCGCCTGTGATTCCCCATCTCTGATTCACCACCTCTGATTCCCCACCTCTGATTCCCCATATCTGATTCCCCGCCTCAGAATCCCCAACACTGATTCCCTGCCTCTGATTCCCCAGCTCTGATTCCCCGCCTTTGATTCCCCCGTCTGATTCCCAGCCTCTGAAACCCCGTGTCTGATTTCTTGCCTCTGATTCCCCGCCTCTGATTCACCATCTCTGATTCACAGCCTCTGATTCCCCACCTCTGATTCCCCATCACTGATTCCGCACATCTGATTCCCTGCCTCTGATTCCCCGACTCTGATCCCCACCTCTGATTCCCCAGCTCTGATTCCCCGCCTCTGATTCCCCAACTCTGATTCCCCGCCTCTGATTCCCCAGCTCTGATTCCCCACCTCTGATTCCCCGTGTTTGATTCCCTGCCTCTGATTCCCCGCCTCTGATTCCCCATCTCTGATTCACCGCCTTTGATTCGCCACCTCTGATACCCCATATCTGATTCCTCGCCTCTCTTTCCCCGCCTCTGATTCCCCGCCTCTGATTCCCCAGCTCTGATTCCCCGCCTCTGATTTT
Source organism: Narcine bancroftii (assembly GCF_036971445.1). Taxonomy (NCBI): domain Eukaryota; kingdom Metazoa; phylum Chordata; class Chondrichthyes; order Torpediniformes; family Narcinidae; genus Narcine; species Narcine bancroftii. The sequence goes on from NC_091475.1 coordinate 124,124,423, forward strand.
CCGTGTTTGATTCCCTGCCTGAGATTCCCCAGCTCTGATTCCCCGCCTTTGATTCCCCCGTCTGATTCCCAGCCTCTGAAACCCCGTGTCTGATTTCTTGCCTCTGATTCCCCGCCTCTGATTCCCCATCTCTGATTCACAGCCTCTGATTCCCCACCTCTGATTCCCCATCTCTGATTCCGCACATCTGATTCCCTGCCTCTGATTCCCCGACTCTGATGCCCACCTCTGATTCCCCAGCTCTGATTCCCCGCCTCTGATTCCCCAACTCTGATTCCCCGCCTCTGATTCCCCAGCTCTGATTCCCCGCCTCTGATTCCCCGTGTTTGATTCCCTGCCTCTGATTCCCCGCCTCTGATTCCCCATCTCTGATTCACAGCCTTTGATTCGCCACCTCTGATTCCCCATATCTGATTCCTCGCCTCTGTTTCCCCGCCTCTGATTCCCCACCTCTGATTCCCCAGCTCTGATTCCCCGCCTCTGATTTTCCGTGTTTGATTCCCTGCCTCTGATTCCCGGCCTCTGATTCCCCATCTCTGATTCACCGCCTTTGATTCGCCACCTCTGATTCCCCATATCTGATTCCCCGCCTCTGTTTCCCCGCCTCTGATTCCCCGCCTCTGATTCCCCAGCTCTGATTCCCCGCCTCTGATTACCCAGCTCTGATTCCCCGCCTCTGATTCCCCGTGTTTGATTCCATGCCTCTGATTCCCCGCCTCTGATTCCCCATCTCTGATTCACCGCCTTTGATTCGCCACCTCTGATTCCCCATATCTGATTCCTCGCCTCTGTTTCCCCGCCTCTGATTCCCCGCCTCTGATTCCCCAGCTCTGATTCCCCGCCTCTGATTTTCCGTGTTTGATTCCCTGCCTCTGATTCCCGGCCTCTGATTCCCCATCTCTGATTCACCGCCTTTGATTCGCCACCTCTGATTCCCCATATCTGATTCCCCGCCTCTGTTTCCCCGCCTCTGATTCCCCGCCATTGATTCCCCAGCTCTGATTCCCCGCCTCTGATTCCCCGTGTTTGATTCCCTGCCTCTGATTCCCCGCCTCTGATTCCCCATCTCTGATTCACCGCCTTTGATTCGCCACCTCTGATTCCCCATATCTGATTCCTCGCCTCTGTTTCCCCGCCTCTGATTCCCCGCATCTGATTCCCCAGCTCTGATTCCCCGCCTCTGATTTTCCGTGTTTGATTCCCTGCCTCTGATTCCCGGCCTCTGATTCCCCATCTCTGATTCACCGCCTTTGATTCGCCACCTCTGATTCCCCATATCTGATTCCTCGCCTCTGTTTCCCCGCCTCATATTCCCCGCCTCTGATTCCCCAGCTCTGATTCCCCGCCTCTGATTTTCTGTGTTTGATTCCCTGCCTCTGATTCCCGGCCTCTGATTCCCCATATCTGATTCCCCGCCTCTGAATCCCCAACTCTGATTCCCTGCCTCTGATTCCCCAGCTCTGATTCCCCGCCTTTGATTCCCCCGTCTGATTCCCAGCCTCTGAAACCCCGTGTCTGATTTCTTGCCTCTGATTCCCCGCCTCTGATTCCCCATCTCTGATTAACAGCCTCTGATTCCCCACCTCTGATTCCCAATCTCTGATTCCGCACATCTGATTCCCTGCCTCTGATTCCCCGACTCTGATCCCCACCTCTGATTCCCCAGCTCTGATTCCCCGCCTCTGATTCCCCAACTCTGATTCCCCGCCTCTGATTCCCCAGCTCTTATTCCCCGCCTCTGATTCCCCGTGTTTGATTCCCTGCCTCTGATTCCCCGCCTCTGATTCCCCATCTCTGATTCACCGCCTTTGATTCGCCACCTCTGATTCCCCATATCTGATTCCTCGCCTCTGTTTCCCCGCCTCTGATTCCCCGCCTCTGATTCCCCAGCTCTGATTCCCCGCCTCTGATTTTCCGTGTTTGATTCCCTGCCTCTGATTCCCCAGCTCTGATTCCCCGCCTTTGATTCCCCCGTCTGATTCCCAGCCTCTGAAACCCCATGTCTGATTTCTTGCCTCTGATTCCCCGCCTCTGATTCCCCATCTCTGATTCACAGCCTCTGATTCCCCACCTCTGATTCCCCATCTCTGATTCACCGCCTTTGATTCGCCACCTCTGATTCCCCATATCTGATTCCTCGCCTCTGTTTCCCCGCCTCTGATTCCCCACCTCTGATTCCCCATATCTCATTCCCCGCCTCTGATTCCCCATCTCTGATTCCCGGACTCTGATTCCCCACCTCTGATTCCCGGCCTCTTATTCCCGGCATCTGATTCCGGCCTCTGATTCCCGGCCTCTGATTCCCTGCTTCTGATTCCCCATCTCTGATTCCGCAAATCTAATTCCCTGCCTCTGATTCCCCACCTCTGATTCCCCATATCTGATTCCCCGCCTCTGTTTCCCCGCCTCTGATTCCCCGCCTCTGTTTCCCCATATCTAAGTCCCCGCCTCTGATTCCCCAACTTTGATTCCCCACCTCTGATTCCCCAGCTCTGATTCCCCGCCTCTGATTCCCAGCCTCTGATTCCCAACCTCTGATTCCCCACCTCTGATTCCCCATATCTGATTCCCCGCCTCTGTTTCCCCGCCTCTGATTCCCCGCCTCTGTTTCCCCATATCTGATCCCCGCCTCTATTTGCCTGCATCTGATTCCCCGCCTCTGTTTCCCCATATCTGATTCCCCGCCTCTGAATCCCCAACTCTGATTCCCTGCCTCTAATTTCCCAGCTCTGATTCCCCGCCTCTGATTCCCCGTGTCTGATTACCGGCCTCTGATTCCCCGCCTCTGATTCCCCATCTCTGATTCACAACCTCTGATTCCCCACCTCTGATACCCCATATCTGATTCCCCGCCTCTGTTTCCCCGCCTCTGATTCCCCACCTCTGATTCCCCATCTCTGATTCCGCAAATCTAATTCCCTGCCTCTGATTCCCCACCTCTGATTCCCCATATCTGATTCCCCGCCTCTGTTTCCCCGCCTCTGAATCCCCGCCTCTGTTTCCCCATATCTAAGTCCCCGCCTCTGATTCCCCAACTTTGATTCCCCACCTCTGATTCCCCAGCTCTGATTCCCCGCCTCTGATTCCCAGCCTCTGATTCCCAACCTCTGATTCCCCACCTCTGATTCCCCATATCTGATTCCCCGCCTCTGTTTCCCCGCCTCTGATTCCCCGCCTCTGTTTCCCCATATCTGATCCCCGCCTCTATTTGCCTGCATCTGATTCTCCGCCTCTGTTTCCCCATATCTGATTCCCCGCCTCTGAATCCCCAACTCTGATTCCCTGCCTCTAATTTCCCAGCTCTGATTCCCCGCCTCTGATTCCCCGCGTCTGATTACCGGCCTCTGATTCCCCGCCTCTGATTCCCCATCTCTGATTCACAACCTCTGATTACCCACCTCTGATACCCCATATCTGATTCCCCGCCTCTGTTTCCCCGCCTCTGATTCCCCACCTCTGATTCCCAATATCTGATTCCCCGCCTCTGATTCCCCACCTCTGATTCCCCGCCTCTGATTCGCCAGCTATGATTCCCCGCCTCTGATTCCCCGTGTTTGATTCCCTGCCTCTGATTCCCGGCCTCTGATTCCCCATCTCTGATTCCCCACCTCTGATTCCCCAGCTCTCATTCCCCGCCTCTGATCCCCGCATCTGATTCCCTGCATCTGATTCCCAGCCTCTGATTCCCTGCCTCTGATTCCCAACCTCTGATTCCCCACCTCTGATTCCGCACATCTGATTACCTGCCTCTGATTCCCCACCTCTGATTCCGCACATCTGATTCCCTGCCTCTGATTCCCGGCCTCTGATTCCCCATCTCTGATTCACCGCCTTTGATTCGCCACCTCTGATTCCCCATATCTGATTCCCCGCCTCTGTTTCCCCGCCTCTGATTCCCCGCCTCTGATTCCCCATATCTCATTCCCCGCCTCTGAATCCCCATCTCTGATTCCCGGACTCTGATTCCCCACCTCTGATTCCCGGCCTCTTATTCCCTGCATCTGATTCCGGCCTCTGATTCCCGGCCTCTGATTCCCTGCTTCTGATTCCCCATCTCTGATTCCGCAAATCTAATTCCCTGCCTCTGATTCCCCACCTCTGATTCCCCATATCTGATTCCCCGCCTCTGTTTCCCGGCCTCTAATTCCCCGCTTCTGATTCTGATTCCCTGCCTCTGATTCCCCATCTCTGATTCCGCACATCTGATTCCCTGCCTCTGATTCCCAACCTCTGATTCCCCATCTCTGATTCATCGCCTTTGATTCGCCACCTCTGATTCCCCATATCTGATTCCTCGCCTCTGTTTCCCCGCCTCTGATTCCCCGCCTCTGATTCCCCATATCTCATTCCCCGCCTCTGATTCCCCATCTCTGATTCCCGGACTCTGATTCCCCACCTCTGATTCCCGGCCTCTTATTCCCGGCATCTGATTCTGGCCTCTGATTCCCGGCCTCTGATTCCCTGCTTCTGATTCCCCATCTCTGATTCCGCAAATCTAATTCCCTGCCTCTGATTCCCCACCTCTGATTCCCCATATCTGATTCCCCGCCTCTGTTTCCCGGCCTCTGATTCCCCGCTTCTGATTCTGATTCCCTGCCTCTGATTCCCCATCTCTGATTCCGCACATCTGATTCCCTGCCTCTGATTCCCCACCTCTGATTCCCCATATCTGACTTCCCGCCTCTGTTTCCCCGCCTCTGATTCCCCGCCTCTGTTTCCCCATATCTAATTCCCAACCTCTGATGCCCCAACTCTGATTCCCTGCCTCTGATTCCCCGCGTTCTATTCCCTGCCTCTGATTCCCCGCCTGTGATTCCCCATCTCTGATTCACCACCTCTGATTCCCCACCTCTGATTCCCCATATCTGATTCCCCGCCTCTGAATCCCCAACTCTGATTCCCTGCCTCTGATTCCCCAGCTCTGATTCCCCGCCTTTGATTCCCCCGTCTTTTTCCCAGCCTCTGAAACCCCGTGTCTGATTTCTTGCCTCTGATTCCCCGCCTCTGATTCCCCATCTCTGATTCACAGCCTCTGATTCCCCACCTCTGATTCCCCATCACTGATTCCGCACATCTGATTCCCTGCCTCTGATTCCCCGACTCTGATCCCCACCTCTGATTCCCCAGCTCTGATTCCCCGCCTCTGATTCCCCAACTCTGATTCCCCGCCTCTGATTCCCCAGCTCTGATTCCCCGCCTCTGATTCCCCGTGTTTGATTCCCTGCCTCTGATTCCCCGCCTCTGATTCCCCATCTCTGATTCACCGCCTTTGATTCGCCACCTCTGATACCCCATATCTGATTCCTCGCCTCTGTTTCCCCGCCTCTGATTCCCCGCCTCTGATTCCCCAGCTCTGATTCCCCGCCTCTGATTTTCCGTGTTTGATTCCCTGCCTGGGATTCCCCAGCTCTGATTCCCCGCCTTTGATTCCCCCGTCTGATTCCCAGCCTCTGAAACCCCGTGTCTGATTTCTTGCCTCTGATTCCCCGCCTCTGATTCCCCATCTCTGATTCACAGCCTCTGATTCCCCACCTCTGATTCCCCATCTCTGATTCCGCACATCTGATTCCCTGCCTCTGATTCCCCGACTCTGATGCCCACCTCTGATTCCCCAGCTCTGATTCCCCGCCTCTGATTCCCCAACTCTGATTCCCCGCCTCTGATTCCCCAGCTCTGATTCCCCGCCTCTGATTCCCCGTGTTTGATTCCCTGCCTCTGATTCCCCGCCTCTGATTCCCCATCTCTGATTCACCGCCTTTGATTCGCCACCTCTGATTCCCCATATCTGATTCCTCGCCTCTGTTTCCCCGCCTCTGATTCCCCACCTCTGATTCCCCAGCTCTGATTCCCCGCCTCTGATTTTCCGTGTTTGATTCCCTGCCTCTGATTCCCGGCCTCTGATTCCCCATCTCTGATTCACCGCCTTTGATTCGCCACCTCTGATTCCCCATATCTGATTCCCCGCCTCTGTTTCCCCGCCTCTGATTCCCCGCCTCTGATTCCCCAGCTCTGATTCCCCGCCTCTGATTCCCCAGCTCTGATTCCCCGCCTCTGATTCCCCGTGTTTGAATCCCTGCCTCTGATTCCCCGCCTCTGATTCCCCATCTCTGATTCACCGCCTTTGATTCGCCACCTCTGATTCCCCATATCTGATTCCTCGCCTCTGTTTCCCCGCCTCTGATTCCCCGCCTCTGATTCCCCAGCTCTGATTCCCCGCCTCTGATTTTCCGTGTTTGATTCCCTGCCTCTGATTCCCGGCCTCTGAATCCCCATCTCTGATTCACCGCCTTTGATTCGCCACCTCTGATTCCCCATATCTGATTCCCCGCCTCTGTTTCCCCGCATCTAATTCCCCGCCTCTGATTCCCCAGCTCTGATTCCCCGCCTCTGATTCCCCGTGTTTGATTCCCTGCCTCTGATTCCCCGCCTCTGATTCCCCATCTCTGATTCACCGCCTTTGATTCGCCACCTCTGATTCCCCATATCTGATTCCTCGCCTCTGTTTCCCCGCCTCTGATTCCCCGCATCTGATTCCCCAGCTCTGATTCCCCGCCTCTGATTTTCCGTGTTTGATTCCCTGCCTCTGATTCCCGGCCTCTGATTCCCCATCTCTGATTCACCGCCTTTGATTCGCCACCTCTGATTCCCCATATCTGATTCCTCGCCTCTGTTTCCCCGCCTCTGATTCCCCGCCTCTGATTCCCCAGCTCTGATTCCCCGCCTCTGATTTTCCGTGTTTGATTCCCTGCCTCTGATTCCCGGCCTCTGATTCCCCATATCTGATTCCCCGCCTCTGAATCCCCAACTCTGATTCCCTGCCTCTGATTCCCCAGCTCTGATTCCCCGCCTTTGATTCCCCCGTCTGATTCCCAGCCTCTGAAACCCCGTGTCTGATTTCTTGCCTCTGATTCCCCGCCTCTGATTCCCCATCTCTGATTAACAGCCTCTGATTCCCCACCTCTGATTCCCAATCTCTGATTCCGCACATCTGATTCCCTGCCTCTGATTCCCCGACTCTGATCCCCACCTCTGATTCCCCAGCTCTGATTCCCCGCCTCTGATTCCCCAACTCTGATTCCCCGCCTCTGATTCCCCAGCTCTTATTCCCCGCCTCTGATTCCCCGTGTTTGATTCCCTGCCTCTGATTCCCCGCCTCTGATTCCCCATCTCTGATTCACCGCCTTTGATTCGCCACCTCTGATTCCCCATATCTGATTCCTCGCCTCTGTTTCCCGGCCTCTGATTCCCCGCCTCTGATTCCCCAGCTCTGATTCCCCGCCTCTGATTTTCCGTGTTTGATTCCCTGCCTCTGATTCCCCAGCTCTGATTCCCCGCCTTTGATTCCCCCGTCTGATTCCCAGCCTCTGAAACCCCGTGTCTGATTTCTTGCCTCTGATTCCCCGCCTCTGATTCCCCATCTCTGATTCACAGCCTCTGATTCCCCACCTCTGATTCCCCATCTCTGATTCCGCACATCTGATTCCCTGCCTCTGATTCCCCGACTCTGATCCCCACCTCTGATTCCCCAGCTCTGATTCCCCGCCTCTGATTCCCCAACTCTGATTCCCCGCCTCTGATACACCAGCTCTGATTCCCCGCCTCTGATTCCCCGTGTTTGATTCCCTGCCTCTGATTCCCCGCCTCTGATTCCCCATCTCTGATTCACCACCTTTGATTCGCCACCTCTGATTCCCCATATCTGATTCCTCGCCTCTGTTTCCCCGCCTCTGATTCCCCGCCTCTGATTCCCCAGCTCTGATTCCCCGCCTCTGATTTTCCGTGTTTGATTCCCTGCCTCTGATTCCCGGCCTCTGATTCCCCATCTCTGATTCACCGCCTTTGATTCGCCACCTCTGATTCCCCATATCTGATTCCCCGCCTCTGTTTCCCCGCCTCTGATTCCCCGCTTCTGATTCCCCATATCTCATTCCCCGCCTCTGAATCCCCATCTCTGATTCCCGGACTCTGATTCCCCACCTCTGATTCCCGGCCTCTTATTCCCAGCATCTGATTCCGGCCTCTGATTCCCGGCCTCTGATTCCCTGCTTCTGATTCTGATTCCCTGCCTCTGATTCCCCATCTCTGATTCCGCACATCTGATTCCCTGCCTCTGATTCCCCGCCTCTGATTCCCCGCCTCTGTTTCCCAATATCTAAGTCCCCGCCTCTGATTCCCCAACTCTGATTCCCCACCTCTGATTCCCCAGCTCTGATTCCCCGCCTCTGATTCCCCGCATCTGATTCCCTGCATCTGATTCCAAGCCTCTGATTCCCTGCCTCTGATTCCCAACCTCTGATTCCCCACCTCTGATTCCGCACATCTGATTCCCTGCCTCTGATTCCCCGACTCTGATCCCCACCTCTGATTCCCCAGCTCTGATTCCCCGCCTCTGATTCCCCGTGTTTGATTCCCTGCCTCTGATTCCCCTCCTCTGATTCCCCATCTCTGATTCATCGCCTTTGATTCCCGGCCTCTTATTCCCGGCATCTGATTCCGGCCTCTGATTCCCGACCTCTGATTCCCTGCTTCTGATTCCCCATCTCTGATTCCGCAAATCTAATTCCCTGCCTCTGATTCCCCACCTCTGATTCCCCATATCTGATTCCCCACCTCTGTTTCCCGGCCTCTGATTCCCCGCTTCTGATTCTGATTCCCTGCCTCTGATTCCCCATCTCTGATTCCGCACATCTGATTCCCTGCCTCTGATTCCCCACCTCTGATTCCCCATATCTGATTTCCCGACTCTGTTTCCCCGACTCTGATTCCCCGCCTCTGTTTCCCCATATCTAATTCCCAACCTCTGATGCCCCAACTCTGATTCCCTGCCTCTGATTCCCCGCGTTCTATTCCCTGCCTCTGATTCCCCGCCTGTGATTCCCCATCTCTGATTCACCACCTCTGATTCCCCACCTCTGATTCCCCATATCTAATTCCCCGCCTCTGTTTGCCCGACTCTGATTCCCCGCCTCTGTTTCCCCATATCTGATTCCCCGCCTCTGAATCCCCAACTCTGATTCCCTGCCTCTGATTCCCCAGCTCTGATTCCCCGCCTTTGATTCCCCCGTCTGATTCCCAGCCTCTGAAACCCCGTGTCTGATTTCTTGCCTCTGATTCCCCGCCTCTGATTCCCCATCTCTGATTCACAGCCTCGGATTCCCCACCTCTGATTCCCCATCTCTGATTCCGCACATCTGATTCCCTGCCTCTGATTCCTCGACTCTGATCCCCACCTCTGATTCCCCAGCTCTGATTCCCCGCCTCTGATTCCCCAACTCTGATTCCCCGCCTCTGATTCCCCAGCTCTGATTCCCCGCCTCTGATTCCCCGTGTTTGATTCCCTGCCTCTGATTCCCCGCCTCTGATTCCCCATCTCTGATTCACCGCCTTTGATTCGCCACCTCTGATTCCCCATATCTGATTCCTCGCCTCTGTTTCCCCGCCTCTGATTCCCCGCCTCTGATTCCCCATATCTCATTCCCCGCCTCTGATTCCCCATCTCTGATTCCCGGACTCTGATTCCCCACCTCTGATTCCCGGCCTCTTATTCCCGGCATCTGATTCCGGCCTCTGATTCCCGGCCTCTGATTCCCTGCTTCTGATTCCCCATCTCTGATTCCGCAAATCTAATTCCCTGCCTCTGATTCCCCACCTCTGATTCCCCATATCTGATTCCCCGCCTCTGTTTCCCCGCCTCTGATTCCCCGCCTCTGTTTCCCCATATCTAAGTCCCCGCCTCTGATTCCCCAACTTTGATTCCCCACCTCTGATTCCCCAGCTCTGATTCCCCGCCTCTGATTCCCAGCCTCTGATTCCCAACCTCTGATTCCCCACCTCTGATTCCCCATATCTGATTCCCCGCCTCTGTTTCCACGCCTCTGATTCCCCGCCTCTGTTTCCCCATATCTGATCCCCGCCTCTATTTGCCTGCATCTGATTCCCCGCCTCTGTTTCCGCATATCTGATTCCCCGCCTCTGAATCCCCAACTCTGATTCCCTGCCTCTAATTTCCCAGCTCTGATTCCCCACCTCTGATTCCCCGCGTCTGATTACCGGCCTCTGATTCCCCGCCTCTGATTCCCCATCTCTGATTCACAACCTCTGATTCCCCACCTCTGATACCCCATATCTGATTCCCTGCCTCTGTTTCCCCGCCTCTGATTCCCTACCTCTGATTCCCCATCTCTGATTCCGCAAATCTAATTCCCTGCCTCTGATTCCCCACCTCTGATTCCCCATATCTGATTCCCCGCCTCTGTTTCCCCGCCTCTGAATCCCCGCCTCTGTTTCCCCATATCTAAGTCCCCGCCTTTGATTCCCCAACTTTGATTCCCCACCTCTGATTCCCCAGCTCTGATTCCCCGCCTCTGATTCCCAGCCTCTGATTCCCAACCTCTGATTCCCCACCTCTGATTCCCCATATCTGATTCCCCGCCTCTGTTTCCCCGCCTCTGATTCCCCGCCTCTGTTTCCCCATATCTGATCCCCGCCTCTATTTGCCTGCATCTGATTCCCCGCCTCTGTTTCCCCATATCTGATTCCCCGCCTCTGAATCCCCAACTCTGATTCCCTGCCTCTAATTTCCCAGCTCTGATTCCCCGAATCTGATTCCCCGCGTCTGATTACCGGCCTCTGATTCCCCGCATCTGATTCCCCATCTCTGATTCACAACCTCTGATTCCCCACCTCTGATACCCCATATCTGATTCCCCGCCTCTGTTTCCTCGCCTCTGATTCCCCACCTCTGATTCCCAATATCTGATTCCCCGCCTCTGATTCCCCACCTCTGATTCACTGCCTCTGATTCGCCAGCTATGATTCCCCGCCTCTGATTCCCCGTGTTTGATTCCCTGCCTCTGATTCGCGGCCTCTGATTCCCCATCTCTGATTCACCGCCTTTGATTCGCCACCTCTGATTCCCCATATCTGATTCCCCACCTCTGTTTCCCCGCCTCTGATTCCCCGCCTCTGATTCCCCATATCTCATTCCCCGCCTCTGAATCCCCATCTCTGATTCCCGGACTCTGATTCCCCACCTCTGATTCCCTGCTTCTGATTCTGATTCCCTGCCTTTGATTCCCCATCTCTGATTCCGCACATCTGATTCCCTGCCTCTGATTCCCCATCTCTGATTCCCCATATCTGATTCCCCGCCTCTGTTTCCCCGCCTCTGATTCCCCGCCTCTGTTTCCCAATATCTAAGTCCGCGCCTCTGATTCCCCAACTCAAATTCCCCACATCTGATTCCCCAGCTCTGATTCCCCGCCTCTGATTCCCCGCATCTGATTCCCTGCATCTGATTCCAAGCCTCTTATTCCCTGCCTCTGATTCCCAACCTCTGATTCCCCACCTCTGATTCCCCATATCTGATTCCCAGCCTCTGTTTCCCCGCCTCTGATTCCCCGCCTCTGTATCCCCATATCTGATTCCCGGCCTCTGGTTCCCCGCCTCTGATTCCCCGCCTCTGATTCCCTGCCTCTGATTCCCCATCTCCGATTCCGCACATCTGATTCCCTGCCTCTGATTCCCCGCCTCTGATTCCCCGCCTCTGATTCCCTGCCTCTGATTCCCAACCTCTGATTCCCCACCTCTGATTCCCCGTGTTTGATTCCCCGCCTCTGTTTCCCCGCATCTGATTCCCCGCCTCTGATTCCCCAACTCTAATTCCCCACCTCTGATTCCCCATATCTGATTCCCCGCCTCTGATTCCCCACCCCTGTATCCCCATATCTGATTCCCTGCCTCTGATTCTCCAACTTTGATTCCCAGCATCTGATTCCCCAGCTCTGATTCCCCGCCTCTGATTCCCCGCATCTGATTCCCTGCATCTGATTCCAAGCCTCTGATTCCCTGCCTCTGATTCCCAACCTCTGATTCCCCACCTCTGATTCCCCATATCTGATCCCCAGCCTCTGTTTCCCCACCTCTGTTTCCCCATATCTGATTCCCGGCCTCTGATTCCCTGCCTCTGATTCCCCGCCTCTGATTCCCTGCCTCTGATTCCCCATCTCCGATTCCGCACATCTGATTCCCTGCCTCTGATTCCCCGCCTCTGATTCCCCGCCTCTGATTCCCTGCATCTGATTCCCAACCTCTGATTCCCCAACTCTGATTCCCCGTGTTTGATTCCCCGCCTCTGTTTCCCCGCATCTGATTCCCCGCCTCTGATTCCCCAACTCTAATTCCCCACCTCTGATTCCCCATATCTGATTCCCCGCCTCTGATTCCCCACCCCTGTATCCCCATATCTGATTCCCCACCTCTGATTCCCCATATCTGATTCCCTGCCTCTGTTTCCCCGCCTCTGATTCCCCGCCCCTGTTTCCCCATATCTGATTCCCTGCCTCTGATTCCCCAACTTTGATTCCCAGCCTCTGATTCCCCAGCTCTGATTCCCCGCCTCTGATTCCCCGTGTTTGATTCCCTGCCTCTGATTCCCCGCCTCTGATTCCCCATCTCTGATTCACCGCCTTTGATTCGCCACCTCTGATTCCCCATATCTGATTCCCCACCTCTGTTTCCCCGCATCTGATTCCCCGCCTCTGATTCTCCATATCTCATTCCCCGCCTCTGACTCCCCATCTCTGATTCCCGGACTCTGATTCCCCACCTCTGATTCCCGGCCTCTTATTCCCAGCATCTGATTCCAGGCCTCTGATTCCCGTCCTCTGACTCCCCGCTTCTGATTCTGATTCCCTGCCTCTGATTCCCCATCTCTGATTCCGCACATCTGATTACCTGCCTCTGATTCCCCACCTCTGATTCCCCATATCTGATTCCCCGCCTCTGTTTCCACGCCTCTGATTCCCCGCCTCTGTTTCCCCATATCTAATTCCCCACCTCTGATGCCCCAACTCTGATTCCCCGCCTCTGATTCCACAGCTCTGATTCCCCGCCTCTGATTCCCCACATCCGATTCCCCATATCTGATTCCCCGCCTCTGTTTCCACGCCTCTGATTCCCCGCCTCTGTTTCCCCATATCTAATTCCCCACCTCTGATGCCCCAACTCTGATTCCCCGCCTCTGATTCCACAGCTCTGTTTCCCCGCCCCTGATTCCTTGCCTCTGTTTCCCCATATCTGATTCCCCGCCTCTGATTCCCAACTATGATTCCCCGCCTCTTATTGCCCAGCTCTGATTCCCCGCCTCTGTTTCCCCATATCTGATGCCCCGCCTCTATTTGCCCGCCTCTGATTCCCCGCCTCTGTTTCCCCATATCTGATTCCCCGCCTCTGATTCCCAACTATGATTCCCTGCCTCTAATTTCCCAGCTCTGATTCCCCGCCTCTGATTCCCCGTGTCTGATTTCCTGCCCCTGATTCCCCGCCTCTGATTACCCATGTCTGATTCACTGCCTCTGATTCCCCACCTCTGATTCCCCATCTCTGATTCCGCACATCCGATTCCCTGCCTCTGATTCCCCGCCTCTGATTCACTGCCTCTGCTTCCCCAGCTCTGATTCCCTGCCTGTGATTCCCCGCGTCTTATTCCCTGCTTCTGATTCTGATTCCCTGCCTCTGATTCCCCATCTCTGATTCCGCACATCTGATTCCCTGCCTCTGATTCCCCACCTCTGATTCCCCATATCTGATTCCCCGCCTCTGTTTCCCCACCTCTCATTCCCCGCCTCTGTTTCCCCATATCTAAGTCCCCGCCTCTGATTCCCCAACTCTGATTCCCCACCTCTGATTCCCCAGCTCTCATTCCCCGCCTCTGATCCCCGCATCTGATTCCCTGCATCTGATTCCCAGCCTCTGATTCCCTGCCTCTGATTCCCAACCTCTGATTCCCCACCTCTGATTCCCCATATCTGATTCCCCGCCTCTGTTTCCACGCCTCTGATTCCCCGCCTCTGTTTCCCCATATCTGATTCCCCGCCTCTGAATCCCCAACTCTGATTCCCTGCCTCTGATTCCCCAGCTCTGATTCCCCGCCTTTGATTCCCCCGTCTGATTCCCAGCCTCTGAAACCCCGTGTCTGATTTCTTGCCTCTGATTCCCCGCCTCTGATTCCCCATCTCTGATTAACAGCCTCTGATTCCCCACCTCTGATTAACCATCTCTGATTCCGCACATCTGATTCCCTGCCTCTGATTCCCCATCTCTGATTCACCGCCTTTGATTCGCCACCTCTGATTCCCCATATCTGATTCCCCGCCTCTGTTTCCCCGCCTCTGATTCCCCGCCTCTGATTCCCCATATCTCATTCCCCGCCTCTGAATCCCCATCTCTGATTCCCGGACTCTGATTCCCCACCTCTGATTCCCGGCCTCTTATTCCCGGCATCTGATTCCGGCCTCTGATTCCCGGCCTCTGATTCCCTGCTTCTGATTCTGATTCCCTGCCTTTGATTCCCCATCTCTGATTCCGCACATCTGATTCCCTGCCTCTGATTCCCCATCTCTGATTCCCCATATCTGATTCCCCGCCTCTGTTTCCCCGCCTCTGATTCCCCTCCTCTGTTTCCCAATATCTAAGTCCCCGCCTCTGATTCCCCAACTCTGATTCCCCACCTCTGATTCCCCAGCTCTGATTCCCCGCCTCTGATTCCCCGCATCTGATTCCCTGCATCTGATTCCAAGCCTCTGATTCCCTGCCTCTGATTCCCAACCTCTGATTCCCCACCTCTGATTCCCCATATCTGATTCCCAGCCTCTGTTTCCCCGCCTCTGATTCCCTGCCTCTGTTTCCCCATATCTGATTCCCGGCCTCTGATTCCCCGCCTCTGATTCCCCGCCTCTGATTCCCTGCCTCTGATTCCCAACCTCTGATTCCCCACCTCTGATTCCCCGTGTTTGATTCCCCGCCTCTGTTTCCCCGCCTCTGATTCCCCGCCTCTGATTCCCCAACTCTAATTCCCCGCCTCTGATTCCCCATATCTGATTCCCCGCCTCTGCTTCCCCGCCTCTGATTCCCCGCCCCTGTTTCCCCATATCTGATTCCCTGCCTCTGATTCCCCAACTTTGATTCCCAGCCTCTGATTCCCCAGCTCTGATACCACGCCTATGATTCCCCGTGTTTGATTCCCTTCCTCTGATTCCCCGCCTCTGATTCCCCATCTCTGATTCACCGCCTTTGATTCGCCACCTCTGATTCCCCATATCTGATTCCCCACCTCTGTTTCCCCGCCTCTGATTCCCCGCCTCTGATTCTCCATATCTCATTCCCCGCCTCTGAATCCCCATCACTGATTCCCAGACTCTGATTCCCCACCTCTGATTCCCGGCCCCTTATTCCCAGCATCTGATTCCAGGCCTCTGATTCCCGGCCTCTGACTCCCCGCTTCTGATTCTGATTCCCTGCCTCTGATTCCCCATCTCTGATTCCGCACATCTGATTACCTGCCTCTGATTCCCCAACTCTGATTCCCCATATCTGATCCCTCGCCTCTGTTTCCCCGCCTCTGATTCCCCGCCTCTGATTCCCCAGCTCTGATTGCCCGCCTCTGATTTTCCGTGTTTGATTCCCTGCCTCTGATACCCGGCCTCTGATTCCCCATCTCTGATTCACCGTCTTTGATTCGCCACCTCTGATTCCCCATATCTGATTCCCCGCCTCTGTTTCCCCGCCTCTGATTCCCCGCCTCTGATTCCCCATATCTCATTCCCCGCCTCTGAATCCCCATCTCTGATTCCCGGACTTTGATTCCCCACCTCTGATTCCCGGCCTCTTATTCCCGGCATCTGATTCCGGCCTCTGATTCCCGGCCTCTGATTCCCTGCTTCTGATTCCCCATCTCTGATTCCGCAAATCTAATTCCCTGCCTCTGATTCCCCACCTCTGATTCCCCATATATGATTCCCCGCCTCTGTTTCCCGGCCTCTGTTCCCCGCTTCTGATTCTGATTCCCTGCCTCTGATTCCCCATCTCTGATTCCGCACATCTGATTCCCTGCCTCTGATTCCCAACCTCTGATTCCCCATCTCTGATTCATCGCCTTTGATTCGCCACCTCTGATTCCCCATATCTGATTCCTCGCCTGTTTCCCCGCCTCTGATTCCCCGCCTCTGATTCCCCATATCTCATTCCCCGCCTCTGATTCCCCATCTCTGATTCCCGGACTCTGATTCCCCACCTCTGATTCCCGGCCTCTTATTCCCGGCATCTGATTCCGGCCTCTGATTCCCGGCCTCTGATTCCCTGCTTCTGATTCCCCATCTCTGATTCCGCAAATCTAATTCCCTGCCTCTGATTCCCCACCTCTGATTCCCCATATCTGATTCCCCGCCTCTGTTTCCCGGCCTCTGATTCCCCGCTTCTGATTCTGATTCCCTGCCTCTGATTCCCCATCTCTGATTCCGCACATCTGATTCCCTGCCTCTGATTCCCCACCTCTGATTCCCCATATCTGATTTCCCGCCTCTGTTTCCCTGCCTCTGATTCCCCGCCTCTGTTTCCCCATATCTAATTCCCAACCTCTGATGCCCCAACTCTGATTCCCTGCCTCTGATTCCCCGCGTTCTATTCCCTGCCTCTGATTCCCCGCCTGTGATTCCCCATCTCTGATTCACCACCTCTGATTCCCCACCTCTGATTCCCCATATCTGATTCCCCGCCTCTGAATCCCCAACTCTGATTCCCTGCCTCTGATTCCCCAGCTCTGATTCCCCGCCTTTGATTCCCCCGTCTGATTCCCAGCCTCTGAAACCCCGTGTCTGATTTCTTGCCTCTGATTCCCCGCCTCTGATTCCCCATCTCTGATTCACAGCCTCTGATTCCCCACCTCTGATTCCCCATCTCTGATTCCGCACATCTGATTCCCTGCCTCTTATTCCCCGACTCTGAACCCCACCTCTGATTCCCCAGCTCTGATTCCCCGCCTCTGATTCCCCAACTCTGATTCCCCGCCTCTGATTCCCCAGCTATGATTCCCCGCCTCTGATTCCCCGTGTTTGATTCCCTGCCTCTGATTCCCCGCCTCTGATTCCCAATCTCTGATTCACCGCCTTTGATTCGCCACCTCTGATACCCCATATCTGATTCCTCGCCTCTGTTTCCCCGCCTCTGATTCCCCGCCTCTGATTCCCCAGCTCTGATTCCCCGCCTCTGATTTTCCGTGTTTGATTCCCTGCCTCTGATTCCCCAGCTCTGATTCCCCGCCTTTGATTCCCCCGTCTGATTCCCAGCCTCTGAAACCCCGTGTCTGATTTCTTGCCTCTGATTCCCCGCCTCTGATTCCCCATCTCTGATTCCCCGCCTCTGATTCCCCACCTCTGATTCCCCACCTCTGATTCCCCATCTCTGATTCCGCACATCTGATTCCCAGCCTCTGATTCCCCGATTCTGATCCCCACCTCTGATTCCCCAGCTCTGATTCCCCGCCTCTGATTCCCCAACTCTGATTCCCCGCCTCTGATTCCCCAGCTCTGATTCCCCGCCTCTGATTCCCCGTGTTTGATTCCCTGCCTCTGATTCCCCGCCTCTGATTCCCCATCTCTGATTCACCGCCTTTGATTCGCCACCTCTGATTCCCCATATCTGATTCCTCGCCTCTGTTTCCCCGCCTCTGATTCCCCGCCTCTGATTCCCCAGCTCTGATTCCCCGCCTCTGATTTTCCGTGTTTGATTCCCTGCCTCTGATTCCCGGCCTCTGATTCCCCATCTCTGATTCACCGCCTTTGATTCGCCACCTCTGATTCCCCATATCTGATTCCCCGCCTCTGTTTCCCCGCCTCTGATTCCCCGCCTCTGATTCCCCAGCTCTGATTCCCCGCCTCTGATTCCCCAGCTCTGATTCCCCGCCTCTGATTCCTCGTGTTTGATTCCCTGCCTCTGATTCCCCGCCTCTGATTCCCCATCTCTGATTCACCGCCTTTGATTCGCCACCTCTGATTCCCCATATCTGATTCCTCGCCTCTGTTTCCCCGCCTCTGATTCCCCGCCTCTGATTCCCCAGCTCTGATTCCCCGCCTCTGATTTTCCGTGTTTGATTCCCTGCCTCTGATTCCCGGCCTCTGATTCCCCATCTCTGATTCACCGCCTTTGATTCGCCACCTCTGATTCCCCATATCTGATTCCCCACCTCTGTTTCCCCGCCTCTGATTCCCCGCCTCTGATTCCCCAGCTCTGATTCCCCGCCTCTGATTCCCCGTGTTTGATTCCCTGCCTGTGATTCCCCGCCTCTGATTCCCCATCTCTGATTCACCGCCTTTGATTCGCCACCTCTGATTCCCCATATCTGATTCCTCGCCTCTGTTTCCCCGCCTCTGATTCCCCGCCTCTGATTCCCCAGCTCTGATTCCCCGCCTCTGATTTTCCGTGTTTGATTCCCTGCCTCTGATTCCCGGCCTCTGATTCCCCATCTCTGATTCACCGCCTTTGATTCGCCACCTCTGATTCCCCATATCTGATTCCTCGCCTCTGTTTCCCCGCCTCTGATTCCCCGCCTCTGATTCCCCAGCTCTGATTCCCCGCCTCTGATTTTCCGTGTTTGATTCCCTGCCTCTGATTCCCGGCCTCTGATTCCCCATATCTGATTCCCCGCCTCTGAATCCCCAACTCTGATTCCCTGCCTCTGATTCCCCAGCTCTTGATTCCCCGCCTTTGATTCCCCCGTCTGATTCCCAGCCTCTGAAACCCCGTGTCTGATTTCTTGCCTCTGATTCCCCGCCTCTGATTCCCCATCTCTGATTCACAGCCTCTGATTCCCCACCTCTGATTCCCCAACACTGATTCCGCACATCTGATTCCCTGCCTCTGATTCCCCGACTCTGATCCTCACCTCTGATTCCCCAGCTCTGATTCCCCGCCTCTGATTCCCCAACACTGATTCCCCGCCTCTGATTCCCCAACTCTGATTCCCCGCCTCTGATTCCCCGTGTTTGATTCCCTGCCTCTGATTCCTCGCCTCTGATTCCCCATCTCTGATTCACCGCCTTTGATTCGCCACCTCTGATACCCCATATCTGATTCCTCGCCTCTGTTTCCCCGCCTCTGATTCACTGCCTCTGCTTCCCCAGCTCTGATTCCCCGCCTGTGATTCCCCGCGTCTTATTCCCTGCTTCTGATTCTGATTCCCTGCCTCTGATTCCCCATCTCTGATTCCGCACATCTGATTCCCTGCCTCTGATTCCCCACCTCTGATTTCCCATATCTGATTCCCCGCCTCTGTTTCCCCACCTCTGATTCCCCGCCTCTGTTTCCCCATATCTAAGTCCCCGCCTCTGATTCCCCAAATCTGATTCCCCACCTCTGATTCCCCAGCTCTCATTCCCCGCCTCTGATCCCCGCATCTGATTCCCTGCATCTGATTCCCAGCCTCTGATTCCCTGCCTCTGATTCCCAACCTCTGATTCCCCACCTCTGATTCCCCATATCTGATTCCCCGCCTCTATTTGCCCGCCTCTGATTCCCCGCCTCTGTTTCCCCATATCTGATTCCCCGCCTCTGATTCCCAACTATGATTCCCTGCCTCTAATTTCCCAGCTCTGATTCCCCGCCTCTGATTCCCCGTGTCTGATTTCCTGCCTCTGATTCCCCGCCTCTGATTACCCATGTCTGATTCACCGCCTCTGATTCCCCACCTCTGATTCCCCATCTCTGATTCCGCACATCCGATTCCCTGCCTCTGATTCCCCGCCTCTGATTCACTGCCTCTGCTTCCCCAGCTCTGATTCCCCGCCTCTGATTCCCCGCGTCTTATTCCCTGCTTCTGATTCTGATTCCCTGCCTCTGATTCCCCATCTCTGATTCCGCACATCTGATTCCCTGCCTCTGATTCCCCACCTCTGATTCCCCATATCTGATTCCCCGCCTCTGTTTCCCCACCTCTGAATCCCCGCCTCTGTTTCCCCATATCTAAGTCCCCGCCTCTGATTCCCCAACTCTGATTCCCCACCTCTGATTCCCCAGCTCTCATTCCCCGCCTCTGATCCCCGCATCTGATTCCCTGCATCTGATTCCCAGCCTCTGATTCCCTGCCTCTGATTCCCAACCTCTGATTCCCCACCTCTGATTCCGCACATCTGATTACCTGCCTCTGATTCCCCACCTCTGATTCCGCACATCTGATTACCTGCCTCTGATTCCCCACCTCTGATTCCCCATATCTGATTCCTCGCCTCTGTTTCCCCGCCTCTGATTCCCCGCCTCTGATTCCCCAGCTCTCATTCCCCGCCTCTGATTTTCCGTGTTTGATTCCCTGCCTCTGATTCCCGGCCTCTGGTTCCCCATCTCTGATTCACCGCCTTTGATTCGCCACCTCTGATTCCCCATATCTGATTCCCCGCCTCTGTTTCCCCGCCTCTGATTCCCCGCCTCTGATTCCCCATATCTCATTCCCCGCCTCTGAATCCCCATCTCTGATTCCCGGACTCTGATTCCCCACCTCTGATTCCCGGCCTCTTATTCCCTGCATCTGATTCCGGCCTCTGATTCCCGGCCTCTGATTCCCTGCTTCTGATTCCCCATCTCTGATTCCGCAAATCTAATTCCCTGCCTCTGATTCCCCACCTCTGATTCCCCATATCTGATTCCCCGCCTCTGTTTCCCGGCCTCTAATTCCCCGCTTCTGATTCTGATTCCCTGCCTCTGATTCCCCATCTCTGATTCCGCACATCTGATTCCCTGCCTCTGATTCCCAACCTCTGATTCCCCATCTCTGATTCATCGCCTTTGATTCGCCACCTCTGATTCCCCATATCTGATTCCTCGCCTCTGTTTCCCCGCCTCTGATTCCCCGCCTCTGATTCCCCATATCTCATTCCCCGCCTCTGATTCCCCATCTCTGATTCCCGGACTCTGATTCCCCACCTCTGATTCCCGGCCTCTTATTCCCGGCATCTGATTCCGGCCTCTGATTCCCGGCCTCTGATTCCCTGCTTCTGATTCCCCATCTCTGATTCCGCAAATCTAATTCCCTGCCTCTGATTCCCCACCTCTGATTCCCCATATCTGATTCCCCGCCTCTGTTTCCCGGCCTCTGATTCCCCGCTTCTGATTCTGATTCCCTGCCTCTGATTCCCCATCTCTGACTCCGCACATCTGATTCCCTGCCTCTGATTCCCCACCTCTGATTCCCCATATCTGATTTCCCGCCTCTGTTTCCCCGCCTCTGATTCCCCGCCTCTGTTTCCCCATATCTAATTCCCAACCTCTGATGCCCCAACTCTGATTCCCTGCCTCTGATTCCCCGCGTTCTATTCCCTGCCTCTGATTCCCCGCCTGTGATTCCCCATCTCTGATTCACCACCTCTGATTCCCCACCTCTGATTCCCCATATCTGATTCCCCGCCTCTGAATCCCCAACTCTGATTCCCTGCCTCTGATTCCCCAGCTCTGATTCCCCGCCTTTGATTCCCCCGTCTGATTCCCAGCCTCTGAAACCCCGTGTCTGATTTCTTGCCTCTGATTCCCCGCCTCTGATTCCCCATCTCTGATTCACAGCCTCTGATTCCCCACCTCTGATTCCCCAACACTGATTCCGCACATCTGATTCCCTGCCTCTGATTCCCCGACTCAGATCCCCACCTCTGATTCCCCAGCTCTGATTCCCCGCCTCTGATTCCCCAACACTGATTCCCCGCCTCTGATTCCCCAGCTCTGATTCCCCGCCTCTGATTCCCCGTGTTTGATTCCCTGCCTCTGATTCCCCGCCTCTGATTCCCCATCTCTGATTCACCGCCTTTGATTCGCCACCTCTGATACCCCATATCTGATCCCTCGCCTCTGTTTCCACGCCTCTGATTCACTGCCTCTGCTTCCCCAGCTCTGATTCCCCGCCTGTGATTCCCCGCGTCTTATTCCCTGCTTCTGATTCTGATTCCCTGCCTCTGATTCCCCATCTCTGATTCCGCACATCTGATTCCCTGCCTCTGATTCCCCACCTCTGATTCCCCATATCTGATTCCCCGCCTCTGTTTCCCCACCTCTGATTCCCCGCCTCTGTTTCCCCATATCTAAGTCCCCGCCTCTGATTCCCCAACTCTGATTCCCCACCTCTGATTCCCCAGCTCTAATTCCCCGCCTCTGATCCCCGCATCTGATTCCCTGCATCTGATTCCCAGCCTCTGATTCCCTGCCTCTGATTCCCAACCTCTGATTCCCCACCTCTGATTCCCCATATCTGATTCCCCGCCTCTATTTGCCCGCCTCTGATTCCCCGCCTCTGCTTCCCCATATCTGATTCCCCGCCTCTGATTCCCAACTATGATTCCCTGCCTCTAATTTCCCAGCTCTGATTCCCCGCCTCTGATTCCCCGTGTCTGATTTCCTGCCTCTGATTCCCCGCCTCTGATTACCCATGTCTGATTCACCGCCTCTGATTCCCCACCTCTGATTCCCCATCTCTGATTCCGCACATCCGATTCCCTGCCTCTGATTCCCCGCCTCTGATTCACTGCCTCTGCTTCCCCAGCTCTGATTCCCCGCCTCTGATTCCCCGCGTCTTATTCCCTGCTTCTGATTCTGATTCCCTGCCTCTGATTCCCCATCTCTGATTCCACACATCTGATTCCCTGCCTCTGATTCCCCACCTCTGATTCCCCATATCTGATTCCCCGCCTCTGTTTCCCCACCTCTGAATCCACGCCTCTGTTTCCCCATATCTAAGTCCCCGCCTCTGATTCCCCAACTCTGATTCCCCACCTCTGATTCCCCAGCTCTCATTCCCCGCCTCTGATCCCCGCATCTGATTCCCTGCATCTGATTCCCAGCCTCTGATTCCCTGCCTCTGATTCCCAACCTCTGATTCCCCACCTCTGATTCCGCACATCTGATTACCTGCCTCTGATTCCCCACCTCTGATTCCGCACATCTGATTACCTGCCTCTGATTCCCCACCTCTGATTCCCCATATCTGATTCCTCGCCTCTGTTTCCCCGCCTCTGATTCCCCGCCTCTGATTCCCCAGCTCTGATTCCCCGCCTCTGATTTTCCGTGTTTGATTCCCTGCCTCTGATTCCCGGCCTCTGATTCCCCATCTCTGATTCACCGCCTTTGATTCGCCACCTCTGATTCCCCATATCTGATTCTCCGCCTCTGTTTCCCCGCCTCTGATTCCCCGCCTCTGATTCCCCATATCTCATTCCCCGCCTCTGAATCCCCATCTCTGATTCCCGGACTCTGATTCCCGGCCTCTTATTCCCTGCATCTGATTCCGGCCTCTGATTCCCGGCCTCTGATTCCCTGCTTCTGATTCCCCATCTCTGATTCCGCAAATCTAATTCCCTGCCTCTGATTCCCCACCTCTGATTCCCCATATCTGATTCCCCGCCTCTGTTTCCCGGCCTCTAATTCCCCGCTTCTGATTCTGATTCCCTGCCTCTGATTCCCCATCTCTGATTCCGCACATCTGATTCCCTGCCTCTGATTCCCCGCCTCTGATTCCCTGCATCTGATTCCCAACCTCTGATTCCCCAACTCTGATTCCCCGTGTTTGATTCCCCGCCTCTGTTTCCCCGCATCTGATTCCCCGCCTCTGATTCCCCAACTCTAATTCCCCACCTCTGATTCCCCATATCTGATTCCCCGCCTCTGATTCCCCACCCCTGTATCCCCATATCTGATTCCCCACCTCTGATTCCCCATATCTGATTCCCTGCCTCTGTTTCCCCGCCTCTGATTCCCCGCCCCTGTTTCCCCATATCTGATTCCCTGCCTCTGATTCCCCAACTTTGATTCCCAGCCTCTGATTCCCCAGCTCTGATTCCCCGCCTCTGATTCCCCGTGTTTGATTCCCTGCCTCTGATTCCACGCCTCTGATTCCCCATCTCTGATTCACCGCCTTTGATTCGCCACCTCTGATTCCCCATATCTGATTCCCCACCTCTGTTTTCCCGCATCTGATTCCCCGCCTCTGATTCTCCATATCTCATTCCCCGCCTCTGACTCCCCATCTCTGATTCCCGGACTCTGATTCCGCACCTCTGATTCCCGGCCTCTTATTCCCAGCATCTGATTCCAGGCCTCTGATTCCCGTCCTCTGACTCCCCGCTTCTGATTCTGATTCCCTGCCTCTGATTCCCCATCTCTGATTCCGCACATCTGATTACCTGCCTCTGATTCCCCACCTCTGATTCCCCATATCTGATTCCCCGCCTCTGTTTCCACGCCTCTGATTCCCCGCCTCTGTTTCCCCATATCTAATTCCCCACCTCTGATGCCCCAACTCTGATTCCCCGCCTCTGATTCCACAGCTCTGATTCCCCGCCTCTGATTCCCCACATCCGATTCCCCATATCTGATTCCCCGCCTCTGTTTCCCCGCCCCTGATTCCTTGCCTCTGTTTCCCCATATCTGATTCCCCGCCTCTGATTCCCAACTATGATTCCCCGCCTCTTATTGCCCAGCTCTGATTCCCCGCCTCTGTTTCCCCATATCTGATGCCCCGCCTCTATTTGCCCGCCTCTGATTCCCCGCCTCTGTTTCCCCATATCTGATTCCCCGCCTCTGATTCCCAACTATGATTCCCTGCCTCTAATTTCCCAGCTCTGATTCCCCGCCTCTGATTCCCCGTGTCTGATTTCCTGCCTCTGATTCCCCGCCTCTGATTACCCATGTCTGATTCACTGCCTCTGATTCCCCACCTCTGATTCCCCATCTCTGATTCCGCACATCCGATTCCCTGCCTCTGATTCCCCGCCTCTGATTCACTGCCTCTGCTTCCCCAGCTCTGATTCCCTGCCTGTGATTCCCCGCGTCTTATTCCCTGCTTCGGATTCTGATTCCCTGCCTCTGATTCCCCATCTCTGATTCCGCACATCTGATTCCCTGCCTCTGATTCCCCACCTCTGATTCCCCATATCTGATTCCCCGCCTCTGTTTCCCCACCTCTCATTCCCCGCCTCTGTTTCCCCATATCTAAGTCCCCGCCTCTGATTCCCCAACTCTGATTCCCCACCTCTGATTCCCCAGCTCTCATTCCCCGCCTCTGATCCCCGCATCTGATTCCCTGCATCTGATTCCCAGCCTCTGATTCCCTGCCTCTGATTCCCAACCTCTGATTCCCCACCTCTGATTCCCCATATCTGATTCCCCGCCTCTGTTTCCACGCCTCTGATTCCCCGCCTCTGTTTCCCCATATCTGATTCCCCGCCTCTGAATCCCCAACTCTGATTCCCTGCCTCTGATTCCCCAGCTCTGATTCCCCGCCTTTGATTCCCCCGTCTGATTCCCAGCCTCTGAAACCCCGTGTCTGATTTCTTGCCTCTGATTCCCCGCCTCTGATTCCCCATCTCTGATTAACAGCCTCTGATTCCCCACCTCTGATTAACCATCTCTGATTCCGCACATCTGATTCCCTGCCTCTGATTCCCCATCTCTGATTCACCGCCTTTGATTCGCCACCTCTGATTCCCCATATCTGATTCCCCGCCTCTGTTTCCCCGCCTCTGATTCCCCGCCTCTGATTCCCCATATCTCATTCCCCGCCTCTGAATCCCCATCTCTGATTCCCGGACTCTGATTCCCCACCTCTGATTCCCGGCCTCTTATTCCCGGCATCTGATTCCGGCCTCTGATTCCCGGCCTCTGATTCCCTGCTTCTGATTCTGATTCCCTGCCTTTGATTCCCCATCTCTGATTCCGCACATCTGATTCCCTGCCTCTGATTCCCCATCTCTGATTCCCCATATCTGATTCCCCGCCTCTGTTTCCCCGCCTCTGATTCCCCTCCTCTGTTTCCCAATATCTAAGTCCCCGCCTCTGATTCCCCAACTCTGATTCCCCACCTCTGATTCCCCAGCTCTGATTCCCCGCCTCTGATTCCCCGCATCTGATTCCCTGCATCTGATTCCAAGCCTCTGATTCCCTGCCTCTGATTCCCAACCTCTGATTCCCCACCTCTGATTCCCCATATCTGATTCCCAGCCTCTGTTTCCCCGCCTCTGATTCCCTGCCTCTGTTTCCCCATATCTGATTCCCGGCCTCTGATTCCCCGCCTCTGATTCCCCGCCTCTGATTCCCTGCCTCTGATTCCCCATCTCCGATTCCGCACATCTGATTCCCTGCCTCTGATTCCCCGCCTCTGATTCCCCGCCTCTGATTCCCTGCCTCTGATTCCCAACCTCTGATTCCCCACCTCTGATTCCCCGTGTTTGATTCCCCGCCTCTGTTTCCCCGCCTCTGATTCCCCGCCTCTGATTCCCCAACTCTAATTCCCCGCCTCTGATTCCCCATATCTGATTCCCCGCCTCTGCTTCCCCGCCTCTGATTCCCCGCCCCTGTTTCCCCATATCTGATTCCCTGCCTCTGATTCCCCAACTTTGATTCCCAGCCTCTGATTCCCCAGCTCTGATACCACGCCTATGATTCCCCGTGTTTGATTCCCTGCCTCTGATTCCCCGCCTCTGATTCCCCATCTCTGATTCACCGCCTTTGATTCGCCACCTCTGATTCCCCATATCTGATTCCCCACCTCTGTTTCCCCGCCTCTGATTCCCCGCCTCTGATTCTCCATATCTCATTCCCCGCCTCTGAATCCCCATCACTGATTCCCAGACTCTGATTCCCCACCTCTGATTCCCGGCCTCTTATTCCCAGCATCTGATTCCAGGCCTCTGATTCCCGGCCTCTGACTCCCCGCTTCTGATTCTGATTCCCTGCCTCTGATTCCCCATCTCTGATTCCGCACATCTGATTACCTGCCTCTGATTCCCCACCTCTGATTCCCCATATCTGATCCCTCGCCTCTGTTTCCCCGCCTCTGATTCCCCGCCTCTGATTCCCCAGCTCTGATTGCCCGCCTCTGATTTTCCGTGTTTGATTCCCTGCCTCTGATTCCCGGCCTCTGATTCCCCATCTCTGATTCACCGTCTTTGATTCGCCACCTCTGATTCCCCATATCTGATTCCCCGCCTCTGTTTCCCCGCCTCTGATTCCCCGCCTCTGATTCCCCATATCTCATTCCCCGCCTCTGAATCCCCATCTCTGATTCCCGGACTTTGATTCCCCACCTCTGATTCCCGGCCTCTTATTCCCGGCATCTGATTCCGGCCTCTGATTCCCGGCCTCTGATTCCCTGCTTCTGATTCCCCATCTCTGATTCCGCAAATCTAATTCCCTGCCTCTGATTCCCCACCTCTGATTCCCCATATATGATTCCCCGCCTCTGTTTCCCGGCCTCTGTTCCCCGCTTCTGATTCTGATTCCCTGCCTCTGATTCCCCATCTCTGATTCCGCACATCTGATTCCCTGCCTCTGATTCCCAACCTCTGATTCCCCATCTCTGATTCATCGCCTTTGATTCGCCACCTCTGATTCCCCATATCTGATTCCTCGCCTCTGTTTCCCCGCCTCTGATTCCCCGCCTCTGATTCCCCATATCTCATTCCCCGCCTCTGATTCCCCATCTCTGATTCCCGGACTCTGATTCCCCACCTCTGATTCCCGGCCTCTTATTCCCGGCATCTGATTCCGGCCTCTGATTCCCGGCCTCTGATTCCCTGCTTCTGATTCCCCATCTCTGATTCCGCAAATCTAATTCCCTGCCTCTGATTCCCCACCTCTGATTCCCCATATCTGATTCCCCGCCTCTGTTTCCCGGCCTCTGATTCCCCGCTTCTGATTCTGATTCCCTGCCTCTGATTCCCCATCTCTGATTCCGCACATCTGATTCCCTGCCTCTGATTCCCCACCTCTGATTCCCCATATCTGATTTCCCGCCTCTGTTTCCCTGCCTCTGATTCCCCGCCTCTGTTTCCCCATATCTAATTCCCAACCTCTGATGCCCCAACTCTGATTCCCTGCCTCTGATTCCCCGCGTTCTATTCCCTGCCTCTGATTCCCCGCCTGTGATTCCCCATCTCTGATTCACCACCTCTGATTCCCCACCTCTGATTCCCCATATCTGATTCCCCGCCTCTGAATCCCCAACTCTGATTCCCTGCCTCTGATTCCCCAGCTCTGATTCCCCGCCTTTGATTCCCCCGTCTGATTCCCAGCCTCTGAAACCCCGTGTCTGATTTCTTGCCTCTGATTCCCCGCCTCTGATTCCCCATCTCTGATTCACAGCCTCTGATTCCCCACCTCTGATTCCCCATCTCTGATTCCGCACATCTGATTCCCTGCCTCTTATTCCCCGACTCTGAACCCCACCTCTGATTCCCCAGCTCTGATTCCCCGCCTCTGATTCCCCAACTCTGATTCCCCGCCTCTGATTCCCCAGCTATGATTCCCCGCCTCTGATTCCCCGTGTTTGATTCCCTGCCTCTGATTCCCCGCCTCTGATTCCCCATCTCTGATTCCCCGCCTCTGATTCCCCAACTCTGATTCCCCGCCTCTGATTCCCCAGCTCTGATTCCCCGCCTCTGATTTTCCGTGTTTGATTCCCTGCCTCTGATTCCCCAGCTCTGATTCCCCGCCTTTGATTCCCCCGTCTGATTCCCAGCCTCTGAAACCACGTGTCTGATTTCTTGCCTCTGATTCTTCGCCTCTGATTCCCCATCTCTGATTCCCCGCCTCTGATTCCCCACCTCTGATTCCCCACCTCTGATTCCCCATCTCTGATTCCGCACATCTGATTCCCAGCCTCTGATTCCCCGATTCTGATCCCCACCTCTGATTCCCCAGCTCTGATTCCCCGCCTCTGATTCCCCAACTCTGATTCCCCGCCTCTGATTCCCCAGCTCTGATTCCCCGCCTCTGATTCCCCGTGTTTGATTCCCTGCCTCTGATTCCCCGCCTCTGATTCCCCATCTCTGATTCACCGCCTTTGATTCGCCACCTCTGATTCCCCATATCTGATTCCTCGCCTCTGTTTCCCCGCCTCTGATTCCCCGCCTCTGATTCCCCAGCTCTGATTCCCCGCCTCTGATTTTCCGTGTTTGATTCCCTGCCTCTGATTCCCGGCCTCTGATTCCCCATCTCTGATTCACCGCCTTTGATTCGCCACCTCTGATTCCCCATATCTGATTCCCCGCCTCTGTTTCCCCGCCTCTGATTCCCCGCCTCTGATTCCCCAGCTCTGATTCCCCGCCTCTGATTCCCCAGCTCTGATTCCCCGCCTCTGATTCCTCGTGTTTGATTCCCTGCCTCTGATTCCCCGCCTCTGATTCCCCATCTCTGATTCACCGCCTTTGATTCGCCACCTCTGATTCCCCATATCTGATTCCTCGCCTCTGTTTCCCCGCCTCTGATTCCCCGCCTCTGATTCCCCAGCTCTGATTCCCCGCCTCTGATTTTCCGTGTTTGATTCCCTGCCTCTGATTCCCGGCCTCTGATTCCCCATCTCTGATTCACCGCCTTTGATTCGCCACCTCTGATTCCCCATATCTGATTCCCCACCTCTGTTTCCCCGCCTCTGATTCCCCGCCTCTGATTCCCCAGCTCTGATTCCCCGCCTCTGATTCCCCGTGTTTGATTCCCTGCCTCTGATTCCCCGCCTCTGATTCCCCATCTCTGATTCACCGCCTTTGATTCGCCACCTCTGATTCCCCATATCTGATTCCTCGCCTCTGTTTCCCCGCCTCTGATTCCCCGCCTCTGATTCCCCAGCTCTGATTCCCCGCCTCTGATTTTCCGTGTTTGATTCCCTGCCTCTGATTCCCGGCCTCTGATTCCCCATCTCTGATTCACCGCCTTTGATTCGCCACCTCTGATTCCCCATATCTGATTCCTCGCCTCTGATTCCCCGCCTCTGATTCCCCGCCTCTGATTCCCCAGCTCTGATTCCCCGCCTCTGATTTTCCGTGTTTGATTCCCTGCCTCTGATTCCCGGCCTCTGATTCCCCATATCTGATTCCCCGCCTCTGAATCCCCAACTCTGATTCCCTGCCTCTGATTCCCCAGCTCTTGATTCCCCGCCTTTGATTCCCCCGTCTGATTCCCAGCCTCTGAAACCCCGTGTCTGATTTCTTGCCTCTGATTCCCCGCCTCTGATTCCCCATCTCTGATTCACAGCCTCTGATTCCCCACCTCTGATTCCCCAACACTGATTCCGCACATCTGATTCCCTGCCTCTGATTCCCCGACTCTGATCCCCACCTCTGATTCCCCAGCTCTGATTCCCCGCCTCTGATTCCCCAACACTGATTCCCCGCCTCTGATTCCCCAGCTCTGATTCCCCGCCTCTGATTCCCCGTGTTTGATTCCCTGCCTCTGATTCCCCGCCTCTGATTCCCCATCTCTGATTCACCGCCTTTGATTCGCCACCTCTGATACCCCATATCTGATTCCTCGCCTCTGTTTCCCCGCCTCTGATTCACTGCCTCTGCTTCCCCAGCTCTGATTCCCCGCCTGTGATTCCCCGCGTCTTATTCCCTGCTTCTGATTCTGATTCCCTGCCTCTGATTCCCCATCTCTGATTCCGCACATCTGATTCCCTGCCTCTGATTCCCCACCTCTGATTCCCCATATCTGATTCCCCGCCTCTGTTTCCCCACCTCTGATTCCCCGCCTCTGTTTCCCCATATCTAAGTCCCCGCCTCTGATTCCCCAAATCTGATTCCCCACCTCTGATTCCCCAGCTCTCATTCCCCGCCTCTGATCCCCGCATCTGATTCCCTGCATCTGATTCCCAGCCTCTGATTCCCTGCCTCTGATTCCCAACCTCTGATTCCCCACCTCTGATTCCCCATATCTGATTCCCCGCCTCTATTTGCCCGCCTCTGATTCCCCGCCTCTGTTTCCCCATATCTGATTCCCCGCCTCTGATTCCCAACTATGATTCCCTGCCTCTAATTTCCCAGCTCTGATTCCCCGCCTCTGATTCCCCGTGTCTGATTTCCTGCCTCTGATTCCCCGCCTCTGATTACCCATGTCTGATTCACCGCCTCTGATTCCCCACCTCTGATTCCCCATCTCTGATTCCGCACATCCGATTCCCTGCCTCTGATTCCCCGCCTCTGATTCACTGCCTCTGCTTCCCCAGCTCTGATTCCCCGCCTCTGATTCCCCGCGTCTTATTCCCTGCTTCTGATTCTGATTCCCTGCCTCTGATTCCCCATCTCTGATTCCGCACATCTGATTCCCTGCCTCTGATTCCCCACCTCTGATTCCCCATATCTGATTCCCCGCCTCTGTTTCCCCACCTCTGAATCCCCGCCTCTGTTTCCCCATATCTAAGTCCCCGCCTCTGATTCCCCAACTCTGATTCCCCACCTCTGATTCCCCAGCTCTCATTCCCCGCCTCTGATCCCCGCATCTGATTCCCTGCATCTGATTCCCAGCCTCTGATTCCCTGCCTCTGATTCCCAACCTCTGATTCCCCACCTCTGATTCCGCACATCTGATTACCTGCCTCTGATTCCCCACCTCTGATTCCGCACATCTGATTACCTGCCTCTGATTCCCCACCTCTGATTCCCCATATCTGATTCCTCGCCTCTGTTTCCCCGCCTCTGATTCCCCGCCTCTGATTCCCCAGCTCTCATTCCCCGCCTCTGATTTTCCGTGTTTGATTCCCTGCCTCTGATTCCCGGCCTCTGGTTCCCCATCTCTGATTCACCGCCTTTGATTCGCCACCTCTGATTCCCCATATCTGATTCCCCGCCTCTGTTTCCCCGCCTCTGATTCCCCGCCTCTGATTCCCCATATCTCATTCCCCGCCTCTGAATCCCCATCTCTGATTCCCGGACTCTGATTCCCCACCTCTGATTCCCGGCCTCTTATTCCCTGCATCTGATTCCGGCCTCTGATTCCCGGCCTCTGATTCCCTGCTTCTGATTCCCCATCTCTGATTCCGCAAATCTAATTCCCTGCCTCTGATTCCCCACCTCTGATTCCCCATATCTGATTCCCCGCCTCTGTTTCCCGGCCTCTAATTCCCCGCTTCTGATTCTGATTCCCTGCCTCTGATTCCCCATCTCTGATTCCGCACATCTGATTCCCTGCCTCTGATTCCCAACCTCTGATTCCCCATCTCTGATTCATCGCCTTTGATTCGCCACCTCTGATTCCCCATATCTGATTCCTCGCCTCTGTTTCCCCGCCTCTGATTCCCCGCCTCTGATTCCCCATATCTCATTCCCCGCCTCTGATTCCCCATCTCTGATTCCCGGACTCTGATTCCCCACCTCTGATTCCCGGCCTCTTATTCCCGGCATCTGATTCCGGCCTCTGATTCCCGGCCTCTGATTCCCTGCTTCTGATTCCCCATCTCTGATTCCGCAAATCTAATTCCCTGCCTCTGATTCCCCACCTCTGATTCCCCATATCTGATTCCCCGCCTCTGTTTCCCGGCCTCTGATTCCCCGCTTCTGATTCTGATTCCCTGCCTCTGATTCCCCATCTCTGATTCCGCACATCTGATTCCCTGCCTCTGATTCCCCACCTCTGATTCCCCATATCTGATTTCCCGCCTCTGTTTCCCCGCCTCTGATTCCCCGCCTCTGTTTCCCCATATCTAATTCCCAACCTCTGATGCCCCAACTCTGATTCCCTGCCTCTGATTCCCCGCGTTCTATTCCCTGCCTCTGATTCCCCGCCTGTGATTCCCCATCTCTGATTCACCACCTCTGATTCCCCACCTCTGATTCCCCATATCTGATTCCCCGCCTCTGAATCCCCAACTCTGATTCCCTGCCTCTGATTCCCCAGCTCTGATTCCCCGCCTTTGATTCCCCCGTCTGATTCCCAGCCTCTGAAACCCCGTGTCTGATTTCTTGCCTCTGATTCCCCGCCTCTGATTCCCCATCTCTGATTCACAGCCTCTGATTCCCCACCTCTGATTCCCCAACACTGATTCCGCACATCTGATTCCCTGCCTCTGATTCCCCGACTCTGATCCCCACCTCTGATTCCCCAGCTCTGATTCCCCGCCTCTGATTCCCCAACACTGATTCCCCGCCTCTGATTCCCCAGCTCTGATTCCCCGCCTCTGATTCCCCGTGTTTGATTCCCTGCCTCTGATTCCCCGCCTCTGATTCCCCATCTCTGATTCACCGCCTTTGATTCGCCACCTCTGATACCCCATATCTGATCCCTCGCCTCTGTTTCCACGCCTCTGATTCACTGCCTCTGCTTCCCCAGCTCTGAT
Source organism: Narcine bancroftii (assembly GCF_036971445.1). Taxonomy (NCBI): domain Eukaryota; kingdom Metazoa; phylum Chordata; class Chondrichthyes; order Torpediniformes; family Narcinidae; genus Narcine; species Narcine bancroftii. The sequence continues at coordinate 124,157,331 of NC_091475.1, forward strand.
TCCCCGCCTGTGATTCCCCGCGTCTTATTCCCTGCTTCTGATTCTGATTCCCTGCCTCTGATTCCCCATCTCTGATTCCGCACATCTGATTCCCTGCCTCTGATTCCCCACCTCTGATTCCCCATATCTGATTCCCCGCCTCTGTTTCCCCACCTCTGATTCCCCGCCTCTGTTTCCCCATATCTAAGTCCCCGCCTCTGATTCCCCAACTCTGATTCCCCACCTCTGATTCCCCAGCTCTCATTCCCCGCCTCTGATCCCCGCATCTGATTCCCTGCATCTGATTCCCAGCCTCTGATTCCCTGCCTCTGATTCCCAACCTCTGATTCCCCACCTCTGATTCCCCATATCTGATTCCCCGCCTCTATTTGCCCGCCTCTGATTCCCCGCCTCTGCTTCCCCATATCTGATTCCCCGCCTCTGATTCCCAACTATGATTCCCTGCCTCTAATTTCCCAGCTCTGATTCCCCGCCTCTGATTCCCCGTGTCTGATTTCCTGCCTCTGATTCCCCGCCTCTGATTACCCATGTCTGATTCACCGCCTCTGATTCCCCACCTCTGATTCCCCATCTCTGATTCCGCACATCCGATTCCCTGCCTCTGATTCCCCGCCTCTGATTCACTGCCTCTGCTTCCCCAGCTCTGATTCCCCGCCTCTGATTCCCCGCGTCTTATTCCCTGCTTCTGATTCTGATTCCCTGCCTCTGATTCCCCATCTCTGATTCCGCACATCTGATTCCCTGCCTCTGATTCCCCACCTCTGATTCCCCATATCTGATTCCCCGCCTCTGTTTCCCCACCTCTGAATCCACGCCTCTGTTTCCCCATATCTAAGTCCCCGCCTCTGATTCCCCAACTCTGATTCCCCACCTCTGATTCCCCAGCTCTCATTCCCCGCCTCTGATCCCCGCATCTGATTCCCTGCATCTGATTCCCAGCCTCTGATTCCCTGCCTCTGATTCCCAACCTCTGATTCCCCACCTCTGATTCCGCACATCTGATTACCTGCCTCTGATTCCCCACCTCTGATTCCGCACATCTGATTACCTGCCTCTGATTCCCCACCTCTGATTCCCCATATCTGATTCCTCGCCTCTGTTTCCCCGCCTCTGATTCCCCGCCTCTGATTCCCCAGCTCTGATTCCCCGCCTCTGATTTTCCGTGTTTGATTCCCTGCCTCTGATTCCCGGCCTCTGATTCCCCATCTCTGATTCACCGCCTTTGATTCGCCACCTCTGATTCCCCATATCTGATTCCCCGCCTCTGTTTCCCCGCCTCTGATTCCCCGCCTCTGATTCCCCATATCTCATTCCCCGCCTCTGAATCCCCATCTCTGATTCCCGGACTCTGATTCCCCACCTCTGATTCCCGGCCTCTTATTCCCTGCATCTGATTCCGGCCTCTGATTCCCGGCCTCTGATTCCCTGCTTCTGATTCCCCATCTCTGATTCCGCAAATCTAATTCCCTGCCTCTGATTCCCCACCTCTGATTCCCCATATCTGATTCCCCGCCTCTGTTTCCCGGCCTCTAATTCCCCGCTTCTGATTCTGATTCCCTGCCTCTGATTCCCCATCTCTGATTCCGCACATCTGATTCCCTGCCTCTGATTCCCAACCTCTGATTCCCCATCTCTGATTCATCGGCTTTGATTCGCCACCTCTGATTCCCCATATCTGATTCCTCGCCTCTGTTTCCCCGCCTCTGATTCCCCGCCTCTGATTCCCCATATCTCATTCCCCGCCTCTGATTCCCCATCTCTGATTCCCGGACTCTGATTCCCCACCTCTGATTCCCGGCCTCTTATTCCCGGCATCTGATTCCGGCCTCTGATTCCCGGCCTCTGATTCCCTGCTTCTGATTCCCCATCTCTGATTCCGCAAATCTAATTCCCTGCCTCTGATTCCCCACCTCTGATTCCCCATATCTGATTCCCCGCCTCTGTTTCCCGGCCTCTGATTCCCCGCTTCTGATTCTGATTCCCTGCCTCTGATTCCCCATCTCTGATTCCGCACATCTGATTGCCTGCCTCTGATTCCCCACCTCTGATTCCCCATATCTGATTTCCCGCCTCTGTTTCCCCGCCTCTGATTCCCCGCCTCTGTTACCCCATATCTAATTCCCAACCTCTGATGCCCCAACTCTGATTCCCTGCCTCTGATTCCCCGCGTTCTATTCCCTGCCTCTGATTCCCCGCCTGTGATTCCCCATCTCTGATTCACCACCTCTGATTCCCCACCTCTGATTCCCCATATCTGATTCCCCGCCTCTGAATCCCCAACTCTGATTCCCTGCCTCTGATTCCCCAGCTCTGATTCCCCGCCTTTGATTCCTCCGTCTGATTCCCAGCCTCTGAAACCCCATGTCTGATTTCTTGCCTCTGATTCCCCGCCTCTGATTCCCCATCTCTGATTCACAGCCTCTGATTCGCCACCTCTGATTTCCCATCACTGATTCCGCACATCTGATTCCCTGCCTCTGATTCCCCTACTCTGATCCCCACCTCTGATTCCCCAGCTCTGATTCCCCGCCTCTGATTCCCCAACACTGATTCCCCGCCTCTGATTCCCCAGCTCTGATTCCCCGCCTCTGATTCCCCGTGTTTGATTCCCTGCCTCTGATTCCCCGCCTCTGATTCCCCATCTCTGATTCACCGCCTTTGATTCGCCACCTCTGATACCCCATATCTGATTCCTCGCCTCTGTTTCCCCGCCTCTGATTCCCCGCCTCTGATTCCCCAGCTCTGATTCCCCGCCTCTGATTTTCCGTGTTTGATTCCCTGCCTGGGATTCCCCAGCTCTGATTCCCCGCCTTTGATTCCCCCGTCTGATTCCCAGCCTCTGAAACCCCGTGTCTGATTTCTTGCCTCTGATTCCCCGCCTCTGATTCCCCATCTCTGATTCACAGCCTCTGATTCCCCACCTCTGATTCCCCATCTCTGATTCCGCACATCTGATTCCCTGCCTCTGATTCCCCGACTCTGATGCCCACCTCTGATTCCCCAGCTCTGATTCCCCGCCTCTGATTCCCCAACTCTGATTCCCCGCCTCTGATTCCCCAGCTCTGATTCCCCGCCTCTGATTCCCCGTGTTTGATTCCCTGCCTCTGATTCCCCGCCTCTGATTCCCCATCTCTGATTCACCGCCTGTGATTCGCCACCTCTGATTCCCCATATCTGATTACTCGCCTCTGTTTCCCCGCCTCTGATTCCCCACCTCTGATTCCCCAGCTCTGATTCCCCGCCTCTGATTTTCCGTGTTTGATTCCCTGCCTCTGATTCCCGGCCTCTGATTCCCCATCTCTGATTCACCGCCTTTGATTCGCCACCTCTGATTCCCCATATCTGATTCCCCGCCTCTGTTTCCCCGCCTCTGATTCCCCGCCTCTGATTCCCCAGCTCTGATTCCCCGCCTCTGATTCCCCAGCTCTGATTCCCCGCCTCTGATTCCCCGTGTTTGATTCCCTGCCTCTGATTCCCCGCCTCTGATTCCCCATCTCTGATTCACCGCCTTTGATTCGCCACCTCTGATTCCCCATATCTGATTCCTCGCCTCTGTTTGCCCGCCTCTGATTCCCCGCCTCTGATTCCCCAGCTCTGATTCCCCGCCTCTGATTTTCCGTGTTTGATTCCCTGCCTCTGATTCCCGGCCTCTGATTCCCCATCTCTGATTCACCGCCTTTGATTCGCCACCTCTGATTCCCCATATCTGATTCCCCGTCTCTGTTTCCCCGCCTCTGATTCCCCACCTCTGATTCCCCAGCTCTGATTCCCCGCCTCTGATTCCCCGTGTTTGATTCCCTGCCTCTGATTCCCCGCCTCTGATTCCCCATCTCTGATTCACCGCCTTTGATTCGCCACCTCTGATTCCCCATATCTGATTCCTCGCCTCTGTTTCCCCGCCTCTGATTCCCCGCATCTGATTCCCCAGCTCTGATTCCCCGCCTCTGATTTTCCGTGTTTGATTCCCTGCCTCTGATTCCCGGCCTCTGATTCCCCATCTCTGATTCACCGCCTTTGATTCGCCACCTCTGATTCCCCATATCTGATTCCTCGCCTCTGTTTCCCCGCCTCTGATTCCCCGCCTCTGATTCCCCGTTCTGATTCCCCGCCTCTGATTTTCCGTGTTTGATTCCCTGCCTCTGATTCCCGGCCTCTGATTCCCCATATCTGATTCCCCGCCTCTGAATCCCCAACTCTGATTCCCTGCCTCTGATTCCCCAGCTCTGATTCCCCGCCTTTGATTCCCCCGTCTGATTCCCAGCCTCTGAAACCCCGTGTCTGATTTCTTGCCTCTGATTCCCCGCGTCTGATTCCCCATCTCTGATTCACAGCCTCTGATTCCCCAACTCTGATTCCCAATCTCTGATTCCGCACATCTGATTCCCTGCCTCTGATTCCCCGACTCTGATCCCCACCTCTGATTCCCCAGCTCTGATTCCCCGCCTCTGATTCCCCAACTCTGATTCCCCGCCTCTGATTCCCCAGCTCTGATTCCCCGCCTCTGATTCCCCGTGTTTCATTCCCTGCCTCTGATTCCCCGCCTCTGATTCCCCATCTCTGATTCACCGCCTTTGATTCGCCACCTCTGATTCCCCATATCTGATTCCTCGCCTCTGTTTCCCCGCCTCTGATTCCCCGCCTCTGATTCCCCAGCTCTGATTCCCCGCCTCTGATTTTCCGTGTTTGATTCCCTGCCTCTGATTCCCCAGCTCTGATTCCCCGCCTTTGATTCCCCCGTCTGATTCCCAGCCTCTGAAACCCCGTGTCTGATTTCTTGCCTCTGATTCCCCGCCTCTGATTCCCCATCTCTGATTCACAGCCTCTGATTCCCCACCTCTGATTCCCCATCTCTGATTCCGCACATCTGATTCCCTGCCTCTGATTCCCCGACTCTGATCCCCACCTCTGATTCCCCAGCTCTGATTCCCCGCCTCTGATTCGCCAACTCTTATTCCCCGCCTCTGATTCCCCAGCTCTGATTCCCCGCCTCTGATTCCCCGTGTTTGATTCCCTGCCTCTGATTCCCCGCCTCTGATTCCCCACCTCTGATTCACCACCTTTGATTCGCCACCTCTGATTCCCCATATCTGATTCCTCGCCTCTGTTTCCCCGCCTCTGATTCCCCGCCTCTGATTCCCCAGCTCTGATTCCCCGCCTCTGATTTTCCGTGTTTGATACCCTGCCTCTGATTCCCGGCCTCTGATTCCCCATCTCTGATTCACCGCCTTTGATTCGCCACCTCTGATTCCCCATATCTGATTCCCCGCCTCTGTTTCCCCGCCTCTGATTCCCCGCTTCTGATTCCCCATATCTCATTCCCCGCCTCTGAATCCCCATCTCTGATTCCCGGACTCTGATTCCCCACCTCTGATTCCCGGCCTCTTATTCCCGGCATCTGATTCTGGCCTCTGATTCCCGGCCTCTGATTCCCTGCTTCTGATTCTGATTCCCTGCCTCTGATTCCCCATCTCTGATTCCGCACATCTGATTCCCTGCCTCTGATTCCCCGCCTCTGATTCCCCGCCTCTGTTTCCCAATATCTAAGTCCCCGCCTCTGATTCCCCAACTCTGATTCCCCACCTCTCATTCCCCGGCTCTGATTCCACGCCTCTGATTCCCCGCATCTGATTCCCTGCATCTGATTCCAAGCCTCTGATTCCCTGCCTCTGATTCCCAACCTCTGATTCCCCACCTCTGATTCCGCACATCTGATTCCCTGCCTCTGATTCCCCGACTCTGATCCCCACCTCTGATTCCCCAGCTCTGATTCCCCGCCTCTGATTCCCCGTGTTTGATTCCCTGCCTCTGATTCCCCGCCTCTGATTCCCCATCTCTGATTCATCGCCTTTGATTCCCGGCCTCTTATTCCCGGCATCTGATTCCGGCCTCTGATTCCCGATCTCTGATTCCCTGCTTCTGATTCCCCATCTCTGATTCCGCAAATCTAATTCCCTGCCTCTGATTCCCCACCTCTGATTCCCCATATCTGATTCCCCACCTCTGTTTCCCGGCCTCTGATTCCCCGCTTCTGATTCTGATACCCTGCCTCTGATTCCCCATCTCTGATTCCGCACATCTGATTACCTGCCTCTGATTCCCCACCTCTGATTCCCCATATCTGATTCCCCATATCTGATTCCCCGCCTCTGAATCCCCAACTCTGATTCCCTGCCTCTGATTCCCCCGTCTGATTCCCAGCCTCTGAAACCCCGTGTCTGATTTCTTGCCTCTGATTCCCCGCCTCTGATTCCCCATCTCTGATTCACAGCCTCTGATTCCCCACCTCTGATTCCCCAACACTGATTCCGCACATCTGATTCCCTGCCTCTGATTCCCCGACTCTGATCCCCACCTCTGATTCCCCAGCTCTGATTCCCCGCCTCTGATTCCCCAACACTGATTCCCCGCCTCTGATTCCCCAGCTCTGATTCCCCGCCTCTGATTCCCCGTGTTTGATTCCCTGCCTCTGATTCCCCGCCTCTGATTCCCCATCTCTGATTCACCGCCTTTGATTCGCCACCTCTGATACCCCATATCTGATCCCTCGCCTCTGTTTCCATGCCTCTGATTCACTGCCTCTGCTTCCCCAGCTCTGATTCTCCGCCTGTGATTCCCCGCGTCTTATTCCCTGCTTCTGATTCTGATTCCCTGCCTCTGATTCCCCATCTCTGATTCCGCACATCTGATTCCCTGCCTCTGATTCCCCACCTCTGATTCCCCATATCTGATTCCCCGCCTCTGTTTCCCCACCTCTGATTCCCCGCCTCTGTTTCCCCATATCTAAGTCCCCGCCTCTGATTCCCCAACTCTGATTCCCCACCTCTGATTCCCCAGCTCTCATTCCCCGCCTCTGATCCCCGCATCTGATTCCCTGCATCTGATTCCCAGCCTCTGATTCCCTGCCTCTGATTCCCAACCTCTGATTCCCCACCTCTGATTCCCCATATCTGATTCCCCGCCTCTATTTGCCCGCCTCTGATTCCCCGCCTCTGCTTCCCCATATCTGATTCCCCGCCTCTGATTCCCAACTATGATTCCCTGCCTCTAATTTCCCAGCTCTGATTCCCCGCCTCTGATTCCCCGTGTCTGATTTCCTGCCTCTGATTCCCCGCCTCTGATTACCCATGTCTGATTCACCGCCTCTGATTCCCCACCTCTGATTCCCCATCTCTGATTCCGCACATCCGATTCCCTGCCTCTGATTCCCCGCCTCTGATTCACTGCCTCTGCTTCCCCAGCTCTGATTCCCCGCCTCTGATTCCCCGCGTCTTATTCCCTGCTTCTGATTCTGATTCCCTGCCTCTGATTCCCCATCTCTGATTCCGCACATCTGATTCCCTGCCTCTGATTCCCCACCTCTGATTCCCCATATCTGATTCCCCGCCTCTGTTTCCCCACCTCTGAATCCACGCCTCTGTTTCCCCATATCTAAGTCCCCGCCTCTGATTCCCCAACTCTGATTCCCCACCTCTGATTCCCCAGCTCTCATTCCCCGCCTCTGATCCCCGCATCTGATTCCCTGCATCTGATTCCCAGCCTCTGATTCCCTGCCTCTGATTCCCAACCTCTGATTCCCCACCTCTGATTCCGCACATCTGATTACCTGCCTCTGATTCCCCACCTCTGATTCCGCACATCTGATTACCTGCCTCTGATTCCCCACCTCTGATTCCCCATATCTGATTCCTCGCCTCTGTTTCCCCGCCTCTGATTCCCCGCCTCTGATTCCCCAGCTCTGATTCCCCGCCTCTGATTTTCCGTGTTTGATTCCCTGCCTCTGATTCCCGGCCTCTGATTCCCCATCTCTGATTCACCGCCTTTGATTCGCCACCTCTGATTCCCCATATCTGATTCCCCGCCTCTGTTTCCCCGCCTCTGATTCCCCGCCTCTGATTCCCCATATCTCATTCCCCGCCTCTGAATCCCCATCTCTGATTCCCGGACTCTGATTCCCCACCTCTGATTCCCGGCCTCTTATTCCCTGCATCTGAATCCGGCCTCTGATTCCCGGCCTCTGATTCCCTGCTTCTGATTCCCCATCTCTGATTCCGCAAATCTAATTCCCTGCCTCTGATTCCCCACCTCTGATTCCCCATATCTGATTCCCCGCCTCTGTTTCCCGGCCTCTAATTCCCCGCTTCTGATTCTGATTCCCTGCCTCTGATTCCCCATCTCTGATTCCGCACATCTGATTCCCTGCCTCTGATTCCCAACCTCTGATTCCCCATCTCTGATTCATCGCCTTTGATTCGCCACCTCTGATTCCCCATATCTGATTCCTCGCCTCTGTTTCCCCGCCTCTGATTCCCCGCCTCTGATTCCCCATATCTCATTCCCCGCCTCTGATTCCCCATCTCTGATTCCCGGACTCTGATTCCCCACCTCTGATTCCCGGCCTCTTATTCCCGGCATCTGATTCCGGCCTCTGATTCCCGGCCTCTGATTCCCTGCTTCTGATTCCCCATCTCTGATTCCGCAAATCTAATTCCCTGCCTCTGATTCCCCACCTCTGATTCCCCATATCTGATTCCCCGCCTCTGTTTCCCGGCCTCTGATTCCCCGCTTCTGATTCTGATTCCCTGCCTCTGATTCCCCATCTCTGATTCCGCACATCTGATTGCCTGCCTCTGATTCCCCACCTCTGATTCCCCATATCTGATTTCCCGCCTCTGTTTCCCCGCCTCTGATTCCCCGCCTCTGTTACCCCATATCTAATTCCCAACCTCTGATGCCCCAACTCTGATTCCCTGCCTCTGATTCCCCGCGTTCTATTCCCTGCCTCTGATTCCCCGCCTGTGATTCCCCATCTCTGATTCACCACCTCTGATTCCCCACCTCTGATTCCCCATATCTGATTCCCCGCCTCTGAATCCCCAACTCTGATTCCCTGCCTCTGATTCCCCAGCTCTGATTCCCCGCCTTTGATTCCCCCGTCTGATTCCCAGCCTCTGAAACCCCATGTCTGATTTCTTGCCTCTGATTCCCCGCCTCTGATTCCCCATCTCTGATTCACAGCCTCTGATTCGCCACCTCTGATTTCCCATCACTGATTCCGCACATCTGATTCCCCGCCTCTGATTCCCCATATCTCATTCCCCGCCTCTGATTCCCCATCTCTGATTCCCGGACTCTGATTCCCCACCTCTGATTCCCGGCCTCTTATTCCCGGCATCTGATTCCGGCCTCTGATTCCCGGCCTCTGATTCCCTGCTTCTGATTCCCCATCTCTGATTCCGCAAATCTAATTCCCTGCCTCTGATTCCCCACCTCTGATTCCCCATATCTGATTCCCCGCCTCTGTTTCCCGGCCTCTGATTCCCCGCTTCTGATTCTGATTCCCTGCCTCTGAATCCCCATCTCTGATTCCGCACATCTGATTGCCTGCCTCTGATTCCCCACCTCTGATTCCCCATATCTGATTTCCCGCCTCTGTTTCCCCGCCTCTGATTCCCCGCCTCTGTTACCCCATATCTAATTCCCAACCTCTGATGCCCCAACTCTGATTCACTGCCTCTGATTCCCCGCGTTCTATTCCCTGCCTCTGATTCCCCGCCTGTGATTCCCCATCTCTGATTCACCACCTCTGATTCCCCACCTCTGATTCCCCATATCTGATTCCCCGCCTCTGAATCCCCAACTCTGATTCCCTGCCTCTGATTCCCCAGCTCTGATTCCCCGCCTTTGATTCCCCCGTCTGATTCCCAGCCTCTGAAACCCCATGTCTGATTTCTTGCCTCTGATTCCCCGCCTCTGATTCCCCATCTCTGATTCACAGCCTCTGATTCGCCACCTCTGATTTCCCATCACTGATTCCGCACATCTGATTCCCTGCCTCTGATTCCCCGACTCTGATCCCCACCTCTGATTCCCCAGCTCTGATACCCGCCTCTGATTCCCCAACACTGATTCCCCGCCTCTGATTCCCCAGCTCTGATTCCCCGCCTCTGATTCCCCGTGTTTGATTCCCTGCCTCTGATTCCCCGCCTCTGATTCCCCATCTCTGATTCACCGCCTTTGATTCGCCACCTCTGATACCCCATATCTGATTCCTCGCCTCTGTTTCCCCGCCTCTGATTCCCCGCCTCTGATTCCCCAGCTCTGATTCCCCGCCTCTGATTTTCCGTGTTTGATTCCCTGCCTGGGATTCCCCAGCTCTGATTCCCCGCCTTTGATTCCCCCGTCTGATTCCCAGCCTCTGAAACCCCGTGTCTGATTTCTTGCCTCTGATTCCCCGCCTCTGATTCCCCATCTCTGATTCACAGCCTCTGATTCCCCACCTCTGATTCCCCATCTCTGATTCCGCACATCTGATTCCCTGCCTCTGATTCCCCGACTCTGATGCCCACCTCTGATTCCCCAGCTCTGATTCCCCGCCTCTGATTCCCCAACTCTGATTCCCCGCCTCTGATTCCCCAGCTCTGATTCCCCGCCTCTGATTCCCCGTGTTTGATTCCCTGCCTCTGATTCCCCGCCTCTGATTCCCCATCTCTGATTCACCGCCTGTGATTCGCCACCTCTGATTCCCCATATCTGATTCCTCGCCTCTGTTTCCCCGCCTCTGATTCCCCACCTCTGATTCCCCAGCTCTGATTCCCCGCCACTGATTTTCCGTGTTTGATTCCCTGCCTCTGATTCCCGGCCTCTGATTCCCCATCTCTGATTCACCGCCTTTGATTCGCCACCTCTGATTCCCCATATCTGATTCCCCGCCTCTGTTTCCCCGCCTCTGATTCCCCGCCTCTGATTCCCCAGCTCTGATTCCCCGCCTCTGATTCCCCAGCTCTGATTCCCCGCCTCTGATTCCCCGTGTTTGATTCCCTGCCTCTGATTCCCCGCCTCTGATTCCACATCTCTGATTCACTGCCTTTGATTCGCCACCTCTGATTCCCCATATCTGATTCCTCGCCTCTGTTTGCCCGCCTCTGATTCCCCGCCTCTGATTCCCAGCTCTGATTCCCCGCCTCTGATTTTCCGTGTTTGATTCCCTGCCTCTGATTCCCGGCCTCTGATTCCCCATCTCTGATTCACCGCCTTTGATTCGCCACCTCTGATTCCCCATATCTGATTCCCCGTCTCTGTTTCCCCGCCTCTGATTCCCCACCTCTGATTCCCCAGCTCTGATTCCCCGCCTCTGATTCCCCGTGTTTGATTCCCTGCCTCTGATTCCCCGCCTCTGATTCCCCATCTCTGATTCACCGCCTTTGATTCGCCACCTCTGATTCCCCATATCTGATTCCTCGCCTCTGTTTCCCCGCCTCTGATTCCCCGCATCTGATTCCCCAGCTCTGATTCCCCGCCTCTGATTTTCCGTGTTTGATTCCCTGCCTCTGATTCCCGGCCTCTGATTCCCCATCTCTGATTCACCGCCTTTGATTCGCCACCTCTGATTCCCCATATCTGATTCCTCGCCTCTGTTTCCCCGCCTCTGATTCCCCGCCTCTGATTCCCCGTTCTGATTCCCCGCCTCTGATTTTCCGTGTTTGATTCCCTGCCTCTGATTCCCGGCCTCTGATTCCCCATATCTGATTCCCCGCCTCTGAATCCCCAACTCTGATTCCCTGCCTCTGATTCCCCAGCTCTGATTCCCCGCCTTTGATTCCCCCGTCTGATTCCCAGCCTCTGAAACCCCGTGTCTGATTTCTTGCCTCTGATTCCCCGCCTCTGATTCCCCATCTCTGATTCACAGCCTCTGATTCCCCAACTCTGATTCCCAATCTCTGATTCCGCACATCTGATTCCCTGCCTCTGATTCCCCGACTCTGATCCCCACCTCTGATTCCCCAGCTCTGATTCCCCGCCTCTGATTCCCCAACTCTGATTCCCCGCCTCTGATTCCCCAGCTCTGATTCCCCGCCTCTGATTCCCCGTGTTTCATTCCCTGCCTCTGATTCCCCGCCTCTGATTCCCCATCTCTGATTCACCGCCTTTGATTCGCCACCTCTGATTCCCCATATCTGATTCCTCGCCTCTGTTTCCCCGCCTCTGATTCCCCGCCTCTGATTCCCCAGCTCTGATTCCCCGCCTCTGATTTTCCGTGTTTGATTCCCTGCCTCTGATTCCCCAGCTCTGATTCCCCGCCTTTGATTCCCCCGTCTGATTCCCAGCCTCTGAAACCCCGTGTCTGATTTCTTGCCTCTGATTCCCCGCCTCTGATTCCCCATCTCTGATTCGCAGCCTCTGATTCCCCACCTCTGATTCCCCATCTCTGATTCCGCACATCTGATTCCCTGCCTCTGATTCCCCGACTCTGATCCCCACCTCTGATTCCCCAGCTCTGATTCCCCGCCTCTGATTCGCCAACTCTGATTCCCCGCCTCTGATTCCCCAGCTCTGATTCCCCGCCTCTGATTCCCCGTGTTTGATTCCCTGCCTCTGATTCCCCGCCTCTGATTCCCCATCTCTGATTCACCACCTTTGATTCGCCACCTCTGATTCCCCATATCTGATTCCTCGCCTCTGTTTCCCCGCCTCTGATTCCCCGCCTCTGATTCCCCAGCTCTGATTCCCCGCCTCTGATTTTCCGTGTTTGATACCCTGCCTCTGATTCCCGGCCTCTGATTCCCCATCTCTGATTCACCGCCTTTGATTCGCCACCTCTGATTCCCCATATCTGATTCCCCGCCTCTGTTTCCCCGCCTCTGATTCCCCGCTTCTGATTCCCCATATCTCATTCCCCGCCTCTGAATCCCCATCTCTGATTCCCGGACTCTGATTCCCCACCTCTGATTCCCGGCCTCTTATTCCCGGCATCTGATTCTGGCCTCTGATTCCCGGCCTCTGATTCCCTGCTTCTGATTCTGATTCCCTGCCTCTGATTCCCCATCTCTGATTCCGCACATCTGATTCCCTGCCTCTGATTCCCCGCCTCTGATTCCCCGCCTCTGTTTCCCAATATCTAAGTCCCCGCCTCTGATTCCCCAACTCTGATTCCCCACCTCTGATTCCCCAGCTCTGATTCCACGCCTCTGATTCCCCGCATCTGATTCCCTGCATCTGATTCCAAGCCTCTGATTCCCTGCCTCTGATTCCCAACCTCTGATTCCCCACCTCTGATTCCGCACATCTGATTCCCTGCCTCTGATTCCCCGACTCTGATCCCCACCTCTGATTCCCCAGCTCTGATTCCCCGCCTCTGATTCCCCGTGTTTGATTCCCTGCCTCTGATTCCCCGCCTCTGATTCCCCATCTCTGATTCATCGCCTTTGATTCCCGGCCTCTTATTCCCGGCATCTGATTCCGGCCTCTGATTCCCGACCTCTGATTCCCTGCTTCTGATTCCCCATCTCTGATTCCGCAAATCTAATTCCCTGCCTCTGATTCCCCACCTCTGATTCCCCATATCTGATTCCCCACCTCTGTTTCCCGGCCTCTGATTCCCCGCTTCTGATTCTGATACCCTGCCTCTGATTCCCCATCTCTGATTCCGCACATCTGATTCCCTGCCTCTGATTCCCCACCTCTGATTCCCCATATCTGATTTCCCGCCTCTGTTTCCCCGCCTCTGATTCCCCACCTCTGTTTCCCCATATCTAATTCCCAACCTCTGATGCCCCAACTCTGATTCCCTGCCTCTGATTCCCCGCGTTCTATTCCCTGCCTCTGATTCCCCGCCTGTGATTCCCCATCTCTGATTCACCACCTCTGATTCCCCACCTCTGATTCCCCATATCTAATTCCCCGCCTCTGTTTGCCCGACTCTGATTCCCCGCCTCTGTTTCCCCATATCTGATTCCCCGCCTCTGAAACCCCGTGTCTGATTTCTTGCCTCTGATTCCCCGCCTCTGATTCCCCATCTCTGATTCACAGCCTCGGATTCCCAACCTCTGATTCCCCATCTCTGATTCCGCACATCTGATTCCCTGCCTCTGATTCCCCGACTCTGATCCCCACCTCTGATTCCCCAGCTCTGATTCCCCGCCTCTGATTCCCCAACTCTGATTCCCCGCCTCTGATTCCCCAGCTCTGATTCCCCGCCTCTGATTCCCCGTGTTTGATTCCCTGCCTCTGATTCCCCGCCTCTGATTCCCCATCTCTGATTCACCGCCTTTGATTCGCCACCTCTGATTCCCCATATCTGATTCCTCGCCTCTGTTTCCCCGCCTCTGATTCCCCGCCTCTGATTCCCCATATCTCATTCCCCGCCTCTGATTCCCCATCTCTGATTCCCGGACTCTGATTCCCCACCTCTGATTCCCGGCCTCTTATTCCCGGCATCTGATTCCGGCCTCTGATTCCCGGCCTCTGATTCCCTGCTTCTGATTCCCCATCTCTGATTCCGCAAATCTAATTCCCTGCCTCTGATTCCCCACCTCTGATTCCCCATATCTGATTCCCCGCCTCTGTTTCCCCGCCTCTGATTCCCCGCCTCTGTTTCCCCATATCTAAGTCCCCGCCTCTGATTCCCCAACTTTGATTCCCCACCTCTGATTCCCCAGCTCTGATTCCCCGCCTCTGATTCCCAGCCTCTGATTCCCAACCTCTGATTCCCCACCTCTGATTCCCCATATCTGATTCCCCGCCTCTGTTTCCCCGCCTCTGATTCCCCGCCTCTGTTTCCCCATATCTGATCCCCGCCTCTATTTGCCTGCATCTGATTCCCCGCCTCTGTTTCCCCATATCTGATTCCCCGCCTCTGAATCCCCAACTCTGATTCCCTGCCTCTAATTTCCCAGCTCTGATTCCCCGCCTCTGATTCCCCGCGTCTGATTACCGGCCTCTGATTCCCCGCCTCTGATTCCCCATCTCTGATTCACAACCTCTGATTCACCACCTCTGATACCCCATATCTGATTCCCCGCCTCTGTTTCCCCGCCTCTGATTCCCCACCTCTGATTCCCCATCTCTGATTCCGCAAATCTAATTCCCTGCCTCTGATTCCCCACCTCTGATTCCCCATATCTGATTCCCCGCCTCTGTTTCCCCGCCTCTGAATCCCCGCCTCTGTTTCCCCATATCTAAGTCCCCGCCTCTGATTCCCCAACTTTGATTCCCCACCTCTGATTCCCCAGCTCTGATTCCCCGCCTCTGATTCCCAGCCACTGATTCCCAACCTCTGATTCCCCACCTCTGATTCCCCATATCTGATTCCCCGCCTCTGTTTCCCCGCCTCTGATTCCCCGCCTCTGTTTCCCCATATCTGATCCCCGCCTCTATTTGCCTGCATCTGATTCCCCGCCTCTGTTTCCCCATATCTGATTCCCCGCCTCTGAATCCCCAACTCTGATTCCCTGCCTCTAATTTCCCAGCTCTGATTCCCCGCCTCTGATTCCCCGCGTCTGATTACCGGCCTCTGATTCCCCGCCTCTGATTCCCCATCTCTGATTCACAACCTCTGATTCCCCACCTCTGATACCCCATATCTGATTCCCCGCCTCTGTTTCCCCGCCTGTGATTCCCCACCTCTGATTCCCAATAGCTGATTCCCCGCCTCTGATTCCCCACCTCTGATTCCCCGCCTCTGATTCGCCAGCTATGATTCCCCGCCTCTGATTCCCCGTGTTTGATTCCCTGCCTCTGATTCCCGGCCTCTGATTCCCCATCTCTGATTCCCCACCTCTGATTCCCCAGCTTCATTCCCCGCCTCTGATCCCCGCATCTGATTCCCTGCATCTGATTCCCAGCCTCTGATTCCCTGCCTCTGATTCCCAACCTCTGATTCCCCACCTCTGATTCCGCACATCTGATTACCTGCCTCTGATTCCCCACCTCTGATTCCGCACATCTGATTACCTGCCTCTGATTCCCCACCTCTGATTCCCCATATCTGATTCCTCGCCTCTGTTTCCCCGCCTCTGATTCCCCGCCTCTGATTCCCCAGCTCTGATTCCCCGCCTCTGATTTTCCGTGTTTGATTCCCTGCCTCTGATTCCCGGCCTCTGATTCCCCATCTCTGATTCACCGCCTTTGATTCGCCACCTCTGATTCCCCATATCTGATTCCCCGCCTCTGTTTCCCCGCCTCTGATTCCCCGCCTCTGATTCCCCATATCTCATTCCCCGCCTCTGAATCCCCATCTCTGATTCCCGGACTCTGATTCCCCACCTCTGATTCCCGGCCTCTTATTCCCTGCATCTGATTCCGGCCTCTGATTCCCGGCCTCTGATTCCCTGCTTCTGATTCCCCATCTCTGATTCCGCAAATCTAATTCCCTGCCTCTGATTCCCCACCTCTGATTCCCCATATCTGATTCCCCGCCTCTGTTTCCCGGCCTCTAATTCCCCGCTTCTGATTCTGATTCCCTGCCTCTGATTCCCCATCTCTGATTCCGCACATCTGATTCCCTGCCTCTGATTCCCAACCTCTGATTCCCCATCTCTGATTCATCGCCTTTGATTCGCCACCTCTGATTCCCCATATCTGATTCCTCGCCTCTGTTTTCCCGCCTCTGATTCCCCGCCTCTGATTCCCCATATCTCATTCCCCGCCTCTGATTCCCCATCTCTGACTCCCGGACTCTGATTCCCCACCTCTGATTCCCGGCCTCTTATTCCCGGCATCTGATTCCGGCCTCTGATTCCCGGCCTCTGATTCCCTGCTTCTGATTCCCCATCTCTGATTCCGCAAATCTAATTCCCTGCCTCTGATTCCCCACCTCTGATTCCCCATATCTGATTCCCCACCACTGTTTCCCGGCCTCTGATTCCCCGCTTCTGATTCTGATTCCCTGCCTCTGATTCCCCATCTCTGATTCCGCACATCTGATTCCCTGCCTCTGATTCCCCACCTCTGATTCCCCATACCTGACTTCCCGCCTCTGTTTCCCCGCCTCTGATTCCCCGCCTCTGTTTCCCCATATCTAATTCCCAACCTCTGATGCCCCAACTCTGATTCCCTGCCACTGATTCCCCGCGTTCTATTCCCTGCCTCTGATTCCCCGCCTGTGATTCCCCATCTCTGATTCACCACCTCTGATTCCCCACCTCTGATTCCCCATATCTGATTCCCCGCCTCTGAATCCCCAACTCTGATTCCCTGCCTCTGATTCCCCAGCTCTGATTCCCCGCCTTTGATTCCCCCGTCTGATTCCCAGCCTCTGAAACCCCGTGTCTGATTTCTTGCCTCTGATTCCCCGCCTCTGATTCCCCATCTCTGATTCACAGCCTCTGATTCCCCACCTCTGATACCCCATCACTGATTCCGCACATCTGATTTCCTGCCTCTGATTCCCCGACTCTGATCCCCACCTCTGATTCCCCAGCTCTGATTCCCCGCCTCTGATTCCCCAACTCTGATTCCCCGCCTCTGATTCACCAGCTCTGATTCCCCGCCTCTGATTCCCCGTGTTTGATTCCCTGCCTCTGATTCCCCGCCTCTGATTCCCCATCTCTGATTCACCGCCTTTGATTCGCCACCTCTGATACCCCATATCTGATTCCTCGCCTCTCTTTCCCCGCCTCTGATTCCCCGCCTCTGATTCCCCAGCTCTGATTCCCCGCCTCTGATTTTCCGTGTTTGATTCCCTGCCTGGGATTCCCCAGCTCTGATTCCCCGCCTTTGATTCCCCCGTCTGATTCCCAGCCTCTGAAACCCCGTGTCTGATTTCTTGCCTCTGATTCCCCGCCTCTGATTCCCCATCTCTGATTCACAGCCTCTGATTCCCCACCTCTGATTCCCCATCTCTGATTCCGCATATCTGATTCCCTGCCTCTGATTCCCCGACTCTGATGCCCACCTCTGATTCCCCAGCTCTGATTCCCCGCCTCTGATTCCCCAACTCTGATTCCCCGCCTCTGATTCCCCAGCTCTGATTCCCCGTGTTTGATTCCCTGCCTCTGATTCCCCGCCTCTGATTCCCCATCTCTGATTCACCGCCTTTGATTCGCCACCTCTGATTCCCCATATCTGATTCCTCGCCTCTGTTTCCCCGCCTCTGATTCCCCACCTCTGATTCCCCAGCTCTGATTCCCCGCCTCTGATTTTCCGTGTTTGATTTCCTGCCTCTGATTCCCGGCCTCTGATTCCCCATCTCTGATTCACCGCCTTTGATTCGCAACCTCTGATTCCCCATATCTGATTCCCCGCCTCTGTTTCCCCGCCTCTGATTCCCCGCCTCTGATTCCCCAGCTCTGATTCCCCGCCTCTGATTCCCCAGCTCTGATTCCCCGCCTCTGATACCCCGTGTTTGATTCCATGCCTCTGATTCCCCGCCTCTGATTCCCCATCTCTGATTCACCGCCTTTGATTCGCCACCTCTGATTCCCCATATCTGATTCCTCGCCTCTGTTTCCCCGCCTCTGATTCCCCGCCTCTGATTCCCCAGCTCTGATTCCCCGCCTCTGATTTTCCGTGTTTGATTCCCTGCCTCTGATTCCCGGCCTCTGATTCCCCATCTCTGATTCACCGCCTTTGATTCGCCACCTCTGATTCCCCATATCTGATTCCCCGCCTCTGTTTCCCCGCCTCTGATTCCCCACCTCTGATTCCCCAGCTCTGATTCCCCGCCTCTGATTCCCCGTGTTTGATTCCCTGCCTCTGATTCCCCGCCTCTGATTCCCCATCTCTGATTCACCGCCTTTGATTCGCCACCTCTGATTCCCCATATCTGATTCCTCGACTCTGTTTCCCCGCCTCTGATTCCCCGCATCTGATTCCCCAGCTCTGATTCCCCGCCTCTGATTTTCCGTGTTTGATTCCCTGCCTCTGATTCCCGGCCTCTGATTCCCCATCTCTGACTCACCGCCTTTGATTCGCCACCTCTGATTCCCCATATCTGATTCCTCGCCTCTGTTTCCCCGCCTCTGATTCCCCGCCTCTGATTCCCCAGCTCTGATTCCCCGCCTCTGATTTTCCGTGTTTGATTCCCTGCCTCTGATTCCCGGCCTCTGATTCCCCATATCTGATTCCCCGCCTCTGAATCCCCAACTCTGATTCCCTGCCTCTGATTCCCCAGCTCTGATTCCCCGCCTTTGATTCCCCCGTCTGATTCCCAGCCTCTGAAACCCCGTGTCTGATTTCTTGCCTCTGATTCCCCGCCTCTGATTCCCCATCTCTGATTAACAGCCTCTGATTCCCCACCTCTGATTCCCAATCTCTGATTCCGCACATCTGATTCCCTGCCTCTGATTCCCCGACTCTGATCCCCACCTCTGATTCCCCAGCTCTGATTCCCCGCCTCTGATTCCCCAACTCTGATTCCCCGCCTCTGATTCCCCAGCTCTTATTCCCCGCCTCTGATTCCCCGTGTTTGATTCCCTGCCTCTGATTCCCCGCCTCTGATTCCCCATCTCTGATTCACCGCCTTTGATTCGCCACCTCTGATTCCCCATATCTGATTCCTCGCCTCTTTTTTCCCGCCTCTGATTCCCCGCCTCTGATTCCCCAGCTCTGATTCCCCGCCTCTGATTTTCCGTGTTTGATTCCCTGCCTCTGATTCCCCAGCTCTGATTCCCCGCCTTTGATTCCCCCGTCTGATTCCCAGCCTCTGAAACCCCGTGTCTGATTTCTTGCCTCTGATTCCCCGCCTCTGATTCCCCATCTCTGATTCACAGCCTCTGATTCCCCACCTCTGATTCCCCATCTCTGATTCACCGCCTTTGATTCGCCACCTCTGATTCCCCATATCTGATTCCTCGCCTCTGTTTCCCCGCCTCTGATTCCCCGCCTCTGATTCCCCATATCTCATTCCCCGCCTCTGATTCCCCATCTCTGATTCCCGGACTCTGATTCCCCACCTCTGATTCCCGGCCTCTTATTCCCGGCATCTGATTCCGGCCTCTGATTCCCGGCCTCTGATTCCCTGCTTCTGATTCCCCATCTCTGATTCCGCAAATCTAATTCCCTGCCTCTGATTCCCCACCTCTGATTCCCCATATCTGATTCCCCGCCTCTGTTTCCCCGCCTCTGATTCCCCGCCTCTGTTTCCCCATATCTAAGTCCCCGCCTCTGATTCCCCAACTTTGATTCCCCACCTCTGATTCCCCAGCTCTGATTCCCCGCCTCTGATTCCCAGCCTCTGATTCCCAACCTCTGATTCCCCACCTCTGATTCCCCATATCTGATTCCCCGCCTCTGTTTCCCCGCCTCTGATTCCCCGCCTCTGTTTCCCCATATCTGATCCCCGCCTCTATTTGCCTGCATCTGATTCCCCGCCTCTGTTTCCCCATATCTGATTCCCCGCCTCTGAATCCCCAACTCTGATTCCCTGCCTCTAATTTCCCAGCTCTGATTCCCCGCCTCTGATTCCCCGCGTCTGATTACCGGCCTCTGATTCCCCGCCTCTGATTCCCCATCTCTGATTCACAACCTCTGATTCCCCACCTCTGATACCCCATATCTGATTCCCCGCCTCTGTTTCCCCGCCTCTGATTCCCCACCTCTGATTCCCCATCTCTGATTCCGCAAATCTAATTCCCTGCCTCTGATTCCCCACCTCTGATTCCCCATATCTGATTCCCCGCCTCTGTTTCCCCGCCTCTGAATCCCCGCCTCTGTTTCCCCATATCTAAGTCCCCGCCTCTGATTCCCCAACTTTGATTCCCCACCTCTGATTCCCCAGCTCTGATTCCCCGCCTCTGATTCCCAGCCTCTGATTCCCAACCTCTGATTCCCCACCTCTGATTCCCCATATCTGATTCCCCACCTCTGTTTCCCGGCCTCTGATTCCCCGCTTCTGATTCTGATTCCCTGCCTCTGATTCCCCATCTCTGATTCCGCACATCTGATTCCCTGCCTCTGATTCCCCACCTCTGATTCCCCATACCTGACTTCCCGCCTCTGTTTCCCCGCCTCTGATTCCCCGCCTCTGTTTCCCCATATCTAATTCCCAACCTCTGATGCCCCAACTCTGATTCCCTGCCACTGATTCCCCGCGTTCTATTCCCTGCCTCTGATTCCCCGCCTGTGATTCCCCATCTCTGATTCACCACCTCTGATTCCCCACCTCTGATTCCCCATATCTGATTCCCCGCCTCTGAATCCCCAACTCTGATTCCCTGCCTCTGATTCCCCAGCTCTGATTCCCCGCCTTTGATTCCCCCGTCTGATTCCCAGCCTCTGAAACCCCGTGTCTGATTTCTTGCCTCTGATTCCCCGCCTCTGATTCCCCATCTCTGATTCACAGCCTCTGATTCCCCACCTCTGATACCCCATCACTGATTCCGCACATCTGATTTCCTGCCTCTGATTCCCCGACTCTGATCCCCACCTCTGATTCCCCAGCTCTGATTCCCCGCCTCTGATTCCCCAACTCTGATTCCCCGCCTCTGATTCACCAGCTCTGATTCCCCGCCTCTGATTCCCCGTGTTTGATTCCCTGCCTCTGATTCCCCGCCTCTGATTCCCCATCTCTGATTCACCGCCTTTGATTCGCCACCTCTGATACCCCATATCTGATTCCTCGCCTCTCTTTCCCCGCCTCTGATTCCCCGCCTCTGATTCCCCAGCTCTGATTCCCCGCCTCTGATTTTCCGTGTTTGATTCCCTGCCTGGGATTCCCCAGCTCTGATTCCCCGCCTTTGATTCCCCCGTCTGATTCCCAGCCTCTGAAACCCCGTGTCTGATTTCTTGCCTCTGATTCCCCGCCTCTGATTCCCCATCTCTGATTCACAGCCTCTGATTCCCCACCTCTGATTCCCCATCTCTGATTCCGCATATCTGATTCCCTGCCTCTGATTCCCCGACTCTGATGCCCACCTCTGATTCCCCAGCTCTGATTCCCCGCCTCTGATTCCCCAACTCTGATTCCCCGCCTCTGATTCCCCAGCTCTGATTCCCCGCCTCTGATTCCCCGTGTTTGATTCCCTGCCTCTGATTCCCCGCCTCTGATTCCCCATCTCTGATTGACCGCCTTTGATTCGCCACCTCTGATTCCCCATATCTGATTCCTCGCCTCTGTTTCCCCGCCTCTGATTCCCCACCTCTGATTCCCCAGCTCTGATTCCCCGCCTCTGATTTTCCGTGTTTGATTCCCTGCCTCTGATTCCCGGCCTCTGATTCCCCATCTCTGATTCACCGCCTTTGATTCGCAACCTCTGATTCCCCATATCTGATTCCCCGCCTCTGTTTCCCCGCCTCTGATTCCCCGCCTCTGATTCCCCAGCTCTGATTCCCCGCCTCTGATTCCCCAGCTCTGATTCCCCGCCTCTGATACCCCGTGTTTGATTCCATGCCTCTGATTCCCCGCCTCTGATTCCCCATCTCTGATTCACCGCCTTTGATTCGCCACCTCTGATTCCCCATATCTGATTCTTCGCCTCTGTTTCCCCGCCTCTGATTCCCCGCCTCTGATTCCCCATCTCTGATTCACCGCCTTTGATTCGCCACCTCTGATTCCCCATATCTGATTCCTCGCCTCTGTTTCCCCGCCTCTGATTCCCCGCCTCTGATTCCCCATATCTCATTCCCCGCCTCTGATTCCCCATCTCTGATTCCCGGACTCTGATTCCCCACCTCTGATTCCCGGCCTCTTATTCCCGGCACCTGATTCCGGCCTCTGATTCCCGGCCTCTGATTCCCTGCTTCTGATTCCCCATCTCTGATTCCGCAAATCTAATTCCCTGCCTCTGATTCCCCACCTCTGATTCCCCATATCTGATTCCCCGCCTCTGTTTCCCCGCCTCTGATTCCCCGCCTCTGTTTCCCCATATCTAAGTCCCCGCCTCTGATTCCCCAACTTTGATTCCCCACCTCTGATTCCCCAGCTCTGATTCCCCGCCTCTGATTCCCAGCCTCTGATTCCCAACCTCTGATTCCCCACCTCTGATTCCCCATATCTGATTCCCCGCCTCTGTTTCCCCGCCTCTGATTCCCCGCCTCTGTTTCCCCATATCTGATCCCCGCCTCTATTTGCCTGCATCTGATTCCCCGCCTCTGTTTCCCCATATCTGATTCCCCGCCTCTGAATCCCCAACTCTGATTCCCTGCCTCTAATTTCCCAGCTCTGATTCCCCGCCTCTGATTCCCCGCGTCTGATTACCGGCCTCTGATTCCCCGCCTCTGATTCCCCATCTCTGATTCACAACCTCTGATTCACCACCTCTGATACCCCATATCTGATTCCCCGCCTCTGTTTCCCCGCCTCTGATTCCCCACCTCTGATTCCCCATCTCTGATTCCGCAAATCTAATTCCCTGCCTCTGATTCCCCACCTCTGATTCCCCATATCTGATTCCCCGCCTCTGTTTCCCCGCCTCTGAATCCCCGCCTCTGTTTCCCCATATCTAAGTCCCCGCCTCTGATTCCCCAACTTTGATTCCCCACCTCTGATTCCCCAGCTCTGATTCCCCGCCTCTGATTCCCAGCCACTGATTCCCAACCTCTGATTCCCCACCTCTGATTCCCCATATCTGATTCCCCGCCTCTGTTTCCCCGCCTCTGATTCCCCGCCTCTGTTTCCCCATATCTGATCCCCGCCTCTATTTGCCTGCATCTGATTCCCCGCCTCTGTTTCCCCATATCTGATTCCCCGCCTCTGAATCCCCAACTCTGATTCCCTGCCTCTAATTTCCCAGCTCTGATTCCCCGCCTCTGATTCCCCGCGTCTGATTACCGGCCTCTGATTCCCCGCCTCTGATTCCCCATCTCTGATTCACAACCTCTGATTCCCCACCTCTGATACCCCATATCTGATTCCCCGCCTCTGTTTCCCCGCCTGTGATTCCCCACCTCTGATTCCCAATAGCTGATTCCCCGCCTCTGATTCCCCACCTCTGATTCCCCGCCTCTGATTCGCCAGCTATGATTCCCCGCCTCTGATTCCCCGTGTTTGATTCCCTGCCTCTGATTCCCGGCCTCTGATTCCCCATCTCTGATTCCCCACCTCTGATTCCCCAGCTTCATTCCCCGCCTCTGATCCCCGCATCTGATTCCCTGCATCTGATTCCCAGCCTCTGATTCCCTGCCTCTGATTCCCAACCTCTGATTCCCCACCTCTGATTCCGCACATCTGATTACCTGCCTCTGATTCCCCACCTCTGATTCCGCACATCTGATTACCTGCCTCTGATTCCCCACCTCTGATTCCCCATATCTGATTCCTCGCCTCTGTTTCCCCGCCTCTGATTCCCCGCCTCTGATTCCCCAGCTCTGATTCCCCGCCTCTGATTTTCCGTGTTTGATTCCCTGCCTCTGATTCCCGGCCTCTGATTCCCCATCTCTGATTCACCGCCTTTGATTCGCCACCTCTGATTCCCCATATCTGATTCCCCGCCTCTGTTTCCCCGCCTCTGATTCCCCGCCTCTGATTCCCCATATCTCATTCCCCGCCTCTGAATCCCCATCTCTGATTCCCGGACTCTGATTCCCCACCTCTGATTCCCGGCCTCTTATTCCCTGCATCTGATTCCGGCCTCTGATTCCCGGCCTCTGATTCCCTGCTTCTGATTCCCCATCTCTGATTCCGCAAATCTAATTCCCTGCCTCTGATTCCCCACCTCTGATTCCCCATATCTGATTCCCCGCCTCTGTTTCCCGGCCTCTAATTCCCCGCTTCTGATTCTGATTCCCTGCCTCTGATTCCCCATCTCTGATTCCGCACATCTGATTCCCTGCCTCTGATTCCCAACCTCTGATTCCCCATCTCTGATTCATCGCCTTTGATTCGCCACCTCTGATTCCCCATATCTGATTCCTCGCCTCTGTTTTCCCGCCTCTGATTCCCCGCCTCTGATTCCCCATATCTCATTCCCCGCCTCTGATTCCCCATCTCTGACTCCCGGACTCTGATTCCCCACCTCTGATTCCCGGCCTCTTATTCCCGGCATCTGATTCCGGCCTCTGATTCCCGGCCTCTGATTCCCTGCTTCTGATTCCCCATCTCTGATTCCGCAAATCTAATTCCCTGCCTCTGATTCCCCACCTCTGATTCCCCATATCTGATTCCCCACCACTGTTTCCCGGCCTCTGATTCCCCGCTTCTGATTCTGATTCCCTGCCTCTGATTCCCCATCTCTGATTCCGCACATCTGATTCCCTGCCTCTGATTCCCCACCTCTGATTCCCCATACCTGACTTCCCGCCTCTGTTTCCCCGCCTCTGATTCCCCGCCTCTGTTTCCCCATATCTAATTCCCAACCTCTGATGCCCCAACTCTGATTCCCTGCCACTGATTCCCCGCGTTCTATTCCCTGCCTCTGATTCCCCGCCTGTGATTCCCCATCTCTGATTCACCACCTCTGATTCCCCACCTCTGATTCCCCATATCTGATTCCCCGCCTCTGAATCCCCAACTCTGATTCCCTGCCTCTGATTCCCCAGCTCTGATTCCCCGCCTTTGATTCCCCCGTCTGATTCCCAGCCTCTGAAACCCCGTGTCTGATTTCTTGCCTCTGATTCCCCGCCTCTGATTCCCCATCTCTGATTCACAGCCTCTGATTCCCCACCTCTGATACCCCATCACTGATTCCGCACATCTGATTTCCTGCCTCTGATTCCCCGACTCTGATCCCCACCTCTGATTCCCCAGCTCTGATTCCCCGCCTCTGATTCCCCAACTCTGATTCCCCGCCTCTGATTCACCAGCTCTGATTCCCCGCCTCTGATTCCCCGTGTTTGATTCCCTGCCTCTGATTCCCCGCCTCTGATTCCCCATCTCTGATTCACCGCCTTTGATTCGCCACCTCTGATACCCCATATCTGATTCCTCGCCTCTCTTTCCCCGCCTCTGATTCCCCGCCTCTGATTCCCCAGCTCTGATTCCCCGCCTCTGATTTTCCGTGTTTGATTCCCTGCCTGGGATTCCCCAGCTCTGATTCCCCGCCTTTGATTCCCCCGTCTGATTCCCAGCCTCTGAAACCCCGTGTCTGATTTCTTGCCTCTGATTCCCCGCCTCTGATTCCCCATCTCTGATTCACAGCCTCTGATTCCCCACCTCTGATTCCCCATCTCTGATTCCGCATATCTGATTCCCTGCCTCTGATTCCCCGACTCTGATGCCCACCTCTGATTCCCCAGCTCTGATTCCCCGCCTCTGATTCCCCAACTCTGATTCCCCGCCTCTGATTCCCCAGCTCTGATTCCCCGTGTTTGATTCCCTGCCTCTGATTCCCCGCCTCTGATTCCCCATCTCTGATTCACCGCCTTTGATTCGCCACCTCTGATTCCCCATATCTGATTCCTCGCCTCTGTTTCCCCGCCTCTGATTCCCCACCTCTGATTCCCCAGCTCTGATTCCCCGCCTCTGATTTTCCGTGTTTGATTTCCTGCCTCTGATTCCCGGCCTCTGATTCCCCATCTCTGATTCACCGCCTTTGATTCGCAACCTCTGATTCCCCATATCTGATTCCCCGCCTCTGTTTCCCCGCCTCTGATTCCCCGCCTCTGATTCCCCAGCTCTGATTCCCCGCCTCTGATTCCCCAGCTCTGATTCCCCGCCTCTGATACCCCGTGTTTGATTCCATGCCTCTGATTCCCCGCCTCTGATTCCCCATCTCTGATTCACCGCCTTTGATTCGCCACCTCTGATTCCCCATATCTGATTCCTCGCCTCTGTTTCCCCGCCTCTGATTCCCCGCCTCTGATTCCCCAGCTCTGATTCCCCGCCTCTGATTTTCCGTGTTTGATTCCCTGCCTCTGATTCCCGGCCTCTGATTCCCCATCTCTGATTCACCGCCTTTGATTCGCCACCTCTGATTCCCCATATCTGATTCCCCGCCTCTGTTTCCCCGCCTCTGATTCCCCACCTCTGATTCCCCAGCTCTGATTCCCCGCCTCTGATTCCCCGTGTTTGATTCCCTGCCTCTGATTCCCCGCCTCTGATTCCCCATCTCTGATTCACCGCCTTTGATTCGCCACCTCTGATTCCCCATATCTGATTCCTCGACTCTGTTTCCCCGCCTCTGATTCCCCGCATCTGATTCCCCAGCTCTGATTCCCCGCCTCTGATTTTCCGTGTTTGATTCCCTGCCTCTGATTCCCGGCCTCTGATTCCCCATCTCTGACTCACCGCCTTTGATTCGCCACCTCTGATTCCCCATATCTGATTCCTCGCCTCTGTTTCCCCGCCTCTGATTCCCCGCCTCTGATTCCCCAGCTCTGATTCCCCGCCTCTGATTTTCCGTGTTTGATTCCCTGCCTCTGATTCCCGGCCTCTGATTCCCCATATCTGATTCCCCGCCTCTGAATCCCCAACTCTGATTCCCTGCCTCTGATTCCCCAGCTCTGATTCCCCGCCTTTGATTCCCCCGTCTGATTCCCAGCCTCTGAAACCCCGTGTCTGATTTCTTGCCTCTGATTCCCCGCCTCTGATTCCCCATCTCTGATTAACAGCCTCTGATTCCCCACCTCTGATTCCCAATCTCTGATTCCGCACATCTGATTCCCTGCCTCTGATTCCCCGACTCTGATCCCCACCTCTGATTCCCCAGCTCTGATTCCCCGCCTCTGATTCCCCAACTCTGATTCCCCGCCTCTGATTCCCCAGCTCTTATTCCCCGCCTCTGATTCCCCGTGTTTGATTCCCTGCCTCTGATTCCCCGCCTCTGATTCCCCATCTCTGATTCACCGCCTTTGATTCGCCACCTCTGATTCCCCATATCTGATTCCTCGCCTCTTTTTTCCCGCCTCTGATTCCCCGCCTCTGATTCCCCAGCTCTGATTCCCCGCCTCTGATTTTCCGTGTTTGATTCCCTGCCTCTGATTCCCCAGCTCTGATTCCCCGCCTTTGATTCCCCCGTCTGATTCCCAGCCTCTGAAACCCCGTGTCTGATTTCTTGCCTCTGATTCCCCGCCTCTGATTCCCCATCTCTGATTCACAGCCTCTGATTCCCCACCTCTGATTCCCCATCTCTGATTCACCGCCTTTGATTCGCCACCTCTGATTCCCCATATCTGATTCCTCGCCTCTGTTTCCCCGCCTCTGATTCCCCGCCTCTGATTCCCCATATCTCATTCCCCGCCTCTGATTCCCCATCTCTGATTCCCGGACTCTGATTCCCCACCTCTGATTCCCGGCCTCTTATTCCCGGCATCTGATTCCGGCCTCTGATTCCCGGCCTCTGATTCCCTGCTTCTGATTCCCCATCTCTGATTCCGCAAATCTAATTCCCTGCCTCTGATTCCCCACCTCTGATTCCCCATATCTGATTCCCCGCCTCTGTTTCCCCGCCTCTGATTCCCCGCCTCTGTTTCCCCATATCTAAGTCCCCGCCTCTGATTCCCCAACTTTGATTCCCCACCTCTGATTCCCCAGCTCTGATTCCCCGCCTCTGATTCCCAGCCTCTGATTCCCAACCTCTGATTCCCCACCTCTGATTCCCCATATCTGATTCCCCGCCTCTGTTTCCCCGCCTCTGATTCCCCGCCTCTGTTTCCCCATATCTGATCCCCGCCTCTATTTGCCTGCATCTGATTCCCCGCCTCTGTTTCCCCATATCTGATTCCCCGCCTCTGAATCCCCAACTCTGATTCCCTGCCTCTAATTTCCCAGCTCTGATTCCCCGCCTCTGATTCCCCGCGTCTGATTACCGGCCTCTGATTCCCCGCCTCTGATTCCCCATCTCTGATTCACAACCTCTGATTCCCCACCTCTGATACCCCATATCTGATTCCCCGCCTCTGTTTCCCCGCCTCTGATTCCCCACCTCTGATTCCCCATCTCTGATTCCGCAAATCTAATTCCCTGCCTCTGATTCCCCACCTCTGATTCCCCATATCTGATTCCCCGCCTCTGTTTCCCCGCCTCTGAATCCCCGCCTCTGTTTCCCCATATCTAAGTCCCCGCCTCTGATTCCCCAACTTTGATTCCCCACCTCTGATTCCCCAGCTCTGATTCCCCGCCTCTGATTCCCAGCCTCTGATTCCCAACCTCTGATTCCCCACCTCTGATTCCCCATATCTGATTCCCCACCTCTGTTTCCCGGCCTCTGATTCCCCGCTTCTGATTCTGATTCCCTGCCTCTGATTCCCCATCTCTGATTCCGCACATCTGATTCCCTGCCTCTGATTCCCCACCTCTGATTCCCCATACCTGACTTCCCGCCTCTGTTTCCCCGCCTCTGATTCCCCGCCTCTGTTTCCCCATATCTAATTCCCAACCTCTGATGCCCCAACTCTGATTCCCTGCCACTGATTCCCCGCGTTCTATTCCCTGCCTCTGATTCCCCGCCTGTGATTCCCCATCTCTGATTCACCACCTCTGATTCCCCACCTCTGATTCCCCATATCTGATTCCCCGCCTCTGAATCCCCAACTCTGATTCCCTGCCTCTGATTCCCCAGCTCTGATTCCCCGCCTTTGATTCCCCCGTCTGATTCCCAGCCTCTGAAACCCCGTGTCTGATTTCTTGCCTCTGATTCCCCGCCTCTGATTCCCCATCTCTGATTCACAGCCTCTGATTCCCCACCTCTGATACCCCATCACTGATTCCGCACATCTGATTTCCTGCCTCTGATTCCCCGACTCTGATCCCCACCTCTGATTCCCCAGCTCTGATTCCCCGCCTCTGATTCCCCAACTCTGATTCCCCGCCTCTGATTCACCAGCTCTGATTCCCCGCCTCTGATTCCCCGTGTTTGATTCCCTGCCTCTGATTCCCCGCCTCTGATTCCCCATCTCTGATTCACCGCCTTTGATTCGCCACCTCTGATACCCCATATCTGATTCCTCGCCTCTCTTTCCCCGCCTCTGATTCCCCGCCTCTGATTCCCCAGCTCTGATTCCCCGCCTCTGATTTTCCGTGTTTGATTCCCTGCCTGGGATTCCCCAGCTCTGATTCCCCGCCTTTGATTCCCCCGTCTGATTCCCAGCCTCTGAAACCCCGTGTCTGATTTCTTGCCTCTGATTCCCCGCCTCTGATTCCCCATCTCTGATTCACAGCCTCTGATTCCCCACCTCTGATTCCCCATCTCTGATTCCGCATATCTGATTCCCTGCCTCTGATTCCCCGACTCTGATGCCCACCTCTGATTCCCCAGCTCTGATTCCCCGCCTCTGATTCCCCAACTCTGATTCCCCGCCTCTGATTCCCCAGCTCTGATTCCCCGCCTCTGATTCCCCGTGTTTGATTCCCTGCCTCTGATTCCCCGCCTCTGATTCCCCATCTCTGATTCACCGCCTTTGATTCGCCACCTCTGATTCCCCATATCTGATTCCTCGCCTCTGTTTCCCCGCCTCTGATTCCCCACCTCTGATTCCCCAGCTCTGATTCCCCGCCTCTGATTTTCCGTGTTTGATTCCCTGCCTCTGATTCCCGGCCTCTGATTCCCCATCTCTGATTCACCGCCTTTGATTCGCAACCTCTGATTCCCCATATCTGATTCCCCGCCTCTGTTTCCCCGCCTCTGATTCCCCGCCTCTGATTCCCCAGCTCTGATTCCCCGCCTCTGATTCCCCAGCTCTGATTCCCCGCCTCTGATACCCCGTGTTTGATTCCATGCCTCTGATTCCCCGCCTCTGATTCCCCATCTCTGATTCACCGCCTTTGATTCGCCACCTCTGATTCCCCATATCTGATTCTTCGCCTCTGTTTCCCCGCCTCTGATTCCCCGCCTCTGATTCCCCAGCTCTGATTCCCCGCCTCTGATTTTCCGTGTTTGATTCCCTGCCTCTGATTCCCGGCCTCTGATTCCCCATCTCTGATTCACCGCCTTTGATTCGCCACCTCTGATTCCCCATATCTGATTCCCCGCCTCTGTTTCCCCGCCTCTGATTCCCCACCTCTGATTCCCCAGCTCTGATTCCCCGCCTCTGATTCCCCGTGTTTGATTCCCTGCCTCTGATTCCCCGCCTCTGATTCCCCATCTCTGATTCACCGCCTTTGATTCGCCACCTCTGATTCCCCATATCTGATTCCTCGCCTCTGTTTCCCCGCCTCTGATTCCCCGCCTCTGATTCCCCAGCTCTGATTCCCCGCCTCTGATTTTCCGTGTTTGATTCCCTGCCTCTGATTCCCGGCCTCTGATTCCCCATATCTGATTCCCCGCCTCTGAATCCCCAACTCTGATTCCCTGCCTCTGATTCCCCAGCTCTGATTCCCCGCCTTTGATTCCCCCGTCTGATTCCCAGCCTCTGAAACCCCGTGTCTGATTTCTTGCCTCTGATTCCCCGCCTCTGATTCCCCATCTCTGATTAACAGCCTCTGATTCCCCACCTCTGATTCCCAATCTCTGATTCCGCACATCTGATTCCCTGCCTCTGATTCCCCGACTCTGATCCCCACCTCTGATTCCCCAGCTCTGATTCCCCGCCTCTGATTCCCCAACTCTGATTCCCCGCCTCTCATTCCCCAGCTCTTATTCCCCGCCTCTGATTCCCCGTGTTTGATTCCCTGCCTCTGATTCCCCGCCTCTGATTCCCCATCTCTGATTCACCGCCTTTGATTCGCCACCTCTGATTCCCCATATCTGATTCCTCGCCTCTGTTTCCCCGCCTCTGATTCCCCGCCTCTGATTCCCCAGCTCTGATTCCCCGCCTCTGATTTTCCGTGTTTGATTCCCTGCCTCTGATTCCCCAGCTCTGATTCCCCGCCTTTGATTCCCCCGTCTGATTCCCAGCCTCTGAAACCCCGTGTCTGATTTCTTGCCTCTGATTCCCCGCCTCAGATTCCCCATCTCTGATTCACAGCCTCTGATTCCCCACCTCTGATTCCCCATCTCTGATTCACCGCCTTTGATTCGCCACCTCTGATTCCCCATATCTGATTCCTCGCCTCTGTTTCCCCGCCTCTGATTCCCCGCCTCTGATTCCCCATATCTAATTCCCCGCCTCTGATTCCCCATCTCTGATTCCCGGACTCTGATTCCCCACCTCTGATTCCCGGCCTCTTATTCCCGGCATCTGATTCCGGCCTCTGATTCCCGGCCTCTGATTCCCTGCTTCTGATTCCCCATCTCTGATTCCGCAAATCTAATTCCCTGCCTCTGATTCCCCACCTCTGATTCCCCATATCTGATTCCCCGCCTCTGTTTCCCCGCCTCTGATTCCCCGCCTCTGTTTCCCCATATCTAAGTCCCCGCCTCTGATTCCCCAACTTTGATTCCCCACCTCTGATTCCCCAGCTCTGATTCCCCGCCTCTGATTCCCAGCCTCTGATTCCCAACCTCTGATTCCCCACCTCTGATTCCCCATATCTGATTCCCCGCCTCTGTTTCCCCGCCTCTGATTCCCCGCCTCTGTTTCCCCATATCTGATCCCCGCCTCTATTTGCCTGCATCTGATTCCCCGCCTCTGTTTCCCCATATCTGATTCCCCGCCTCTGAATCCCCAACTCTGATTCCCTGCCTCTAATTTCCCAGCTCTGATTCCCCGCCTCTGATTCCCCGCGTCTGATTACCGGCCTCTGATTCCCCGCCTCTGATTCCCCATCTCTGATTCACAACCTCTGATTCCCCACCTCTGATACCCCATATCTGATTCCCCTCCTCTGTTTCCCCGCCTCTGATTCCCCACCTCTGATTCCCCATCTCTGATTCCGCAAATCTAATTCCCTGCCTCTGATTCCCCACCTCTGATTCCCCATATCTGATTCCCCGCCTCTGTTTCCCCGCCTCTGAATCCCCGCCTCTGTTTCCCCATATCTAAGTCCCCGCCTCTGATTCCCCAACTTTGATTCCCCACCTCTGATTCCCCAGCTCTGATTCCCCGCCTCTGATTCCCAGCCTCTGATTCCCAACCTCTGATTCCCCACCTCTGATTCCCCATATCTGATTCCCCGCCTCTGTTTCCCCGCCTCTGATTCCCCGCCTCTGTTTCCCCATATCTGATCCCCGCCTCTATTTGCCTGCATCTGATTCCCCGCCTCTGTTTCCCCATATCTGATTCCCCGTCTCTGAATCCCCAACTCTGATTCCCTGCCTCTAATTTCCCAGCTCTGATTCCCCGCCTCTGATTCCCCGCGTCTGATTCCCCACCTCTGATACCCCATATCTGATTCCCCGCCTCTGTTTCCCCGCCTCTGATTCCCCACCTCTGATTCCCAATATCTGATTCCCCGCCTCTGATTCCCCACCTCTGATTCCCCGCCTCTGATTCGCCAGCTATGATTCCCCGCCTCTGATTCCCCGTGTTTGATTCCCTGCCTCTGATTCCCGGCCTCTGATTCCCCATCTCTGATTCCCCACCTCTGATTCCCCAGCTCTCATTCCCCGCCTCTGATCCCCGCATCTGATTCCCTGCATCTGATTCCCAGCCTCTGATTCCCTGCCTCTGATTCCCAACCTCTGATTCCCCACCTCTGATTCCGCGCATCTGATTACCTGCCTCTGATTCCCCACCTCTGATTCCGCACATCTGATTACCTGCCTCTGATTCCCCACCTCTGATTCCCCATATCTGATTCCTCGCCTCTGTTTCCCCGCCTCTGATTCCCCGCCTCTGATTCCCCAGCTCTGATTCCCCGCCTCTGATTTTCCTTGTTTGATTCCCTGCCTCTGATTCCCGGCCTCTGATTCCCCATCTCTGATTCACCGCCTTTGATTCGCCACCTCTGATTCCCCATATCTGATTCCCCGCCTCTGTTTCCCCGCCTCTGATTCCCCGCCTCTGATTCCCCATATCTCATTCCCCGCCTCTGAATCCCCATCTCTGATTCCCGGACTCTGATTCCCCACCTCTGATTCCCGGCCTCTTATTCCCTGCATCTGATTCCGGCCTCTGATTCCCGGCCTCTGATTCCCTGCTTCTGATTCCCCATCTCTGATTCCGCAAATCTAATTCCCTGCCTCTGATTCCCCACCTCTGATTCCCCATATCTGATTCCCCGCCTCTGTTTCCCGGCCTCTAATTCCCCGCTTCTGATTCTGATTCCCTGCCTCTGATTCCCCATCTCTGATTCCGCACATCTGATTCCCTGCCTCTGATTCCCAACCTCTGATTCCCCATCTCTGATTCATCGCCTTTGATTCGCCACCTCTGATTCCCCATATCTGATTCCTCGCCTCTGTTTCCCCGCCTCTGATTCCCCGCCTCTGATTCCCCATATCTCATTCCCCGCCTCTGATTCCTCATCTCTGATTCCCGGACTCTGATTCCCCACCTCTGATTCCCGGCCTCTTATTCCCGGCATCTGATTCCGGCCTCTGATTCCCGGCCTCTGATTCCCTGCTTCTGATTCCCCATCTCTGATTCCGCAAATCTAATTCCCTGCCTCTGATTCCCCACCTCTGATTCCCCATATCTGATTCCCCACCTCTGTTTCCCGGCCTCTGATTCCCCGCTTCTGATTCTGATTCCCTGCCTCTGATTCCCCATCTCTGATTCCGCACATCTGATTCCCTGCCTCTGATTCCCCACCTCTGATTCCCCATACCTGACTTCCCGCCTCTGTTTCCCCGCCTCTGATTCCCCGCCTCTGTTTCCCCATATCTAATTCCCAACCTCTGATGCCCCAACTCTGATTCCCTGCCTCTGATTCCCCGCGTTCTATTCCCTGCCTCTGATTCCCCGCCTGTGATTCCCCATCTCTGATTCACCACCTCAGATTCCCCACCTCTGATTCCCCATATCTGATTCCCCGCCTCTGAATCCCCAACTCTGATTCCCTGCCTCTGATTCCCCAGCTCTGATTCCCCGCCTTTGATTCCCCCGTCTGATTCCCAGCCTCTGAAACCCCGTGTCTGATTTCTTGCCTCTGATTCCCCGCCTCTGATTCCCCATCTCTGATTCACAGCCTCTGATTCCCCACCTCTGATTCCCCATCACTGATTCCGCACATCTGATTCCCTGCCTCTGATTCCCCGACTCTGATCCCCACCTCTGATTCCCCAGCTCTGATTCCCCGCCTCTGATTCCCCAACTCTGATTCCCCGCCTCTGATTCCCCAGCTCTGATTCCCCGCCTCTGATTCCCCGTGTTTGATTCCCTGCCTCTGATTCCCCGCCTCTGATTCCCCATCTCTGATTCACCGCCTTTGATTCGCCACCTCTGAGACCCCATATCTGATTCCTCGCCTCTGTTTCCCCGCCTCTGATTCCCCGCCTCTGATTCCCCAGCTCTGATTCCCCGCCTCTGATTTTCCGTGTTTGATTCCCTGCCTGGGATTCCCCAGCTCTGATTCCCCGCCTTTGATTCCCCCGTCTGATTCCCAGCCTCTGAAACCCCGTGTCTGATTTCTTGCCTCTGATTCCCCGCCTCTGATTCCCCATCTCTGATTCACAGCCTCTGATTCCCCACCTCTGATTCCCCATCTCTGATTCCGCACATCTGATTCTATGCCTCTGATTCCCCGACTCTGATGCCCACCTCTGATTCCCCAGCTCTGATTCCCCGCCTCTGATTCCCCAACTCTGATTCCCCGCCTCTGATTCCCCAGCTCTGATTCCCCGCCTCTGATTCCCCGTGTTTGATTCCCTGCCTCTGATTCCCCGCCTCTGATTCCCCATCTCTGATTCACCGCCTTTGATTCGCCACCTCTGATTCCCCATATCTGATTCCTCGCCTCTGTTTCCCCGCCTCTGATTCCCCACCTCTGATTCCCCAGCTCTGATTCCCCGCCTCTGATTTTCCGTGTTTGATTCCCTGCCTCTGATTCCCGGCCTCTGATTCCCCATCTCTGATTCACCGCCTTTGATTCGCCACCTCTGATTCCCCATATCTGATTCCCCGCCTCTGTTTCCCCGCCTCTGATTCCCCGCCTCTGATTCCCCAGCTCTGATTCCCCGCCTCTGATTTTCCGTGTTTGATTCCCTGCCTCTGATTCCCGGCCTCTGATTCCCCATCTCTGATTCACCGCCTTTGATTCGCCACCTCTGATTCCCCATATCTGATTCCCCGCCTCTGTTTCCCCGCCTCTGATTCCCCGCCTCTGATTCCCCGCCTCTGATTCCCCAGCTCTGATTCCCCGCCTCTGATTCCCCGTGTTTGATTCCCTGCCTCTGATTCCCCGCCTCTGATTCCCCATCTCTGATTCACCGCCTTTGATTCACCACCTCTGATTCCCCATATCTGATTCCTCGCCTCTGTTTCCCCGCCTCTGATTCCCCGCATCTGATTCCCCAGCTCTGATTCCCCGCCTCTGATTTTCCGTGTTTGATTCCCTGCCTCTGATTCCCGGCCTCTGATTCCCCATCTCTGATTCCCCGCCTTTGATTCCCCCATCTGATTCCCAGCCTCTGAAACCCCGTGTCTGATTTCTTGCCTCTGTTTCCCCGCCTCTGATTCCCCGCCTCTGTTTCCCCATATCTAATTCCCAACCTCTGATGCCCCAACTCTGATTCCCTGCCTCTGATTCCCCAGCTCTGATTCCCCGTGTTTGATTCCCCGCCTCTGTTTCCCCGCCTCTGATTCCCCGCCTCTGATTCCCCAACTCTAATTCCCCGCCTCTGATTCCCCATATCTGATTCCCTGCCTCTGTTTCCCCGCCTCTGATTCCCCGCCCCTGTTTCCCCATATCTGATTCCCTGCCTCTGATTCCCCAACTTTGATTCCCAGCCTCTGATTCCCCAGCTCTGATTCCATTCCTCTGATTCCCCGTGTTTGATTCCCTGCCTCTGATTCCCCGCCTCTGATTCCCCATATCTGATTTCCCGCCTCTGTTTCCCCGCCTCTGATTCCCCGCCTCTGTTTCCCCATATCTAATTCCCAACCTCTGATGCCCCAACTCTGATTCCCTGCCTCTGATTCCCCAGCTCTGATTCCCCGTGTTTGATTCCCCGCCTCTGTTTCCCCGCCTCTGATTCCCCGCCTCTGATTCCCCATCTCTGATTCACAGCCTCTGATTCCCCACCTCTGATTCCCCATCACTGATTCCGCACATCTGATTCCCTGCCTCTGATTCCCCGACTCTGATCCCCACCTCTGATTCCCCAGCTCTGATTCCCCGCCTCTGATTCCCCAACTCTGATTCCCCGCCTCTGATTCCCCAGCTCTGATTCCCCGCCTCTGATTCCCCGTGTTTGATTCCCTGCCTCTGAATCCCCGCCTCTGATTCCCCATCTCTGATTCACCGCCTTTGATTCGCCACCTCTGAGACCCCATACCTGATTCCTCGCCTCTGTTTCCCCGCCTCTGATTCCCCGCCTCTGATTCCCCAGCTCTGATTCCCCGCCTCTGATTTTCCGTGTTTGATTCCCTGCCTGGGATTCCCCAGCTCTGATTCCCCGCCTTTGATTCCCCCGTCTGATTCCCAGCCTCTGAAACCCCGTGTCTGATTTCTTGCCTCTGATTCCCCGCCTCTGATTCCCCATCTCTGATTCACAGCCTCTGATTCCCCACCTCTGATTCCCCATCTCTGATTCCGCACATCTGATTAGGGGCCTCTGATTCCCCGACTCTGATGCCCACCTCTGATTCCCCAGCTCTGAATCCCCGCCTCTGATTCCCCAACTCTGATTCCCCGCCTCTGATTCCCCAGCTCTGATTCCCCGCCTCTGATTCCCCGTGTTTGATTCCCTGCCTCTGATTCCCCGCCTCTGATTCCCCATCTCTGATTCACCGCCTTTGATTCGCCACCTCTGATTCCCCATATCTGATTCCTCGCCTCTGTTTCCCCGCCTCTGATTCCCCGCATCTCATTCCCCAGCTCTGATTCCCCGCCTCTGATTTTCCGTGTTTGATTCCCTGCCTCTGATTCCCGGCCTCTGATTCCCCATCTCTGATTCACCGCCTTTGATTCGCCACCTCTGATTCCCCATATCTGATTCCTCGCCTCTGTTTCCCCGCCTCTGATTCCCCGCCTCTGATTCCCCAGCTCTGATACCCCGCCTCTGATTTTCCGTGTTTGATTCCCTGCCTCTGATTCCCGGCCTCTGATTCCCCATATCTGATTCCCCGCCTCTGAATCCCCAACTCTGATTCCCTGCCTCTGATTCCCCAGCTCTGATTCCCCGCCTTTGATTCCCCCGTCTGATTCCCAGCCTCTGAAACCCCGTGTCTGATTTCTTGCCTCTGATTCCCCGCCTCTGATTCCCCATCTCTGATTAACAGCCTCTGATTCCCCACCTCTGATTCCCAATCTCTGATTCCGCACATCTGATTCCCTGCCTCTGATTCCCCGACTCTGATCCCCACCTCTGATTCCCCAGCTCTGATTCCCCGCCTCTGATTCCCCAACTCTGATTCCCCGCCTCTGATTCCCCAGCTCTTATTCCCCGCCTCTGATTCCCCGTGTTTGATTCCCTGCCTCTGATTCCCCGCCTCTGATTCCCCATCTCTGATTCACCGCCTTTGATTCGCCACCTCTGATTCCCCATATCTGATTCCTCGCCTCTGTTTCCCCGCCTCTGATTCCCCGCCTCTGATTCCCCAGCTCTGATTCCCCGCCTCTGATTTTCCGTGTTTGATTCCCTGCCTCTGATTCCCCAGCTCTGATTCCCCGCCTTTGATTCCCCCGTCTGATTCCCAGCCTCTGAAACCCCGTGTCTGATTTCTTGCCTCTGATTCCCCGCCTCTGATTCCCCATCTCTGATTCACAGCCTCTGATTCCCCACCTCTGATTCCCCATCTCTGATTCACCGCCTTTGATTCGCCACCTCTGATTCCCCATATCTGATTCCTCGCCTCTGTTTCCCCGCCTCTGATTCCCCGCCTCTGATTCCCCATATCTCATTCCCCGCCTCTGATTCCCCATCTCTGATTCCCGGACTCTGATTCCCCACCTCTGATTCCCGGCCTCTTATTCCCGGCATCTGATTCCGGCCTCTGATTCCCGGCCTCTGATTCCCTGCTTCTGATTCCCCATCTCTGATTCCGCAAATCTAATTCCCTGCCTCTGATTCCCCACCTCTGATTCCCCATATCTGATTCCCCGCCTCTGTTTCCCCGCCTCTGATTCCCCGCCTCTGTTTCCCCATATCTAAGTCCCCGCCTCTGATTCCCCAACTTTGATTCCCCACCTCTGATTCCCCAGCTCTGATTCCCCGCCTCTGATTCCCAGCCTCTGATTCCCAACCTCTGATTCCCCACCTCTGATTCCCCATATCTGATTCCCCGCCTCTGTTTCCCCGCCTCTGATTCCCCGCCTCTGTTTCCCCATATCTGATCCCCGCCTCTATTTGCCTGCATCTGATTCCCCGCCTCTGTTTCCCCATATCTGATTCCCCGCCTCTGAATCCCCAACTCTGATTCCCTGCCTCTAATTTCCCAGCTCTGATTCCCCGCCTCTGATTCCCCGCGTCTGATTACCGGCCTCTGATTCCCCGCCTCTGATTCCCCATCTCTGATTCACAACCTCTGATTCCCCACCTCTGATACCGCATATCTGATTCCCCGCCTCTGTTTCCCCGCCTCTGATTCCCCACCTCTGATTCCCCATCTCTGATTCCGCAAATCTAATTCCCTGCCTCTGATTCCCCACCTCTGATTCCCCATATCTGATTCCCCGCCTCTGTTTCCCCGCCTCTGAATCCCCGCCTCTGTTTCCCCATATCTAAGTCCCCGCCTCTGATTCCCCAACTTTGATTCCCCACCTCTGATTCCCCAGCTCTGATTCCCCGCCTCTGATTCCCAGCCTCTGATTCCCAACCTCTGATTCCCCACCTCTGATTCCCCATATCTGATTCCCCGCCTCTGTTTCCCCGCCTCTGATTCCCCGCCTCTGTTTCCCCATATCTGATCCCCGCCTCTATTTGCCTGCATCTGATTCCCCGCCTCTGTTTCCCCATATCTGATTCCCCGCCTCTGAATCCCCAACTCTGATTCCCTGCCTCTAATTTCCCAGCTCTGATTCCCCGCCTCTGATTCCCCGCGTCTGATTCCCCACCTCTGATACCCCATATCTGATTCCCCGCCTCTGTTTCCCCGCCTCTGATTCCCCACCTCTGATTCCCAATATCTGATTCCCCGCCTCTGATTCCCCACCTCTGATTCCCCGCCTCTGATTCGCCAGCTATGATTCCCCGCCTCTGATTCCCCGTGTTTGATTCCCTGCCTCTGATTCCCGGCCTCTGATTCCCCATCTCTGATTCCCCACCTCTGATTCCCCAGCTCTCATTCCCCGCCTCTGATCCCCGCATCTGATTCCTTGCATCTGATTCCCAGCCTCTGATTCCCTGCCTCTGATTCCCAACCTCTGATTCCCCACCTCTGATTCCGCGCATCTGATTACCTGCCTCTGATTCCCCACCTCTGATTCCGCACATCTGATTACCTGCCTCTGATTCCCCACCTCTGATTCCCCATATCTGATTCCTCGCCTCTGTTTCCCCGCCTCTGATTCCCCGCCTCTGATTCCCCAGCTCTGATTCCCCGCCTCTGATTTTCCGTGTTTGATTCCCTGCCTCTGATTCCCGGCCTCTGATTCCCCATCTCTGATTCACCGCCTTTGATTCGCCACCTCTGATTCCCCATATCTGATTCCCCGCCTCTGTTTCCCCGCCTCTGATTCGCCGCCTCTGATTCCCCATATCTCATTCCCCGCCTCTGAATCCCCATCTCTGATTCCCGGACTCTGATTCCCCACCTCTGATTCCCGGCCTCTTATTCCCTGCATCTGATTCCGGCCTCTGATTCCCGGCCTCTGATTCCCTGCTTCTGATTCCCCATCTCTGATTCCGCAAATCTAATTCCCTGCCTCTGATTCCCCACCTCTGATTCCCCATATCTGATTCCCCGCCTCTGTTTCCCGGCCTCTAATTCCCCGCTTCTGATTCTGATTCCCTGCCTCTGATTCCCCATCTCTGATTCCGCACATCTGATTCCCTGCCTCTGATTCCCAACCTCTGATTCCCCATCTCTGATTCATCGCCTTTGATTCGCCACCTCTGATTCCCCATATCTGATTCCTCGCCTCTGTTTCCCCGCCTCTGATTCCCCGCCTCTGATTCCCCATATCTCATTCCCCGCCTCTGATTCCCCATCTCTGATTCCCGGACTCTGATTCCCCACCTCTGATTCCCGGCCTCTTATTCCCGGCATCTGATTCCGGCCTCTGATTCCCGGCCTCTGATTCCCTGCTTCTGATTCCCCATCTCTGATTCCGCAAATCTAATTCCCTGCCTCTGATTCCCCACCTCTGATTCCCCATATCTGATTCCCCACCTCTGTTTCCCGGCCTCTGATTCCCCGCTTCTGATTCTGATTCCCTGCCTCTGATTCCCCATCTCTGATTCCGCACATCTGATTCCCTGCCTCTGATTCCCCACCTCTGATTCCCCATACCTGACTTCCCGCCTCTGTTTCCCCGCCTCTGATTCCCCGCCTCTGTTTCCCCATATCTAATTCCCAACCTCTGATGCCCCAACTCTGATTCCCTGCCTCTGATTCCCCGCGTTCTATTCCCTGCCTCTGATTCCCCGCCTGTGATTCCCCATCTCTGATTCACCACCTCAGATTCCCCACCTCTGATTCCCCATATCTGATTCCCCGCCTCTGAATCCCCAACTCTGATTCCCTGCCTCTGATTCCCCAGCTCTGATTCCCCGCCTTTGATTCCCCCGTCTGATTCCCAGCCTCTGAAACCCCGTGTCTGATTTCTTGCCTCTGATTCCCCGC
This sequence comes from Narcine bancroftii, assembly GCF_036971445.1. Classification (NCBI taxonomy): domain Eukaryota; kingdom Metazoa; phylum Chordata; class Chondrichthyes; order Torpediniformes; family Narcinidae; genus Narcine; species Narcine bancroftii. The sequence continues at coordinate 124,198,626 of NC_091475.1, forward strand.
CTCTGATTCCCCATCTCTGATTCACAGCCTCTGATTCCCCACCTCTGATTCCCCATCACTGATTCCGCACATCTGATTCCCTGCCTCTGATTCCCCGACTCTGATCCCCACCTCTGATTCCCCAGCTCTGATTCCCCGCCTCTGATTCCCCAACTCTGATTCCCCGCCTCTGATTCCCCAGCTCTGATTCCCCGCCTCTGATTCCCCGTGTTTGATTCCCTGCCTCTGATTCCCCGCCTCTGATTCCCCATCTCTGATTCACCGCCTTTGATTCGCCACCTCTGAGACCCCATATCTGATTCCTCGCCTCTGTTTCCCCGCCTCTGATTCCCCGCCTCTGATTCCCCAGCTCTGATTCCCCGCCTCTGATTTTCCGTGTTTGATTCCCTGCCTGGGATTCCCCAGCTCTGATTCCCCGCCTTTGATTCCCCCGTCTGATTCCCAGCCTCTGAAACCCCGTGTCTGATTTCTTGCCTCTGATTCCCCGCCTCTGATTCCCCATCTCTGATTCACAGCCTCTGATTCCCCACCTCTGATTCCCCATCTCTGATTCCGCACATCTGATTCTATGCCTCTGATTCCCCGACTCTGATGCCCACCTCTGATTCCCCAGCTCTGATTCCCCGCCTCTGATTCCCCAACTCTGATTCCCCGCCTCTGATTCCCCAGCTCTGATTCCCCGCCTCTGATTCCCCGTGTTTGATTCCCTGCCTCTGATTCCCCGCCTCTGATTCCCCATCTCTGATTCACCGCCTTTGATTCGCCACCTCTGATTCCCCATATCTGATTCCTCGCCTCTGTTTCCCCGCCTCTGATTCCCCACCTCTGATTCCCCAGCTCTGATTCCCCGCCTCTGATTTTCCGTGTTTGATTCCCTGCCTCTGATTCCCGGCCTCTGATTCCCCATCTCTGATTCACCGCCTTTGATTCGCCACCTCTGATTCCCCATATCTGATTCCCCGCCTCTGTTTCCCCGCCTCTGATTCCCCGCCTCTGATTCCCCAGCTCTGATTCCCCGCCTCTGATTTTCCGTGTTTGATTCCCTGCCTCTGATTCCCGGCCTCTGATTCCCCATCTCTGATTCACCGCCTTTGATTCGCCACCTCTGATTCCCCATATCTGATTCCCCGCCTCTGTTTCCCCGCCTCTGATTCCCCGCCTCTGATTCCCCGCCTCTGATTCCCCAGCTCTGATTCCCCGCCTCTGATTCCCCGTGTTTGATTCCCTGCCTCTGATTCCCCGCCTCTGATTCCCCATCTCTGATTCACCGCCTTTGATTCACCACCTCTGATTCCCCATATCTGATTCCTCGCCTCTGTTTCCCCGCCTCTGATTCCCCGCATCTGATTCCCCAGCTCTGATTCCCCGCCTCTGATTTTCCGTGTTTGATTCCCTGCCTCTGATTCCCGGCCTCTGATTCCCCATCTCTGATTCCCCGCCTTTGATTCCCCCATCTGATTCCCAGCCTCTGAAACCCCGTGTCTGATTTCTTGCCTCTGTTTCCCCGCCTCTGATTCCCCGCCTCTGTTTCCCCATATCTAATTCCCAACCTCTGATGCCCCAACTCTGATTCCCTGCCTCTGATTCCCCAGCTCTGATTCCCCGTGTTTGATTCCCCGCCTCTGTTTCCCCGCCTCTGATTCCCCGCCTCTGATTCCCCAACTCTAATTCCCCGCCTCTGATTCCCCATATCTGATTCCCTGCCTCTGTTTCCCCGCCTCTGATTCCCCGCCCCTGTTTCCCCATATCTGATTCCCTGCCTCTGATTCCCCAACTTTGATTCCCAGCCTCTGATTCCCCAGCTCTGATTCCCCGCCTCTGATTCCCCGTGTTTGATTCCCTGCCTCTGATTCCCCGCCTCTGATTCCCCATATCTGATTTCCCGCCTCTGTTTCCCCGCCTCTGATTCCCCGCCTCTGTTTCCCCATATCTAATTCCCAACCTCTGATGCCCCAACTCTGATTCCCTGCCTCTGATTCCCCAGCTCTGATTCCCCGTGTTTGATTCCCCGCCTCTGTTTCCCCGCCTCTGATTCCCCGCCTCTGATTCCCCATCTCTGATTCACAGCCTCTGATTCCCCACCTCTGATTCCCCATCACTGATTCCGCACATCTGATTCCCTGCCTCTGATTCCCCGACTCTGATCCCCACCTCTGATTCCCCAGCTCTGATTCCCCGCCTCTGATTCCCCAACTCTGATTCCCCGCCTCTGATTCCCCAGCTCTGATTCCCCGCCTCTGATTCCCCGTGTTTGATTCCCTGCCTCTGATTCCCCACCTCTGATTCCCCATCTCTGATTCACCGCCTTTGATTCGCCACCTCTGAGACCCCATACCTGATTCCTCGCCTCTGTTTCCCCGCCTCTGATTCCCCGCCTCTGATTCCCCAGCTCTGATTCCCCGCCTCTGATTTTCCGTGTTTGATTCCCTGCCTGGGATTCCCCAGCTCTGATTCCCCGCCTTTGATTCCCCCGTCTGATTCCCAGCCTCTGAAACCCCGTGTCTGATTTCTTGCCTCTGATTCCCCGCCTCTGATTCCCCATCTCTGATTCACAGCCTCTGATTCCCCACCTCTGATTCCCCATCTCTGATTCCGCACATCTGATTCCCTGCCTCTGATTCCCCGACTCTGATGCCCACCTCTGATTCCCCAGCTCTGATTCCCCGCCTCTGATTCCCCAACTCTGATTCCCCGCCTCTGATTCCCCAGCTCTGATTCCCCGCCTCTGATTCCCCGTGTTTGATTCCCTGCCTCTGATTCCCCGCCTCTGATTCCCCATCTCTGATTCACCGCCTTTGATTCGCCACCTCTGACTCCCCATATCTGATTCCTCGCCTCTGTTTCCCCGCCTCTGATTCCCCACCTCTGATTCCCCAGCTCTGATTCCCCGCCTCTGATTTTCCGTGTTTGATTCCCTGCCTCTGATTCCCGGCCTCTGATTCCCCATCTCTGATTCACCGCCTTTGATTCGCCACCTCTGATTCCCCATATCTGATTCCCCGCCTCTGTTTCCCCGCCTCTGATTCCCCGCCTCTGATTCCCCAGCTCTGATTCCCCGCCTCTGATTCCCCAGCTCTGATTCCCCGCCTCTGATTCCCCGTGTTTGAATCCCTGCCTCTGATTCCCCGCCTCTGATTCCCCATCTCTGATTCACCGCCTTTGATTCGCCACCTCTGATTCCCCATATCTGATTCCTCGCCTCTGTTTCCCCGCCTCTGATTCCCCGCCTCTGATTCCCCAGCTCTGATTCCCCGCCTCTGATTTTCCGTGTTTGATTCCCTGCCTCTGATTCCCGGCCTCTGATTCCCCATCTCTGATTCACCGCCTTTGATTCGCCACCTCTGATTCCCCATATCTGATTCCCCGCCTCTGTTTCCCCGCCTCTGATTCCCCGCCTCAGATTCCCCGCCTCTGATTCCCCAGCTCTGATTCCCCGCCTCTGATTCCCCGTGTTTGATTCCCTGCCTCTGATTCCCCGCCTCTGATTCCCCATCTCTGATTCACGGCCTTTGATTCGCCACCTCTGATTCCCCATATCTGATTCCTCGCCTCTGTTTCCCCGCCTCTGATTCCCCGCATCTGATTCCCCAGCTCTGATTCCCCGCCTCTGATTTTCCGTGTTTGATTCCCTGCCTCTGATTCCCGGCCTCTGATTCCCCATCTCTGATTCACCGCCTTTGATTCGCCACCTCTGATTCCCCATATCTGATTCCTCGCCTCTGTTTCCCCGCCTCTGATTCCCCGCCTCTGATTCCCCAGCTCTGATTCCCCGCCTCTGATTTTCCGTGTTTGATTCCCTGCCTCTGATTCCCGGCCTCTGATTCCCCATATCTGATTCCCCGCCTCTGAATCCCCAACTCTGATTCCCTGCCTCTGATTCCCCAGATCTGATTCCCCGCCTTTGATTCCCCCGTCTGATTCCCAGCCTCTGAAACCCCGTGTCTGATTTCTTGCCTCTGATTCCCCGCCTCTGATTCCCCATCTCTGATTAACAGCCTCTGATTCCCCACCTCTGATTCCCAATCTCTGATTCCACACATCTGATTCCCTGCCTCTGATTCCCCGACTCTGATCCCCACCTCTGATTCCCCAGCTCTGATTCCCCGCCTCTGATTCCCCAACTCTGATTCCCCGCCTCTGATTCCCCAACTCTTATTCCCCGCCTCTGATTCCCCGTGTTTGATTCCCTGCCTCTGATTCCCCACCTCTGATTCCCCATCTCTGATTCACCGCCTTTGATTCGCCACCTCTGATTCCCCATATCTGATTCCTCGCCTCTGTTTCCCCGCCTCTGATTCCCCGCCTCTGATTCCCCAGCTCTGATTCCCCGCCTCTGATTTTCCGTGTTTGATTCCCTGCCTCTGATTCCCCAGCTCTGATTCCCCGCCTTTGATTCCCCCGTCTGATTCCCCGCCTCTGAAACCCCGTGTCTGATTTCTTGCCTCTGATTCCCCGCCTCTGATTCCCCATCTCTGATTCACAGCCTCTGATTCCCCACCTCTGATTCCCCATCTCTGATTCTGCACATCTGATTCCCTGCCTCTGATTCCCCGACTCTGATCCCCACCTCTGATTCCCCAGCTCTGATTCCCCGCCTCTGATTCCCCAACTCTGATTCCCCGCCTCTGATTCCCCAGCTCTGATTCCCCGCCTCTGATTCCCCGTGTTTGATTCCCTGCCTCTGATTCCCCGCCTCTGATTCCCCATCTCTGATTCACCATCTTTGATTCGCCACCTCTGATTCCCCATATCTGATTCCTCGCCTCTGTTTCCCCGCCTCTGATTCCCCTCCTCTGATTCCCCAGCTCTGATTCCCCGCCTCTGATTTTCCGTGTTTGATTCCCTGCCTCTGATTCCAGGCCTCTGATTCCCCATCCCTGATTCACCGCCTTTGATTCGCCACCTCTGATTCCCCATATCTGATTCCCCGCCTCTGTTTCCCCGCCTCTGATTCCCCGCTTCTGATTCCCCATATCTCATTCCCCGCCTCTGAATCCCCATCTCTGATTCCCGGACTCTGATTCCCCACCTCTGATTCCCGGCCTCTTATTCCCGGCATCTGATTCCGGCCTCTGATTCCCGGCCTCTGATTCCCTGCTTCTGATTCTGATTCCCTGCCTCTGATTCCCCATCTCTGATTCCGCACATCTGATTCCCTGCCTCTGATTCCCCGCCTCTGATTCCCCGCCTCTGTTTCCCAATATCTAAGTCCCCCCTCTGATTCCCCAACTCTGATTCCCCACCTCTGATTCCCCAGCTCTGATTCCCCGCCTCTGATTCCCCGCATCTGATTCCCTGCATCTGATTCCAAGCCTCTGATTCCCTGCCTCTGATTCCCAACCTCTGATTCCCCACCTCTGATTCCGCACATCTGATTCCCTGCCTCTGATTCCCCGACTCTGATCCCCACCTCTGATTCCCCAGCTCTGATTCCCCGCCTCTGATTCCCCGTGTTTGATTCCCTGCCTCTGATTACCCTCCTCTGATTCCCCATCTCTGATTCATCGCCTTTGATTCCCGGCCTCTTATTCCTGGCATCTGATTCCGGCCTCTGATTCCCGACCTCTGATTCCCTGCTTCTGATTCCCCATCTCTGATTCCGCAAATCTAATTCCCTGCCTCTGATTCCCCACCTCTGATTCCCCATATCTGATTCCCCACCTCTGTTTCCCGGCCTCTGATTCCCCGCTTCTGATTCTGATTCCCTGCCTCTGATTCCCCATCTCTGATTCCGCACATCTGATTCCCTGCCTCTGATTCCCCACCTCTGATTCACCATATCTGATTTCCCGCCTCTGTTTCCCCGCCTCTGATTCCCCGCCTCTGTTTCCCCATATCTAATTCCCAACCTCTGATGCCCCAACTCTGATTCCCTGCCTCTGATTCCCCGCGTTCTATTCCCTGCCTCTGATTCCCCGCCTGTGATTCCCCATCTCTGATTCATCGCCTCTGTTTCCCCATATCTGATTCCCCGCCTCTGAATCCCCAACTCTGATTCCCTGCCTCTGATTCCCCAGCTCTGATTCCCCGCCTTTGATTCCCCCGTCTGATTCCCAGCCTCTGAAACCCCGTGTCTGATTTCTTGCCTCTGATTCCCCGCCTCTGATTCCCCATCTCTGATTCACAGCCTCGGATCCCCACCTCTGATTCCCCATCTCTGATTCCGCACATCTGATTCCCTGCCTCTGATTCCCCGACTCTGATCCCCACCTCTGATTCCCCAGCTCTGATTCCCCGCCTCTGATTCCCCAACTCTGATTCCCCGCCTCTGATTCCCCAGCTCTGATTCCCCGCCTCTGATTCCCCGTGTTTGATTCCCTGCCTCTGATTCCCCGCCTCTGATTCCCCATCTCTGATTCACCGCCTTTGATTCGCCACCTCTGATTCCCCATATCTGATTCCTCGCCTCTGTTTCCCCGCCTCTGATTCCCCGCCTCTGATTCCCCATATCTCATTCCCCGCCTCTGATTCCCCATCTCTGATTCCCGGACTCTGATTCCCCACCTCTGATTCCCGGCCTCTTATTCCCGGCATCTGATTCCGGCCTCTGATTCCCGGCCTCTGATTCCCTGCTTCTGATTCCCCATCTCTGATTCCGCAAATCTAATTCCCTGCCTCTGATTCCCCACCTCTGATTCCCCATATCTGATTCCCCGCCTCTGTTTCCCCGCCTCTGATTCCCCGCCTCTGTTTCCCCATATCTAAGTCCCCGCCTCTGATTCCCCAACTTTGATTCCCCACCTCTGATTCCCCAGCTCTGATTCCCCGCCTCTGATTCCCAGCCTCTGATTCCCAACCTCTGATTCCCCACCTCTGATTCCCCATATCTGATTCCCCGCCTCTGTTTCCACGCCTCTGATTCCCCGCCTCTGTTTCCCCATATCTGATCCCCGCCTCTATTTGCCTGCATCTGATTCCCCGCCTCTGTTTCCGCATATCTGATTCCCCGCCTCTGAATCCCCAACTCTGATTCCCTGCCTCTAATTTCCCAGCTCTGATTCCCCGCCTCTGTTTCCCCGCGTCTGATTACCGGCCTCTGATTCCCCGCCTCTGATTCCCCATCTCTGATTCACAACCTCTGATTCCCCACCTCTGATACCCCATATCTGATTCCCCGCCTCTGTTTCCCCGCCTCTGATTCCCTACCTCTGATTCCCCATCTCTGATTCCGCAAATCTAATTCCCTGCCTCTGATTCCCCACCTCTGATTCCCCATATCTGATTCCCCGCCTCTGTTTCCCCGCTTCTGAATCCCCGCCTCTGTTTCCCCATATCTAAGTCCCCGCCTCTGATTCCCCGCCTCTGATTCCCCAACTTTGATTCCCCAGCTCTGATTCCCCGCCTCTGATTCCCAGCCTCTGATTCCCAACCTCTGATTCCCCACCTCTGATTCCCCATATCTGATTCCCCGCCTCTGTTTCCCCGCCTCTGATTCCCCGCCTCTGTTTCCCCATATCTGATCCCCGCCTCTATTTGCCTGCATCTGATTCCCCGCCTCTGTTTCCCCATATCTGATTCCCCGCCTCTGAATCCCCAACTCTGATTCCCTGCCTCTAATTTCCCAGCTCTGATTCCCCGAATCTGATTCCCCGCGTCTGATTACCGGCCTCTGATTCCCCGCATCTGATTCCCCATCTCTGATTCACAACCTCTGATTCCCCACCTCTGATACCCCATATCTGATTCCCCGCCTCTGTTTCCCCGCCTCTGATTCCCCACCTCTGATTCCCAATATCTGATTCCCCGCCTCTGATTCCCCACCTCTGATTCCCTGCCTCTGATTCGCCAGCTATGATTCCCCGCCTCTGATTCCCCGTGTTTGATTCCCTGCCTCTGATTCCCTGCCTTTGATTCCCCATCTCTGATTCCGCACATCTGATTCCCTGCCTCTGATTCCCCATCTCTGATTCCCCATATCTGATTCCCCGCCTCTGTTTCCCCGCCTCTGATTCCCCGCCTCTGTTTCCCAATATCTAAGTCCGCGCCTCTGATTCCCCAACTCTAATTCCCCACCTCTAATTCCCCAGCTCTGATTCCCCGCCTCTGATTCCCCGCATCTGATTCCCTGCATCTGATTCCAAGCCTCTTATTCCCTGCCTCTGATTCCCAACCTCTGATTCCCCACCTCTGATTCCCCATATCTGATTCCCAGCCTCTGTTTCCCCGCCTCTGATTCCCCGCCTCTGTTTCCCCATATCTGATTCCCGGCCTCTGGTTCCCTGCCTCTGATTCCCCGCCTCTGATTCCCTGCCTCTGATTCCCCATCTCCGATTCCGCACATCTGATACCCTGCCTCTGATTCCCCGCCTCTGATTCCCCGCCTCTGATTCCCTGCCTCTGATTCCCAACCTCTGATTCCCCACCTCTGATTCCGCACATCTGATTCCCTGCCTCTGATTCCCCGACTCTGATCCCCACCTCTGATTCCCCAGCTCTGATTCCCCGCCTCTGATTCCCCGTGTTTGATTCCCTGCCTCTGATTACCCTCCTCTGATTCCCCATCTCTGATTCATCGCCTTTGATTCCCGGCCTCTTATTCCTGGCATCTGATTCCGGCCTCTGATTCCCGACCTCTGATTCCCTGCTTCTGATTCCCCATCTCTGATTCCGCAAATCTAATTCCCTGCCTCTGATTCCCCACCTCTGATTCCCCATATCTGATTCCCCACCTCTGTTTCCCGGCCTCTGATTCCCCGCTTCTGATTCTGATTCCCTGCCTCTGATTCACCATCTCTGATTCCGCACATCTGATTCCCTGCCTCTGATTCCCCACCTCTGATTCACCATATCTGATTTCCCGCCTCTGTTTCCCCGCCTCTGATTCCCCGCCTCTGTTTCCCCATATCTAATTCCCAACCTCTGATGCCCCAACTCTGATTCCCTGCCTCTGATTCCCCGCGTTCTATTCCCTGCCTCTGATTCCCCGCCTGTGATTCCCCATCTCTGATTCATCGCCTCTGTTTCCCCATATCTGATTCCCCGCCTCTGAATCCCCAACTCTGATTCCCTGCCTCTGATTCCCCAGCTCTGATTCCCCGCCTTTGATTCCCCCGTCTGATTCCCAGCCTCTGAAACCCCGTGTCTGATTTCTTGCCTCTGATTCCCCGCCTCTGATTCCCCATCTCTGATTCACAGCCTCGGATCCCCACCTCTGATTCCCCATCTCTGATTCCGCACATCTGATTCCCTGCCTCTGATTCCCCGACTCTGATCCCCACCTCTGATTCCCCAGCTCTGATTCCCCGCCTCTGATTCCCCAACTCTGATTCCCCGCCTCTGATTCCCCAGCTCTGATTCCCCGCCTCTGATTCCCCGTGTTTGATTCCCTGCCTCTGATTCCCCGCCTCTGATTCCCCATCTCTGATTCACCGCCTTTGATTCGCCACCTCTGATTCCCCATATCTGATTCCTCGCCTCTGTTTCCCCGCCTCTGATTCCCCGCCTCTGATTCCCCATATCTCATTCCCCGCCTCTGATTCCCCATCTCTGATTCCCGGACTCTGATTCCCCACCTCTGATTCCCGGCCTCTTATTCCCGGCATCTGATTCCGGCCTCTGATTCCCGGCCTCTGATTCCCTGCTTCTGATTCCCCATCTCTGATTCCGCAAATCTAATTCCCTGCCTCTGATTCCCCACCTCTGATTCCCCATATCTGATTCCCCGCCTCTGTTTCCCCGCCTCTGATTCCCCGCCTCTGTTTCCCCATATCTAAGTCCCCGCCTCTGATTCCCCAACTTTGATTCCCCACCTCTGATTCCCCAGCTCTGATTCCCCGCCTCTGATTCCCAGCCTCTGATTCCCAACCTCTGATTCCCCACCTCTGATTCCCCATATCTGATTCCCCGCCTCTGTTTCCACGCCTCTGATTCCCCGCCTCTGTTTCCCCATATCTGATCCCCGCCTCTATTTGCCTGCATCTGATTCCCCGCCTCTGTTTCCGCATATCTGATTCCCCGCCTCTGAATCCCCAACTCTGATTCCCTGCCTCTAATTTCCCAGCTCTGATTCCCCGCCTCTGTTTCCCCGCGTCTGATTACCGGCCTCTGATTCCCCGCCTCTGATTCCCCATCTCTGATTCACAACCTCTGATTCCCCACCTCTGATACCCCATATCTGATTCCCCGCCTCTGTTTCCCCGCCTCTGATTCCCTACCTCTGATTCCCCATCTCTGATTCCGCAAATCTAATTCCCTGCCTCTGATTCCCCACCTCTGATTCCCCATATCTGATTCCCCGCCTCTGTTTCCCCGCCTCTGAATCCCCGCCTCTGTTTCCCCATATCTAAGTCCCCGCCTCTGATTCCCCGCCTCTGATTCCCCAACTTTGATTCCCCAGCTCTGATTCCCCGCCTCTGATTCCCAGCCTCTGATTCCCAACCTCTGATTCCCCACCTCTGATTCCCCATATCTGATTCCCCGCCTCTGTTTCCCCGCCTCTGATTCCCCGCCTCTGTTTCCCCATATCTGATCCCCGCCTCTATTTGCCTGCATCTGATTCCCCGCCTCTGTTTCCCCATATCTGATTCCCCGCCTCTGAATCCCCAACTCTGATTCCCTGCCTCTAATTTCCCAGCTCTGATTCCCCGAATCTGATTCCCCGCGTCTGATTACCGGCCTCTGATTCCCCGCATCTGATTCCCCATCTCTGATTCACAACCTCTGATTCCCCACCTCTGATACCCCATATCTGATTCCCCGCCTCTGTTTCCCCGCCTCTGATTCCCCACCTCTGATTCCCAATATCTGATTCCCCGCCTCTGATTCCCCACCTCTGATTCCCTGCCTCTGATTCGCCAGCTATGATTCCCCGCCTCTGATTCCCCGTGTTTGATTCCCTGCCTCTGATTCCCTGCCTTTGATTCCCCATCTCTGATTCCGCACATCTGATTCCCTGCCTCTGATTCCCCATCTCTGATTCCCCATATCTGATTCCCCGCCTCTGTTTCCCCGCCTCTGATTCCCCGCCTCTGTTTCCCAATATCTAAGTCCGCGCCTCTGATTCCCCAACTCTAATTCCCCACCTCTAATTCCCCAGCTCTGATTCCCCGCCTCTGATTCCCCGCATCTGATTCCCTGCATCTGATTCCAAGCCTCTTATTCCCTGCCTCTGATTCCCAACCTCTGATTCCCCACCTCTGATTCCCCATATCTGATTCCCAGCCTCTGTTTCCCCGCCTCTGATTCCCCGCCTCTGTTTCCCCATATCTGATTCCCGGCCTCTGGTTCCCTGCCTCTGATTCCCCGCCTCTGATTCCCTGCCTCTGATTCCCCATCTCCGATTCCGCACATCTGATACCCTGCCTCTGATTCCCCGCCTCTGATTCCCCGCCTCTGATTCCCTGCCTCTGATTCCCAACCTCTGATTCCCCACCTCTGATTCCCCGTGTTTGATTCCCCGCCTCTGTTTCCCCGCCTCTGATTCCCCGCCTCTGATTCCCCAACTCTAATTCCCCACCTCTGATTCCCCATATCTGATTCCCCGCCTCTGATTCCCCACCCCTGTATCCCCATATCTGATTCCCTGCCTCTGATTCTCCAACTTTGATTCCCAGCATCTGATTCCCCAGCTCTGATTCCCCGCCTCTGATTCCCCGCATCTGATTCCCTGCATCTGATTCCAAGCCTCTGATTCCCTGCCTCTGATTCCCAACCTCTGATTCCCCACCTCTGATTCCCCATATCTGATCCCCAGCCTCTGTTTCCCCGCCTCTGTTTCCCCATATCTGATTCCCGGCCTCTGATTCCCTGCCTCTGATTCCCCGCCTCTGATTCCCTGCCTCTGATTCCCCATCTCCGATTCCGCACATCTGATTCCCTGCCTCTGATTCCCCGCCTCTGATACCCCGCCTCTGATTCCCTGCATCTGATTCCCAACCTCTGATTCCCCAACTCTGATTCCCCGTGTTTGATTCCCCTCCTCTGTTTCCCCGCCTCTGATTCCCCGCCTCTGATTCCCCAACTCTAATTCCCCACCTCTGATTCCCCATATCTGATTCCCTGCCTCTGTTCCCCCGCCTCTGATTCCCCGCCCCTGTTTCCCCATATCTGATTCCCTGCCTCTGATTCCCCAACTTTGATTCCCAGCCTCTGATTCCCCAGCTCTGATTCCCCGCCTCTGATTCCCCGTGTTTGATTCCCTGCCTCTGATTCCCCGCCTCTGATTCCCCATCTCTGATTCACCACCTTTGATTCGCCACCTCTGATACCCCATATCTGATTCCCCACCTCTGTTTCGCCGCATCTGATTCCCCGCCTCTGATTCTCCATATCTCATTCCCCGCCTCTGACTCCCCATCTCTGATTCCCGGACTCTGATTCCCCACCTCTGATTCCCGGCCTCTTATTCCCAGCATCTGATTCCAGGCCTCTGATTCCCGTCCTCTGACTCCCCGCTTCTGATTCTGATTCCCTGCCTCTGATTCCCCATCTCTGATTCCGCACATCTGATTACCTGCCTCTGATTCCCCACCTCTGATTCCCCATATCTGATTCCCCGCCTCTGTTTCCACGCCTCTGATTCCCCCCCTCTGTTTCCCCATATCTAATTCCCCACCTCTGATGCCCCAACTCTGATTCCCCGCCTCTGATTCCACAGCTCTGATTCCCCGCCTCTGATTCCCCACATCCGATTCCCCATATCTGATTCCCCGCCTCTGTTTCCCCGCCCCTGATTCCTCGCCTCTGTTTCCCCATATCTGATTCCCCGCCTCTGATTCCCAACTATGATTCCCCGCCTCTTATTCCCCAGCTCTGATTCCCCGCCTCTGTTTCCCCATATCTGATGCCCCGCCTCTATTTGCCCGCCTCTGATTCCCCGCCTCTGTTTCCCCATATCTGATTCCCCGCCTCTGATTCCCAACTATGATTCCCTGCCTCTAATTTCCCAGCTCTGATTCCCCGCCTCTGATTCCCCGTGTCTGATTTCCTGCCTCTGATTCCCCGCCTCTGATTACCCATGTCTGATTTACTGCCTCTGATTCCCCACCTCTGATTCCCCATCTCTGATTCCGCACATCCGATTCCCTGCCTCTGATTCCCCGCCTCTGATTCACTGCCTCTGCTTCCCCAGCTCTGATTCCCTGCCTGTGATTCCCCGCGTCTTATTCCCTGCTTCTGATTCTGATTCCCTGCCTCTGATTCCCCATCTCTGATTCCGCACATCTGATTCCCTGCCTCTGATTCCCCACCTCTGATTCCCCATATCTGATTCCCCGCCTCTGTTTCCCCACCTCTGATTCCCCGCCTCTGTTTCCCCATATCTAAGTCCCCGCCTCTGATTCCCCAACTCTGATTCCCCACCTCTGATTCCCCAGCTCTCATTCCCCGCCTCTGATCCCCGCATCTGATTCCCTGCATCTGATTCCCAGCCTCTGATTCCCTGCCTCTGATTCCCAACCTCTGATTCCCCACCTCTGATTCCCCATATCTGATTCCCCGCCTCTGTTTCCACGCCTCTGATTCCCCGCCTCTGTTTCCCCATATCTGATTCCCCGCCTCTGAATCCCCAACTCTGATTCCCTGCCTCTGATTCCCCAGCTCTGATTCCCCGCCTTTGATTCCCCCGTCTGATTCCCAGCCTCTGAAACCCCGTGTCTGATTTCTTGCCTCTGATTCCCCGCCTCTGATTCCCCATCTCTGATTAACAGCCTCTGATTCCCCACCTCTGATTAACCATCTCTGATTCCGCACATCTGATTCCCTGCCTCTGATTCCCCATCTCTGATTCACCGCCTTTGATTCGCCACCTCTGATTCCCCATATCTGATTCCCCGCCTCTGTTTCCCCGCCTCTGATTCCCCGCCTCTGATTCCCCATATCTCATTCCCCGCCTCTGAATCCCCATCTCTGATTCCCGGACTCTGATTCCCCACCTCTGATTCCCGGCCTCTTATTCCCGGCATCTGATTCCGGCCTCTGATTCCCGGCCTCTGATTCCCTGCTTCTGATTCTGATTCCCTGCCTTGATTCCCCATCTCTGATTCCGCACATCTGATTCCCTGCCTCTGATTCCCCATCTCTGATTCCCCATATCTGATTCCCCGCCTCTGTTTCCCCGCCTCTGATTCCCCTCCTCTGTTTCCCAATATCTAAGTCCCCGCCTCTGATTCCCCAACTCTGATTCCCCACCTCTGATTCCCCAGCTCTGATTCCCCGCCTCTGATTCCCCGCATCTGATTCCCTGCATCTGATTCCAAGCCTCTGATTCCCTGCCTCTGATTCCCAACCTCTGATTCCCCACCTCTGATTCCCCATATCTGATTCCCAGCCTCTGTTTCCCCGCCTCTGATTCCCTGCCTCTGTTTCCCCATATCTGATTCCCGGCCTCTGATTCCCCGCCTCTGATTCCCCGCCTCTGATTCCCTGCCTCTGATTCCCCATCTCCGATTCCGCACATCTGATTCCCTGCCTCTGATTCCCCGCCTCTGATTCCCCGCCTCTGATTCCCTGCCTCTGATTCCCAACCTCTGATTCCCCACCTCTGATTCCCCGTGTTTGATTCCCCGCCTCTGTTTCCCCGCCTCTGATTCCCCGCCTCTGATTCCCCAACTCTAATTCCCCGCCTCTGATTCCCCATATCTGATTCCCCGCCTCTGTTTCCCCGCCTCTGATTCCCCGCCCCTGTTTCCCCATATCTGATTCCCTGCCTCTGATTCCCCAACTTTGATTCCCAGCCTCTGATTCCCCAGCTCTGATACCACGCCTATGATTCCCCGTGTTTGATTCCCTGCCTCTGATTCCCCGCCTCTGATTCCCCATCTCTGATTCACCGCCTTTGATTCGCCACCTCTGATTCCCCATATCTGATTCCCCACCTCTGTTTCCCCGCCTCTGATTCCCCGCCTCTGATTCTCCATATCTCATTCCCCGCCTCTGAATCCCCATCACTGATTCCCAGACTCTGATTCCCCACCTCTGATTCCCGGCCTCTTATTCCCAGCATCTGATTCCAGGCCTCTGATTCCCGGCCTCTTACTCCCCGCTTCTGATTCTGATTCCCTGCCTCTGATTCCCCATCTCTGATTCCGCACATCTGATTACCTGCCTCTGATTCCCCACCTCTGATTCCCCATATCTGATCCCTCGCCTCTGTTTCCCCACCTCTGATTCCCCGCCTCTGATTCCCCAGCTCTGATTGCCCGCCTCTGATTTTCCGTGTTTGATTCCCTGCCTCTGATTCCCGGCCTCTGATTCCCCATCTCTGATTCACCGCCTTTGATTCGCCACCTCTGATTCCCCATATCTGATTCCCCGCCTCTGTTTCCCCGCCTCTGATTCCCCGCCTCTGATTCCCCATATCTCATTCCCCGCCTCTGAATCCCCATCTCTGATTCCCGGACTTTGATTCCCCACCTCTGATTCCCGGCCTCTTATTCCCGGCATCTGATTCCGGCCTCTGATTCCCGGCCTCTGATTCCCTGCTTCTGATTCCCCATCTCTGATTCCGCAAATCTAATTCCCTGCCTCTGATTCCCCACCTCTGATTCCCCATATATGATTCCCCGCCTCTGTTTCCCGGCCTCTGATTCCCCGCTTCTGATTCTGATTCCCTGCCTCTGATTCCCCATCTCTGATTCCGCACATCTGATTCCCTGCCTCTGATTCCCAACCTCTGATTCCCCATCTCTGATTCATCGCCTTTGATTCGCCACCTCTGATTCCCCATATCTGATTCCTCGCCTCTGTTTCCCCGCCTCTGATTCCCCGCCTCTGATTCCCCATATCTCATTCCCCGCCTCTGATTCCCCATCTCTGATTCCCGGACTCTGATTCCACACCTCTGATTCCCGGCCTCTTATTCCCGGCATCTGATTCCGGCCTCTGATTCCCGGCCTCTGATTCCCTGCTTCTGATTCCCCATCTCTGATTCCGCAAATCTAATTCCCTGCCTCTGATTCCCCACCTCTGATTCCCCATATCTGATTCCCCGCCTCTGTTTCCCGGCCTCTGATTCCCCGCTTCTGATTCTGATTCCCTGCCTCTGATTCCCCATCTCTGATTCCGCACATCTGATTCCCTGCCTCTGATTCCCCACCTCTGATTCCCCATATCTGATTTCCCGCCTCTGTTTCCCCGCCTCTGATTCCCCGCCTCTGTTTCCCCATATCTAATTCCCAACCTCTGATGCCCCAACTCTGATTCCCTGCCTCTGATTCCCCGCGTTCTATTCCCTGCCTCTGATTCCCCGCCTGTGATTCCCCATCTCTGATTCACCACCTCTGATTCCCCACCTCTGATTCCCCATATCTGATTCCCCGCCTCTGAATCCCCAACTCTGATTCCCTGCCTCTGATTCCCCAGCTCTGATTCCCCGCCTTTGATTCCCCATCTCTGATTCACAGCCTCTGATTCCCCACCTCTGATTCCCCATCTCTGATTCCGCACATCTGATTCCCTGCCTCTTATTCCCCGACTCTGAACCCCACCTCTGATTCCCCAGCTCTGATTCCCCGCCTCTGATTCCCCAACTCTGATTCCCCAGCTCTGATTCCCCGCCTCTGATTTTCCGTGTTTGATTCCCTGCCTCTGATTCCCCAGCTCTGATTCCCCGCCTTTGATTCCCCCGTCTGATTCCCAGCCTCTGAAACCCCGTGTCTGATTTCTTGCCTCTGATTCCCCGCCTCTGATTCCCCATCTCTGATTCCCCGCCTCTGATTCCCCACCTCTGATTCCCCAGCTCTGATTCCCCGCCTCTGATTCCCCAACTCTGATTCCCCGCCTCTGATTCCCCAGCTCTGATTCCCCGCCTCTGATTCCCCGTGTTTGATTCCCTGCCTCTGATTCCCCGCCTCTGATTCCCCATCTCTGATTCACCGCCTTTGATTCGCCACCTCTGATTCCCCATATCTGATTCCTCGCCTGTGTTTCCCCGCCTCTGTTTCCCCGCCTCTGATTCCCCAGCTCTGATTCCCCGCCTCTGATTTTCCGTGTTTGATTCCCTGCCTCTGATTCCCGGCCTCTGATTCCCCATCTCTGATTCACCGCCTTTGATTCGCCACCTCTGATTCCCCATATCTGATTCCCCGCCTCTGTTTCCCCGCCTCTGATTCCCCGCCTCTGATTCCCCAACTCTGATTCCCCGCCTCTGATTCCCCAGCTCTGATTTCCCGCCTCTGATTCCTCGTGTTTGATTCCCTGCCTCTGATTCCCCGCCTCTGATTCCCCATCTCTGATTCACCGCCTTTGATTCGCCACCTCTGATTCCCCATATCTGATTCCTCGCCTCTGTTTCCCCGCCTCTGATTCCCCTCCTCTGATTCCCCAGCTCTGATTCCCCGCCTCTGATTTTCCGTGTTTGATTCCCTGCCTCTGATTCCCGGCCTCTGATTCCCCATCTCTGATTCACTGCCTTTGATTCGCCACCTCTGATTCCCCATATCTGATTCCCCGCCTCTGTTTCCCCGCCTCTGATTCCCCGCCTCTGATTCCCCAGCTCTGATTCCCCGCCTCTGATTCCCCGTGTTTGATTCCCTGCCTCTGATTCCCCGCCTCTGATTCCCCATCTCTGATTCACCGCCTTTGATTCGCCACCTCTGATTCCCCATATCTGATTCCTCGCCTCTGTTTCCCCGCCTCTGATTCCCCGCCTCTGATTCCCCAGCTCTGATTCCCCGCCTCTGATTTTCCGTGTTTGATTCCCTGCCTCTGATTCCCGGCCTCTGATTCCACATCTCTGATTCACCGCCTTTGATTCGCCACCTCTGATTCCCCATATCTGATTCCTCGCCTCTGTTTCCCCGCCTCTGATTCCCCGCCTCTGATTCCCCAGCTCTGATTCCCCGCCTCTGATTTTCCGTGTTTGATTCCCTGCCTCTGATTCCCGGCCTCTGATTCCCCATATCTGATTCCCCGCCTCTGAATCCCCAACTCTGATTCCCTGCCTCTGATTCCCCAGCTCTGATTCCCCGCCTTTGATTCCCCCGTCTGATTCCCAGCCTCTGAAACCCCGTGTCTGATTTCTTGCCTCTGATTCCCCGCCTCTGATTCCCCATCTCTGATTCACAGCCTCTGATTCCCCACCTCTGATTCCCAATCTCTGATTCCGCACATCTGATTCCCTGCCTCTGATTCCCCGACTCTGATCCCCACCTCTGATTCCCCAGCTCTGATTCCCCGCCTCTGATTCCCCACCTCTGATTCCCCGCCTCTGATTCCCCAGCTCTGATTCCCTGCCTCTGATACCCCACCTCTGATTCACCATATCTAATTCCCCGCCTCTGTTTGCCCGACTCTGATTCCCCGCCTCTGTTTTCCCATATCTGATTCCCCGCCTCTGAATCCCCAACTCTGATTCCCTGCCTCTGATTCCCCAGCTCTGATTCCCCGCCTTTGATTCCCCCGTCTGATTCCCAGCCTCTGAAACCCCGTGTCTGATTTCTTGCCTCTGATTCCCCGCCTCTGATTCCCCATCTCTGATTCACAGCCTCTGATTCCCCAACTCTGATTCCCCATCTCTGATTCCGCACATCTGATTCCCTGCCTCTGATACCCCGACTCTGATCCCCACCTCTGATTCCCCAGCTCTGATTCTCCGCCTCTGATTCCCCAACTCTGATTCCCCGCCTCTGATTCCCCGCCTCTGATTCCCCATCTCTGATTCACCACCTTTGATTCGCCACCTCTGATTCCCCATATCTGATTCCTCGCCTCTGTTTCCCCGCCTCTGATTCCCCGCCTCTGATTCCCCAGCTCTGATTCCCCGCCTCTGATTTTCCGTGTTTGATTCCCTGCCTCTGATTCCCGGCCTCTGATTCCCCATCTCTGATTCACCGCCTTTGATTCGCCACCTCTGATTCCCCATATCTGATTCCCCGCCTCTGTTTCCCCGCCTCTGATTCCCCGCCTCTGATTCCCCATATCTCATTCCCCGCCTCTGAAACCCCATCTCTGATTTCCGGACTCTGATTCCCCACCTCTGATTCCCGGCCTCTTATTCCCGGCATCTGATTCCGGCCTCTGATTCCCTGCTTCTGATTCTGATTCCCTGCCTCTGATTCCCCATCTCTGATTCCGCACATCTGATTCCCTGCCTCTGATTCCCCGCCTCTGATTCCCCGCCTCTGTTTCCCAATATCTAAGTCCCCGCCTCTGATTCCCCAACTCTGATTCCCCACCTCTGATTCCCCAGCTCTGATTCCCCGCCTCTGATTCCCCGCATCTGATTCCCTGCATCTGATTCCAAGCCTCTGATTCCCTGCCTCTGATTCCCAACCTCTGATTCCCCACCTCAGATTCCGCACATCTGATTCCCTGCCTCTGATTCCCCGACTCTGATCCCCACCTCTGATTCCCCAGCGCTGATTCCCCGCCTCTGATTCCCCGTGTTTGATTCCCTGCCTCTGATTCCCCGCCTCTGATTCCCCACCTCTGATTCCCCAGCTCTGATTCCCCGCCTCTGATTCCCCAACTCTGATTCCCCGCCTCTGATTCCCCAGCTCTGATTCCCCGCCTCTGATTCCCCGTGTTTGATTCCCTGCCTCTGATTCCCCGCCTCTGATTCCCCATCTCCGATTCACCGCCTTTGATTCGCCACCTCTGATTCCCCATATCTGATTCCTCGCCTCTGTTTCCCCGCCTCTGATTCCCCGCCTCTGATTCCCCAGCTCCGATTCCCCGCCTCTGATTTTCCGTGTTTGATTCCCTGCCTCTGATTCCCGGCCTCTGATTCCCCATCTCTGATTCACCGCCTTTGATTCGCCACCTCTGATTCCCCATATCTGATTCCCCGCCTCTGTTTCCCCGCCTCTGATTCCCCACCTCTGATTCCCCAGCTCTGATTCCCCGCCTCTGATTCCCCGCATCTGATTCCCTGCATCTGATTCCAAGCCTCTGATTCCCTGCCTCTGATTCCCAACCTCTGATTCCCCACCTCTGATTCCCCATATCTGATTCCCAGCCTCTGTTTCCCCGCCTCTGATTCCCTGCCTCTGTTTCCCCATATCTGATTCCCGGCCTCTGATTCCCCGCCTCTGATTCCCCGCCTCTGATTCCCTGCCTCTGATTCCCCATCTCCGATTCCGCACATCTGATTCCCTGCCTCTGATTCCCCGCCTCTGATTCCCCGCCTCTGATTCCCTGCCTCTGATTCCCAACCTCTGATTCCCCACCTCTGATTCCCCGTGTTTGATTCCCCGCCTCTGTTTCCCCGCCTCTGATTCCCCGCCTCTGATTCCCCAACTCTAATTCCCCGCCTCTGATTCCCCATATCTGATTCCCCGCCTCTGTTTCCCCGCCTCTGATTCCCCGCCCCTGTTTCCCCATATCTGATTCCCTGCCTCTGATTCCCCAACTTTGATTCCCAGCCTCTGATTCCCCAGCTCTGATACCACGCCTATGATTCCCCGTGTTTGATTCCCTGCCTCTGATTCCCCGCCTCTGATTCCCCATCTCTGATTCACCGCCTTTGATTCGCCACCTCTGATTCCCCATATCTGATTCCCCACCTCTGTTTCCCCGCCTCTGATTCCCCGCCTCTGATTCTCCATATCTCATTCCCCGCCTCTGAATCCCCATCACTGATTCCCAGACTCTGATTCCCCACCTCTGATTCCCGGCCTCTTATTCCCAGCATCTGATTCCAGGCCTCTGATTCCCGGCCTCTTACTCCCCGCTTCTGATTCTGATTCCCTGCCTCTGATTCCCCATCTCTGATTCCGCACATCTGATTACCTGCCTCTGATTCCCCACCTCTGATTCCCCATATCTGATCCCTCGCCTCTGTTTCCCCACCTCTGATTCCCCGCCTCTGATTCCCCAGCTCTGATTGCCCGCCTCTGATTTTCCGTGTTTGATTCCCTGCCTCTGATTCCCGGCCTCTGATTCCCCATCTCTGATTCACCGCCTTTGATTCGCCACCTCTGATTCCCCATATCTGATTCCCCGCCTCTGTTTCCCCGCCTCTGATTCCCCGCCTCTGATTCCCCATATCTCATTCCCCGCCTCTGAATCCCCATCTCTGATTCCCGGACTTTGATTCCCCACCTCTGATTCCCGGCCTCTTATTCCCGGCATCTGATTCCGGCCTCTGATTCCCGGCCTCTGATTCCCTGCTTCTGATTCCCCATCTCTGATTCCGCAAATCTAATTCCCTGCCTCTGATTCCCCACCTCTGATTCCCCATATATGATTCCCCGCCTCTGTTTCCCGGCCTCTGATTCCCCGCTTCTGATTCTGATTCCCTGCCTCTGATTCCCCATCTCTGATTCCGCACATCTGATTCCCTGCCTCTGATTCCCAACCTCTGATTCCCCATCTCTGATTCATCGCCTTTGATTCGCCACCTCTGATTCCCCATATCTGATTCCTCGCCTCTGTTTCCCCGCCTCTGATTCCCCGCCTCTGATTCCCCATATCTCATTCCCCGCCTCTGATTCCCCATCTCTGATTCCCGGACTCTGATTCCACACCTCTGATTCCCGGCCTCTTATTCCCGGCATCTGATTCCGGCCTCTGATTCCCGGCCTCTGATTCCCTGCTTCTGATTCCCCATCTCTGATTCCGCAAATCTAATTCCCTGCCTCTGATTCCCCACCTCTGATTCCCCATATCTGATTCCCCGCCTCTGTTTCCCGGCCTCTGATTCCCCGCTTCTGATTCTGATTCCCTGCCTCTGATTCCCCATCTCTGATTCCGCACATCTGATTCCCTGCCTCTGATTCCCCACCTCTGATTCCCCATATCTGATTTCCCGCCTCTGTTTCCCCGCCTCTGATTCCCCGCCTCTGTTTCCCCATATCTAATTCCCAACCTCTGATGCCCCAACTCTGATTCCCTGCCTCTGATTCCCCGCGTTCTATTCCCTGCCTCTGATTCCCCGCCTGTGATTCCCCATCTCTGATTCACCACCTCTGATTCCCCACCTCTGATTCCCCATATCTGATTCCCCGCCTCTGAATCCCCAACTCTGATTCCCTGCCTCTGATTCCCCAGCTCTGATTCCCCGCCTTTGATTCCCCATCTCTGATTCACAGCCTCTGATTCCCCACCTCTGATTCCCCATCTCTGATTCCGCACATCTGATTCCCTGCCTCTTATTCCCCGACTCTGAACCCCACCTCTGATTCCCCAGCTCTGATTCCCCGCCTCTGATTCCCCAACTCTGATTCCCCAGCTCTGATTCCCCGCCTCTGATTTTCCGTGTTTGATTCCCTGCCTCTGATTCCCCAGCTCTGATTCCCCGCCTTTGATTCCCCCGTCTGATTCCCAGCCTCTGAAACCCCGTGTCTGATTTCTTGCCTCTGATTCCCCGCCTCTGATTCCCCATCTCTGATTCCCCGCCTCTGATTCCCCACCTCTGATTCCCCAGCTCTGATTCCCCGCCTCTGATTCCCCAACTCTGATTCCCCGCCTCTGATTCCCCAGCTCTGATTCCCCGCCTCTGATTCCCCGTGTTTGATTCCCTGCCTCTGATTCCCCGCCTCTGATTCCCCATCTCTGATTCACCGCCTTTGATTCGCCACCTCTGATTCCCCATATCTGATTCCTCGCCTGTGTTTCCCCGCCTCTGTTTCCCCGCCTCTGATTCCCCAGCTCTGATTCCCCGCCTCTGATTTTCCGTGTTTGATTCCCTGCCTCTGATTCCCGGCCTCTGATTCCCCATCTCTGATTCACCGCCTTTGATTCGCCACCTCTGATTCCCCATATCTGATTCCCCGCCTCTGTTTCCCCGCCTCTGATTCCCCGCCTCTGATTCCCCAACTCTGATTCCCCGCCTCTGATTCCCAGCTCTGATTTCCCGCCTCTGATTCCTCGTGTTTGATTCCCTGCCTCTGATTCCCCGCCTCTGATTCCCCATCTCTGATTCACCGCCTTTGATTCGCCACCTCTGATTCCCCATATCTGATTCCTCGCCTCTGTTTCCCCGCCTCTGATTCCCCTCCTCTGATTCCCCAGCTCTGATTCCCCGCCTCTGATTTTCCGTGTTTGATTCCCTGCCTCTGATTCCCGGCCTCTGATTCCCCATCTCTGATTCACTGCCTTTGATTCGCCACCTCTGATTCCCCATATCTGATTCCCCGCCTCTGTTTCCCCGCCTCTGATTCCCCGCCTCTGATTCCCCAGCTCTGATTCCCCGCCTCTGATTCCCCGTGTTTGATTCCCTGCCTCTGATTCCCCGCCTCTGATTCCCCATCTCTGATTCACCGCCTTTGATTCGCCACCTCTGATTCCCCATATCTGATTCCTCGCCTCTGTTTCCCCGCCTCTGATTCCCCGCCTCTGATTCCCCAGCTCTGATTCCCCGCCTCTGATTTTCCGTGTTTGATTCCCTGCCTCTGATTCCCGGCCTCTGATTCCACATCTCTGATTCACCGCCTTTGATTCGCCACCTCTGATTCCCCATATCTGATTCCTCGCCTCTGTTTCCCCGCCTCTGATTCCCCGCCTCTGATTCCCCAGCTCTGATTCCCCGCCTCTGATTTTCCGTGTTTGATTCCCTGCCTCTGATTCCCGGCCTCTGATTCCCCATATCTGATTCCCCGCCTCTGAATCCCCAACTCTGATTCCCTGCCTCTGATTCCCCAGCTCTGATTCCCCGCCTTTGATTCCCCCGTCTGATTCCCAGCCTCTGAAACCCCGTGTCTGATTTCTTGCCTCTGATTCCCCGCCTCTGATTCCCCATCTCTGATTCACAGCCTCTGATTCCCCACCTCTGATTCCCAATCTCTGATTCCGCACATCTGATTCCCTGCCTCTGATTCCCCGACTCTGATCCCCACCTCTGATTCCCCAGCTCTGATTCCCCGCCTCTGATTCCCCACCTCTGATTCCCCGCCTCTGATTCCCCAGCTCTGATTCCCTGCCTCTGATACCCCACCTCTGATTCACCATATCTAATTCCCCGCCTCTGTTTGCCCGACTCTGATTCCCCGCCTCTGTTTTCCCATATCTGATTCCCCGCCTCTGAATCCCCAACTCTGATTCCCTGCCTCTGATTCCCCAGCTCTGATTCCCCGCCTTTGATTCCCCCGTCTGATTCCCAGCCTCTGAAACCCCGTGTCTGATTTCTTGCCTCTGATTCCCCGCCTCTGATTCCCCATCTCTGATTCACAGCCTCTGATTCCCCAACTCTGATTCCCCATCTCTGATTCCGCACATCTGATTCCCTGCCTCTGATACCCCGACTCTGATCCCCACCTCTGATTCCCCAGCTCTGATTCTCCGCCTCTGATTCCCCAACTCTGATTCCCCGCCTCTGATTCCCCGCCTCTGATTCCCCATCTCTGATTCACCACCTTTGATTCGCCACCTCTGATTCCCCATATCTGATTCCTCGCCTCTGTTTCCCCGCCTCTGATTCCCCGCCTCTGATTCCCCAGCTCTGATTCCCCGCCTCTGATTTTCCGTGTTTGATTCCCTGCCTCTGATTCCCGGCCTCTGATTCCCCATCTCTGATTCACCGCCTTTGATTCGCCACCTCTGATTCCCCATATCTGATTCCCCGCCTCTGTTTCCCCGCCTCTGATTCCCCGCCTCTGATTCCCCATATCTCATTCCCCGCCTCTGAAACCCCATCTCTGATTTCCGGACTCTGATTCCCCACCTCTGATTCCCGGCCTCTTATTCCCGGCATCTGATTCCGGCCTCTGATTCCCTGCTTCTGATTCTGATTCCCTGCCTCTGATTCCCCATCTCTGATTCCGCACATCTGATTCCCTGCCTCTGATTCCCCGCCTCTGATTCCCCGCCTCTGTTTCCCAATATCTAAGTCCCCGCCTCTGATTCCCCAACTCTGATTCCCCACCTCTGATTCCCCAGCTCTGATTCCCCGCCTCTGATTCCCCGCATCTGATTCCCTGCATCTGATTCCAAGCCTCTGATTCCCTGCCTCTGATTCCCAACCTCTGATTCCCCACCTCAGATTCCGCACATCTGATTCCCTGCCTCTGATTCCCCGACTCTGATCCCCACCTCTGATTCCCCAGCGCTGATTCCCCGCCTCTGATTCCCCGTGTTTGATTCCCTGCCTCTGATTCCCCGCCTCTGATTCCCCACCTCTGATTCCCCAGCTCTGATTCCCCGCCTCTGATTCCCCAACTCTGATTCCCCGCCTCTGATTCCCCAGCTCTGATTCCCCGCCTCTGATTCCCCGTGTTTGATTCCCTGCCTCTGATTCCCCGCCTCTGATTCCCCATCTCCGATTCACCGCCTTTGATTCGCCACCTCTGATTCCCCATATCTGATTCCTCGCCTCTGTTTCCCCGCCTCTGATTCCCCGCCTCTGATTCCCCAGCTCCGATTCCCCGCCTCTGATTTTCCGTGTTTGATTCCCTGCCTCTGATTCCCGGCCTCTGATTCCCCATCTCTGATTCACCGCCTTTGATTCGCCACCTCTGATTCCCCATATCTGATTCCCCGCCTCTGTTTCCCCGCCTCTGATTCCCCGCCTCTGATTCCCCAGCTCTGATTCCCCGCCTCTGATTCCCCAGCTCTGATTCCCCGCCTCTGATTCCTCGTGTTTGATTCCCTGCCTCTGATTCCCCGCCTCTGATTCCCCATCTCTGATTCACCGCCTTTGATTCGCCACCTCTGATTCCCCATATCTGATTCCTCGCCTCTGTTTCCCCGCCTCTGATTCCCCGCCTCTGATTCCCCAGCGCTGATTCCCCGCCTCTGATTTTCCGTGTTTGATTCCCTGCCTCTGATTCCCGGCCTCTGATTCCCCATCTCTGATTCACCGCCTTTGATTCGCCACCTCTGATTCCCCATATCTGATTCCCCGCCTCTGTTTCCCCGCCTCTGATTCCCCGCCTCTGATTCCCCAGCTCTGATTCCCCGCCTCTGATTCCCCGTGTTTGATTCCCTGCCTCTGATTCCCCGCCTCTGATTCCCCATCTCTGATTCACCGCCTTTGATTCGCCACCTCTGATTCCCCATATCTGATTCCTCGCCTCTGTTTCCCCGCCTCTGATTCCCCGCCTCTGATTCCCCAGCTCTGATTCCCCGCCTCTGATTTTCCGTGTTTGATTCCCTGCCTCTGATTCCCGGCCTCTGATTCCCCATCTCTGATTCACCGCCTTTGATTCGCCACCTCCGATTCCCCATATCTGATTCCTCGCCTCTGTTTCCCCGCCTCTGATTCCCCGCCTCTGATTCCCCAGCTCTGATTCCCCGCCTCTGATTTTCCGTGTTTGATTCCCTGCCTCTGATTCCCGGCCTCTGATTCCCCATATCTGATTCCCCGCCTCTGAATCCCCAACTCTGATTCCCTGCCTCTGATTCCCCAGCTCTGATTCCCCGCCTTTGATTCCCCCGTCTGATTCCCAGCCTCTGAAACCCCGTGTCTGATTTCTTGCCTCTGATTCCCCGCCTCTGATTCCCCATCTCTGATTCACAGCCTCTGATTCCCCACCTCTGATTCCCAATCTCTGATTCCGCACATCTGATTCCCTGCCTCTGATTCCCCGACTCTGATCCCCACCTCTGATTCCCCAGCTCTGATTCCCCGCCTCTGATTCCCCACCTCTGATTCCCCGCCTCTGATTCCCCAGCTCTGATTCGCTGCCTCTGATACCCCACCTCTGATTCACCATATCTAATTCCCCGCCTCTGTTTGCCCGACTCTGATTCCCCGCCTCTGTTTTCCCATATCTGATTCCCCGCCTCTGAATCCCCAACTCTGATTCCCTGCCTCTGATTCCCCAGCTCTGATTCCCCGCCTTTGATTCCCCCGTCTGATTCCCAGCCTCTGAAACCCCGTGTCTGATTTCTTGCCTCTGATTCCCCGCCTCTGATTCCCCATCTCTGATTCACAGCCTCTGATTCCCCAACTCTGATTCCCCATCTCTGATTCCGCACATCTGATTCCCTGCCTCTGATACCCCGACTCTGATCCCCACCTCTGATTCCCCAGCTCTGATTCTCCGCCTCTGATTCCCCAACTCTGATTCCCCGCCTCTGATTCCCCGCCTCTGATTCCCCATCTCTGATTCACCACCTTTGATTCGCCACCTCTGATTCCCCATATCTGATTCCTCGCCTCTGTTTCCCCGCCTCTGATTCCCCGCCTCTGATTCCCCAGCTCTGATTCCCCGCCTCTGATTTTCCGTGTTTGATTCCCTGCCTCTGATTCCCGGCCTCTGATTCCCCATCTCTGATTCACCGCCTTTGATTCGCCACCTCTGATTCCCCATATCTGATTCCCCGCCTCTGTTTCCCCGCCTCTGATTCCCCGCCTCTGATTCCCCGTATCTCATTCCCCGCCTCTGAAACCCCATCTCTGATTCCCGGACTCTGATTCCCCACCTCTGATTCCCGGCCTCTTATTCCCGGCATCTGATTCCGGCCTCTGATTCCCTGCTTCTGATTCTGATTCCCTGCCTCTGATTCCCCATCTCTGATTCCGCACATCTGATTCCCTGCCTCTGATTCCCCGCCTCTGATTCCCCGCCTCTGTTTCCCAATATCTAAGTCCCCGCCTCTGATTCCCCAACTCTGATTCCCCACCTCTGATTCCCCAGCTCTGATTCCCCGCCTCTGATTCCCCGCATCTGATTCCCTGCATCTGATTCCAAGCCTCTGATTCCCTGCCTCTGATTCCCAACCTCTGATTCCCCACCTCAGATTCCGCACATCTGATTCCCTGCCTCTGATTCCCCGACTCTGATCCCCACCTCTGATTCCCCAGCGCTGATTCCCCGCCTCTGATTCCCCGTGTTTGATTCCCTGCCTCTGATTCCCCGCCTCTGATTCCCCATCTCTGATTCATCGCCTTTGATTCCCGGCCTCTTATTCCCGGCATCTGATTCCGGCCTCTGATTCCCGACCTCTGATTCCCTGCTTCTGATTCCCCATCTCTGATTCCGCAAATCTAATTCCCTGCCTCTGATTCCCCACCTCTGATTCCCCATATCTGATTCCCCACCTCTGTTTCCCGGCCTCTGATTCCCCGCTTCTGATTCTGATTCCCTGCCTCTGATTCCCCATCTCTGATACCGCACATCTGATTCCCTGCCTCTGATTCCCCACCTCTGATTCACCATATCTGATTTCCCGCCTCTGTTTCCCCGCCTCTGATTCCCCGCCTCTGTTTCCCCATATCTAATTCCCAACCTCTGATGCCCCAACTCTGATTCCCTGCCTCTGATTCCCCGCGTTCTATTCCCTGCCTCTGATTCCCCGCCTGTGATTCCCCATCTCTGATTCACCACCTCTGATACCCCACCTCTGATTCACCATATCTAATTCCCCGCCTCTGTTTGCCCGACTCTGATTCCCCGCCTCTGTTTTCCCATATCTGATTCCCCGCCTCTGAATCCCCAACTCTGATTCCCTGCCTCTGATTCCCCAGCTCTGATTCCCCACCTTTGATTCCCCCGTCTGATTCCCAGCCTCTGAAACCCCGTGTCTGATTTCTTGCCTCTGATTCCCCGCCTCTGATTCCCCATCTCTGATTCACAGCCTCTGATTCCCCACCTCTGATTCCCCATCTCTGATTCCGCACATCTGATTCCCTGCCTCTGATTCCCCGACTCTGATCCCCACCTCTGATTCCCCAGCTCTGATTCTCCGCCTCTGATTCCCCAACTCTGATTCCCCGCCTCTGATTCCCCAGCTCTGATTCCCCGCCTCTGATTCCCCGTGTTTGATTACCTGCCTCTGATTCCCCGCCTATGATTCCCCATCTCTGATTCACCGCCTTTGATTCGCCACCTCTGATTCCCCATATCTGATTCCTCGCCTCTGTTTCCCCGCCTCTGATTCCCCGCCTCTGATTCCCCATATCTCATTCCCCGCCTCTGATTCCCCATCTCTGATTCCCGGACTCTGATTCCCCACCTCTGATTCCCGGCCTCTTATTCCCGGCATCTGATTCCGGCCTCTGATTCCCGGCCTCTGATTCCCTGCTTCTGATTCCCCATCTCTGATTCCGCAAATCTAATTCCCTGCCTCTGATTCCCCACCTCTGATTCCCCATATCTGATTCCCCGCCTCTGTTTCCCCGCCTCTGATTCCCCGCCTCTGTTTCCCCATATCTGATCGCCGCCTCTATTTGCCCGCATCTGATTCCCCGCCTCTGTTTCCCCATATCTGATTCCCCGCCTCTGAATCCCCAACTCTGATTCCCTGCCTCTAATTTCCCAGCTCTGATTCCCCGCCTCTGATTCCCCGCGTCTGATTACCGGCCTCTGATTCCCCGCCTCTGATTCCCCATCTCTGATTCACAACCTCTGATTCCCCACCTCTGATACCCCATATCTGATTCCCCGCCTCTGTTTCCCCGCCTCTGATTCCCCACCTCTGATTCCCAATATCTGATTCCCCGCCTCTGATTCCCCACCTCTGATTCCCCGCCTCTGATTCGCCAGCTATGATTCCCCGCCTCTGATTCCCCGTGTTTGATTCCCTGCCTCTGATTCCCGGCCTCTGATTCCCCATCTCTGATTCACCGCCTTTGATTCGCCACCTCTGATTCCCCATATCTGATTCCCCGCCTCTGTTTCCCCGCCTCTGATTCCCCGCCTCTGATTCCCCATATCTCATTCCCCGCCTCTGAAACCCCTTCTCTGATTCCCGGACTCTGATTCCCCACCTCTGATTCCCGGCCTCTTATTCCCGGCATCTGATTCCGGCCTCTGATTCCCTGCTTCTGATTCTGATTCCCTGCCTCTGATTCCCCATCTCTGATTCCGCACATCTGATTCCCTGCCTCTGATTCCCCGCCTCTGATTCCCCGCCTCTGTTTCCCAATATCTAAGTCCCCGCCTCTGATTCCCCAACTCTGATTCCCCACCTCTGATTCCCCAGCTCTGATTCCCCGCCTCTGATTCCCCGCATCTGATTCCCTGCATCTGATTCCAAGCCTCTGATTCACTGCCTCTGATTCCCAACCTCTGATTCCCCACCTCAGATTCCGCACATCTGATTCCCTGCCTCTGATTCCCCGACTCTGATCCCCACCTCTGATTCCCCAGCGCTGATTCCCCGCCTCTGATTCCCCGTGTTTGATTCCCTGCCTCTGATTCCCCGCCTCTGATTCCCCATCTCTGATTCATCGCCTTTGATTCCCGGCCTCTTATTCCCGGCATCTGATTCCGGCATCTGATTCCCGACCTCTGATTCCCTGCTTCTGATTCCCCATCTCTGATTCCGCAAATCTAATTCCCTGCCTCTGATTCCCCACCTCTGATTCCCCATATCTGATTCCCCACCTCTGTTTCCCGGCCTCTGATTCCCCGCTTCTGATTCTGATTCCCTGCCTCTGATTCCCCATCTCTGATACCGCACATCTGATTCCCTGCCTCTGATTCCCCACCTCTGATTCACCATATCTGATTTCCCGCCTCTGTTTCCCCGCCTCTGATTCCCCGCCTCTGTTTCCCCATATCTAATTCCCAACCTCTGATGCCCCAACTCTGATTCCCTGCCTCTGATTCCCCGCGTTCTATTCCCTGCCTCTGATTCCCCGCCTGTGATTCCCCATCTCTGATTCACCACCTCTGATACCCCACCTCTGATTCACCATATCTAATTCCCCGCCTCTGTTTGCCCGACTCTGATTCCCCGCCTCTGTTTTCCCATATCTGATTCCCCGCCTCTGAATCCCCAACTCTGATTCCCTGCCTCTGATTCCCCAGCTCTGATTCCCCGCCTTTGATTCCCCCGTCTGATTCCCAGCCTCTGAAACCCCGTGTCTGATTTCTTGCCTCTGATTCCCCGCCTCTGATTCCCCATCTCTGATTCACAGCCTCTGATTCCCCACCTCTGATTCCCCATCTCTGATTCCGCACATCTGATTCCCTGCCTCTGATTCCCCGACTCTGATCCCCACCTCTGATTCCCCAGCTCTGATTCTCCGCCTCTGATTCCCCAACTCTGATTCCCCGCCTCTGATTCCCCAGCTCTGATTCCCCGCCTCTGATTCCCCGTGTTTGATTACCTGCCTCTGATTCCCCGCCTCTGATTCCCCATCTCTGATTCACCGCCTTTGATTCGCCACCTCTGATTCCCCATATCTGATTCCTCGCCTCTGTTTCCCCGCCTCTGATTCCCCGCCTCTGATTCCCCATATCTAATTCCCCGCCTCTGATTCCCCATCTCTGATTCCCGGACTCTGATTCCCCACCTCTGATTCCCGGCCTCTTATTCCCGGCATCTGATTCCGGCCTCTGATTCCCGGCCTCTGATTCCCTGCTTCTGATTCCCCATCTCTGATTCCGCAAATCTAATTCCCTGCCTCTGATTCCCCACCTCTGATTCCCCATATCTGATTCCCCGCCTCTGTTTCCCCACCTCTGATTCCCCGCCTCTGTTTCCCCATATCTGATCGCCGCCTCTATTTGCCCGCATCTGATTCCCCGCCTCTGTTTCCCCATATCTGATTCCCCGCCTCTGAATCCCCAACTCTGATTCCCTGCCTCTAATTTCCCAGCTCTGATTCCCCGCCTCCGATTCCCCGCGTCTGATTACCGGCCTCTGATTCCCCGCCTCTGATTCCCCATCTCTGATTCACAACCTCTGATTCCCCACCTCTGATACCCCATATCTGATTCCCCGCCTCTGTTTCCCCGCCTCTGATTCCCCACCTCTGATTCCCAATATCTGATTCCCCGCCTCTGATTCCCCACCTCTGATTCCCCGCCTCTGATTCGCTAGCTATGATTCCCCGCCTCTGATTCCCCGTGTTTGATTCCCTGCCTCTGATTCCCGGCCTCTGATTCCCCATCTCTGATTCACCGCCTTTGATTCGCCACCTCTGATTCCCCATATCTGATTCCCCGCCTCTGTTTCCCCGCCTCTGATTCCCCGCCTCTGATTCCCCATATCTCATTCCCCGCCTCTGAATCCCCATCTCTGATTCCCGGACTCTGATTCCCCACCTCTGATTCCCTGCTTCTGATTCTGATTCCCTGCCTTTGATTCCCCATCTCTGATTCCGCACATCTGATTCCCTGCCTCTGATTCCCCATCTCTGATTCCCCATATCTGATTCCCCGCCTCTGTTTCCCCGCCTCTGATTCCCCGCCTCTGTTTCCCAATATCTAAGTCCCCGCCTCTGATTCCCCAACTCTAATTCCCCACCTCTGATTCCCAACCTCTGATTCCCCACCTCTGATTCCCCATATCTGATTCCCAGCCTCTGTTTCCCCGCTTCTGATTCCCCGCCTCTGTTTCCCCATATCTGATTCCCGGCCTCTGGTTCCCCGCCTCTGATTCCCCGCCTCTGATTCCCTGCCTCTGATTCCCCATCTCCGATTCCGCACATCTGATTCCCTGCCTCTGATTCCCCTCCTTTGATTCCCCGCCTCTGATTCCCTGCCTCTGATTCCCAACCTCTGATTCCCCACCTCTGATTCCCCGTGTTTGATTCCCCGCCTCTGTTTCCCCGCCTCTGATTCCCCGCCTCTGATTCCCCAACTCTAATTCCCCGCCTCTGATTCCCCATATCTGATTCCCCGCCTCTGATTCCCCACCCCTGTTTCCCCATATCTGATTCCCTGCCTCTGATTCCCCAACTTTGATTCCCAGCATCTGATTCCCCAGCTCTGATTCCCCGCCTCTGATTCCCCGCATCTGATTCCCTGCATCTGATTCCAAGCCTCTGATTCCCTGCCTCTGATTCCCAACCTCTGATTCTCCACCTCTGATTCCCCATATCTGATCCCCAGCCTCTGTTTCCCCGCCTCTGTTTCCCCATATCTGATTCCCGGCCTCTGATTCCCCGCCTCTGATTCCCCGCCTCTGATTCCCTGCCTCTGATTCCCCATCTCCGATTCCGCACATCTGATTCCCTGCCTCTGATTCCCCGCCTCTGATTCCCCGCCTCTGATTCGCTGCATCTGATTCCCAACCTCTGATTCCCCACCTCTGATTCCCCGTGTTTGATTCCCCGCCTCTGTTTCCCCGCCTCTGATTCCCCGCCTCTGATTCCCCAACTCTAATTCCCCACCTCTGATTCCCCATATCTGATTCCCTGCCTCTGTTTCCCTGCCTCTGATTCCCCGCCCCTGTTTCCCCATATCTGATTCCCTGCCTCTGATTCCCCAACTTTGATTCCCAGCCTCTGATTCCCCAGCTCTGATTCCCCGCCTCTGATTCCCCGTGTTTGATTCCCTGCCTCTGATTCCCCGCCTCTGATTCCCCATCTCTGATTCACTGCCTTTGATTCGCCACCTCTGATTCCCCATATCTGATTCCCCACCTCTGTTTCCCCGCATCTGATTCCCCGCCTCTGATTCTCCATATCTCATTCCCCGCCTCTGACTCCCCATCTCTGATTCCCGGACTCTGATTCCCCACCTCTGATTCCCGGCCTCTTATTCCCAGCATCTGATTCCAGGCCTCTGATTCCCGTCCTCTGACTCCCCGCTTCTGATTCTGATTCCCTGCCTCTGATTCCCCATCTCTGATTCCGCACATCTGATTACCTGCCTCTGATTCCCCACCTCTGATTCCCCATATCTGATTCCCCGCCTCTGTTTCCACGCCTCTGATTCCCCGCCTCTGTTTCCCCATATCTAATTCCCCACCTCTGATGCCCCAACTCTGATTCCCCGCCTCTGATTCCAGAGCTCTGATTCCCCGCCTCTGATTCCCCACATCCGATTCCCCATATCTGATTCCCCGCCTCTGTTTCCCCGCCCCTGATTCCCCGCCTCTGTTTCCCCATATCTGATTCCCCGCCTCTGATTCCCAACTATGATTCACCGCCTCTTATTCCCCAGCTCTGATTCCCCGCCTCTGTTTCCCCATATCTGATTCCCCGCCGCTATTTGCCCGCCTCTGATTCCCCGCCTCTGTTTCCCCATATCTGATTCCCCACCTCTGATTCCCAACTATGATTCCCTGCCTCTAATTTCCCAGCTCTGATTCCCCGCCTCTGATTCCCCGTGTCTGATTTCCTGCCTCTGATTCCCCGCCTCTGATTACCCATGTCTGATTCACCGCCTCTGATTCCCCACCTCTGATTCCCCATCTCTGATTCCGCACATCCGATTCCCTGCCTCTGATTCCCCGCCTCTGATTCACTGCTTCTGATTCTGATTCCCTGCCTCTGATTCCCCATCTCTGATTCCGCACATCTGATTCCCTGCCTCTGATTCCCCACCTCTGATTCCCCATATCTGATTCCCCGCCTCTGTTTCCCCACCTCTGATTCCCCGCCTCTGTTTCCCCATATCTAAGTCCCCGCCTCTGATTCCCAAACTCTGATTCCCCACCTCTGATTCCCCAGCTCTCATTCCCCGCCTCTGATCCCCGCATCTGATTCCCTGCATCTGATTCCCAGCCTCTGATTCCCTGCCTCTGATTCCCAACCTCTGATTCCCCACCTCTGATTCCCCATATGTGAATCCCCGCCTCTGTTTCCACGCCTCTGATTCCCCGCCTCTGTTACCCCATATCTGATTCCCCGCCTCTATTTGCCCACCTCTGATTCCCCACCTCTGTTTCCCCATATCTGATTCCCCGACTCTGAATCCCCAACTCTGATACCCTGCATCTAATTCCCCAGCTCTGATTCCCCGCCTCTGATTCCCCGTGTCTGATTTCCTGCCTCTCATTCCCCGCCTCTGATTACCCATGTCTGATTCACCGCCTCTGATTCCCCACCTCTGATTCCCCATCTCTGATTCCGCACATCCGATTCCCTGCCACTGATACCCCGCCCGTGATTCCCCACCTCTGATTCCCCATATCTGATTCCCCGCCTCTGATTCCCTGCCACTGATACCCCGCCTCTGAATCCCCATATCTGATTCCCCATATCTGATTCCCCGCCTCTGTTTCCCCGCCTCTGATTCCCCGCCTCTGATTCCCCATATCTCATTCCCCGCCTCTGAATCCCCATCTCTGATTCCCGGACTCTGATTCCCCACCTCTGATTCCCGTCCTCTTATTCCCGGCATCTGATTCCGGCCTCTGATTCCCTGCTTCTGATTCTGATTCCCTGCCTTTGATTCCCCATCTCTGATTCCGCACATCTGATTCCCTGCCTCTGATTCCCCACCTCTGATTCCCCATATCTGATTCCCCGCCTCTGTTTCCCCGCCTCTGATTCCCTGCCACTGATACCCCTTTCCTGATTCCCCACCTCTGATTCCCCATATCTGATTCCCCACCTCTGTTTCCCCGCCTCTGATTCCCCGCCTCTGATTCCCCATATCTCATTCCCCGCCTCAGAATCCCATCTCTGATTCCCGGACTCTGATTCCCCACCTCTGATTTCCCATATCTCATTCCCCGCCTCTGATTCGCCAGCTATGATTCCCCGCCTCTGATTCCCCACGTCTGATTCCCTGCCTCTGATTCCCTGCCTCTGATTCCACATCTCTGATTCAACACCTCTGATTCCCCGCGTCTGATTCCCCGCCTCTGATTCCCCATCTCTGATTCCCCATCTCTGATTCCCCAATTCTGATTCCCCGCCTCTGATTCCCCAGCTCTGATTCCTCGCCTCTGATTCCCCGTTTTTGATTCCCTGCCTCTGATTCCCGGCCTCTGATTCCCCATCTCTGATTCACCGCCTTTGATTCGCCACCTCTGATTCCCCATATCTGATTCCCCGCCTCTGTTTCCCCGCCTCTGATTCCCCGCCTCTGATTCCCCATATCTCATTCCCCGCCTCTGAATCCCCATCTCTGATTCCCGGACTCTGATTCCCCACCTCTGATTCCCGGCCTCTTATTCCCGGCATCTGATTCCGGCCTCTGATTCCCGGCCTCTGATTCCCTGCTTCTGATTCTGATTCCCTGCCTCTGATTCCCCATCTCTGATTCCGCACATCTGATTC
The DNA here is from genome assembly GCF_036971445.1 of Narcine bancroftii. NCBI lineage: Eukaryota > Metazoa > Chordata > Chondrichthyes > Torpediniformes > Narcinidae > Narcine > Narcine bancroftii. Next base: position 124,234,351 of record NC_091475.1, read on the forward strand.
CCTGCCTCTGATTCCCCACCTCTGATTTCCCATATCTGACTCCCCGCCTCTGTTTCCCCGACTCTGATTCCCCGCCTCTGTTTCCCAATATCTAAGTCCCCGCCTCTGATTCCCCAACTCTGATTCCCCACCTCTGATTCCCCAGCTCTGATTCCCCGCCTCTGATTACCCGCATCTGATTCCCTGCATCTGATTCCAAGCCTCTGATTCCCTGCCTCTGATTCCCAACCTCTGATTCCCCACCTCTGATTCCCCATATCTGAATCCCCGCCTCTGTTTCCCCGCCTCTGATTCCCCACCTCTGTTTCCCCATATCTGATTCCCGGCCTCTGATTCCCCGCCTCTGATTCCCCGCCTCTGATTCCCTGCCTCTGATTCCCCATCCCCGATTCCGCACATCTGATTCCCTGCCTCTGATTCCCCGCCTCTGATTCCCCGCCTCTGATTCCCTGCTTCTTATTCCCAACCTCTGATTCCCCACCTCTGATTCCCCATATTTGATTCCCCGCCTCTGTTTCCCCGCCTCTGATTCCCCTCCTCTGATTCCCCAACTATAATTCCCCGCCTCTGATTCCTCAGCTCTGATTCCCCGTGTTTGATTCCCTGCCTCTGATTCCCTGCCCTGATTCCCCATCTCTGTTTCACCGCCTTTGATTCGCCACCTCTGATTCCCCATATCTGATTCCCCGCCTCTGTTTCCCCGCCTCTGATTCCCTGCCTCTGATTCCCGACCTCTGATTCCACACCTCTGATTCCGCATATCTGATTCCCCGCCTCTGTTTCCCCGCCTCTGATTCCCTGCCCCTGTTTCCCCATATCTGATTCCCTGCGTCTGATTCCCCAACTCTCATTCCCCGCCTCTGATTCCCCAGCTCTGATTCCCCGCCTCTGATTTCCCGTGTTTGATTCCCTGCCTCTGATTCCCCGCCTCTGATTCCCCATCTCTGATTCACCGCCTTTGATTCGCCACCTCTGATTCCACATATCTGATTCCCCACCTCTGTTTCCCCGCCTCTGATTCCCCGCCTCTGATTCTCCATATCTCATTCCCCGCCTCTGAATCCCCATCTCTGATTCCCGCACTCTGATTCCCCACCTCTGATTCCCGGCCTCTTATTCCCAGCATCTGATTCCCGGCCTCTGATTCCCGGCCTATGATTCCCCGCTTCTGATTCAGATTCCCTGCCTCTGATTCCCCATATCTGATTCCCCGCCTCTGTTTCCACGCCTCTGATTCCCCGCCTCTGTTTCCCCATATCTAATTCCCCACCTCTGATGCCCCAACTCTGATTCCCCGCCTCTGATTCCACAGCTCTGATTCCACATCTCTGATTCCCCACATCCGATTCCCCATATCTGATTCCCCGCCTCTGTTTCCCCGCCCCTGATTCCCCGCCTCTGTTTCCCCATATCTGATTCCCCGCCTCTGATTCACAACTATGATTCCCCGCCTCTTATTCCCCAGCTCTGATTCCCCGCCTCTGTTTCCCCATATCTGATGCCCCGCCTCTATTTGCCCGCCTCTGATTCCCCGCCTCTGTTTCCCCATATCTGATTCCCCGCCTCTGATTCCCAACTATGATTCCCCGCCTCTAATTTCCCAGCTCTGATTCCCCGCCTCTGATTCCCCGTGTCTGATTTCCTGCCTCTGATTCCCCGCCTCTGATTACCCATGTCTGATTCACCGCCTCTGATTCCCCACCTCTGATTCCCCATCTCTGATTCCGCACATCCGATTCCCTGCCTCTGATTCCCCGCCTCTGATTCACTGCCTCTGCTTCCCCAGCTCTTATTCCCCGCCTCTGATTCCCCGCGTCTTATTCCCTGCTTCTGATTCTGATTCCCTGCCTCTGATTCCCCATCTCTGATTCCGCACATCTGATTCCCTGCCTCTGATTCCCCACCTCTGATTCCCCATATCTGATTCCCCGCCTCTGTTTCCCCACCTCTGATTCCCCGCCTCTGTTTCCCCATATCTAAGTCCCCGCCTCTGATTCCCCAACTCTGATTCCCCACCTCTGATTCCCCAGCTCTCATTCCCCGCCTCTGATCCCCGCATCTGATTCCCTGCATCTGATTCCCAGCTTCTGATTCCCTGCCTCTGATTCCCAACCTCTGATTCCCCACCTCTGATTCCCCATATCTGATTCCCCGCCTCTGTTTCCACGCCTCTGATTCCCCGCCTCTGTTTCCCCATATCTGATTCCCCGCCTCTATTTGCCCACCTCTGATTCCCCACCTCTGTTTCCCCATATCTGATTCCCCGCCTCTGAATCCCCAACTCTGATTCCCTGCATCTAATTCCCCAGCTCTGATTCCCCGCCTCTGATTCCCCGTGTCTGATTTCCTGCCTCTCATTCCCCGCCTCTGATTACCCATGTCTGATTAACCGCCTCTGATTCCCCACCTCTGATTCCCCATCTCTGATTCCGCACATCCGATTCCCTGCCTCTGATTCCCCGCCTCTGATTCACCGCCTCTGATTCCCGGCCTCTGATTTCCCGCCTCTGATTCCCTGCCACTGATACCCCGCCCCTGATTCCCCACCTCTGATTCCCCATATCTGATTCCCCGCCTCTGTTTCCCCGCCTCTGATTCCCCGCCTCTGATTCCCCATATCTCATTCCCCGCCTCTGAATCCCCATCTCTGATTCCCGGACTCTGATTCCCCACCTCTGATTCCCGTCCTCTTATTCCCGGCATCTGATTCCGGCCTCTGATTCCCTGCTTCTGATTCTGATTCCCTGCCTTTGATTCCCCATCTCTGATTCCGCACATCTGATTCCCTGCCTCTGATTCCCCACCTCTGATTCCCCATATCTGATACCCCGCCTCTGTTTCCCCGCCTCTGATTCCCTGCCACTGATACCCCTTTCCTGATTCCCCACCTCTGATTCCCCATATCTGATTCCCCACCTCTGTTTCCCCGCCTCTGATTCCCCGCCTCTGATTCCCCATATCTCATTCCCCGCCTCAGAATCCCCATCTCTGATTCCCGGACTCTGATTCCCCACCTCTGATTTCCCATATCTCATTCCCCGCCTCTGATTCGCCAGCTTTGATTCCCCGCCTCTGATTCCCCGCGTCTGATTCCCTGCCTCTGATTCCCCGCCTCTGATTCCACATCTCTGATTCAACACCTCTGATTCCCCGCGTCTGATTCCCCGCCTCTGATTCCCCATCTCTGATTCCCCATCTCTGATTCCCCAATTCTGATTCCCCGCCTCTGATTCCCCAGCTCTGATTCCTCGCCTCTGATTCCCCGTTTTTGATTCCCTGCCTCTGATTCCCGGCCTCTGATTCCCCATCTCTGATTCACCGCCTTTGATTCGCCACCTCTGATTCCCCATATCTGATTCCCCGCCTCTGTTTCCCCGCCTCTGATTTCCCGCCTCTGATTCCCCATATCTCATTCCCCGCCTCTGAATCCCCATCTCTGATTCCCGGACTCTGATTCCCCACCTCTGATTCCCGGCCTCTTATTCCCGGCATCTAATTCCGGCCTCTGATTCCCGGCCTCTGATTCCCTGCTTCTGATTCTGATTCCCTGCCTCTGATTCCCCATCTCTGATTCCGCACATCTGATTCCCTGCCTCTGATTCCCCACCTCTGATTCCCCATATCTGACTCCCGGCCTCTGTTTCCCCGCCTCTGATTCCCCGCCTCTGTTTCCCAATATCTAAGTCCCCGCCTCTGATTCCCCAACTCTGATTCCCCACCTCTGATTCCCCAGCTCTGATTCCCCGCCTCTGATTACCCGCATCTGATTCCCTGCATCTGATTCCAAGCCTCTGATTCCCTGCCTCTGATTCCCAACCTCTGATTCCCCACCTCTGATTCCCCATATCTGAATCCCCGCCTCTGTTTCCCCGCCTCTGATTCCCCACCTCTGTTTCCCCATATCTGATTCCCGGCCTCTGATTCCCCGCCTCTGATTCCCCGCCTCTGATTCCCTGCCTCTGATTCCCCATCCCCGATTCCGCACATCTGATTCCCTGCCTCTGATTCCCCGCCTCTGATTCCCCGCCTCTGATTCCCTGCCTCTGATTCCCAACCTCTGATTCCCCACCTCTGATTCCCCATATCTGATTCCCCGCCTCTGTTTCCCCGCCTCTGATTCCCCTCCTCTGATTCCCCAACTATAATTCCCCGCCTCTGATTCCCCAGCTCTGATTCCCCGTGTTTGATTCCCTGCCTCTGATTCCCTGCCCTGATTCCCCATCTCTGTTTCACCGCCTTTGATTCGCCACCTCTGATTCCCCATATCTGATTCCCTGCCTCTGTTTCCCCGCCTCTGATTCCCTGCCTCTGATTCCCAACCTCTGATTCCACACCTCTGATTCCGCATATCTGATTCCCCGCCTCTGTTTCCCCGCCTCTGATTCCCTGCCCCTGTTTCCCCATATCTGATTCCCTGCCTCTGATTCCCCAACTCTCATTCCCCGCCTCTGATTCCCCAGCTCTGATTCCCCGCCTCTGATTTCCCGTGTTTGATTCCCTGCCTCTGATTCCCCGCCTCTGATTCCCCATCTCTGATTCCCTGCCTCTGATTCCCCATCCCCGATTCCGCACATCTGATTCCCTGCCTCTGATTCCCCGCCTCTGATTCCCCGCCTCTGATTCCCTGCCTCTTATTCCCAACCTCTGATTCCCCACCTCTGATTCCCCATATTTGATTCCCCGCCTCTGTTTCCCCGCCTCTGATTCCCCTCCTCTGATTCCCCAACTATAATTCCCCGCCTCTGATTCCCCAGCTCTGATTCCCCGTGTTTGATTCCCTGCCTCTGATTCCCTGCCCTGATTCCCCATCTCTGTTTCACCGCCTTTGATTCGCCACCTCTGATTCCCCATATCTGATTCCCCGCCTCTGATTCCCTGCCTCTGATTCCCAACCTCTGATTCCACACCTCTGATTCCGCATATCTGATTCCCCGCCTCTGTTTCCCCACCTCTGATTCCCTGCCCCTGTTTCCCCATATCTGATTCCCTGCCTCTGATTCCCCAACTCTCATTCCCCGCCTCTGATTCCCCAGCTCTGATTCCCCGCCTCTGATTTCCCGTGTTTGATTCCCTGCCTCTGATTCCCCGCCTCTGATTCCCCATCTCTGATTCACCGCCTTTGATTCGCCACCTCTGATTCCACATATCTGATTCCCCACCTCTGTTTCCCCATATCTGATTCCCTGCCTCTGATTCCCCAACTCTCATTCCCCGCCTCTGATTCCCCAGCTCTGATTCCCCGCCTCTGATTTCCCGTGTTTGATTCCCTGCCTCTGATTCCCCGCCTCTGATTCCCCATCTCTGATTCACCGCCTTTGATTCGCCACCTCTGATTCCACATATCTGATTCCCCACCTCTGTTTCACCGCCTCTGATTCCCCGCCTCTGATTCTCCATATCTCATTCCCCGCCTCTGAATCCCCAACTCTGATTCCCGGACTCTGATTCCCCACCTCTGATTCCCGGCCTCTTATTCCCAGCATCTTATTCCCGGCCTCTGACTCCCGGCCTATGATTCCCCGCTTCTGATTCTGATTCCCTGCCTCTGATTCCCCATCTCTGATTCCGCACATCTGATTCCCTGCCTCTGATTCCCCACCTCTGATTCCCCATATCTGATTTCCCGCCTCTGTTTCCCCGCCTCTGATTCCCCGCCTCTGTTTCCCCATATCTAATTCCCAACCTATGATGCCCCAACTCTGATTCCCTGCCTCTGATTCCCCGCGTTCTATTCCCTGCCTCTGATTCCCCGCCTGTGATTCCCCATCTCTGATTCACCACCTCTGATTCCCCACCTCTGATTCCCCATATCTAATTCCCCGCCTCTGTTTGCCCGCCTCTGATTCCCAGCCTCTGTTTCCCCATATCTGATTCCCCGCCTCTGAATCCCCAACTCTGATTCCCTGCCTCTGATTCCCCAGCTCTGATTCCCCGCCTTTGATTCCCCCGTCTGATTCCCAGCCTCTGAAACCCCGTGTCTGATTTCTTGCCTCTGATTCCCCGCCTCTGATTACCCATCTCTGATTCACAGCCTCTGATTCCCCACCTCTGATTCCCCATCTCTGATACCGCACATCTGATCCCCTGCCTCTGATTCCCCGACTCTGATCCCCACCTCTGATTCCCCAGCTCTGATTCCCCGCCTCTGATTCCCCAACTCTGATTCCCCGCCTCTGATTCCCCATATCTCATTCCCCGCCTCTGGTTCCCCAACTTTGATTCCCAGCCTCTGATTCCCCAGCTCTGATTCCCCGCCTCTGATTCCCCGTGTTTGATTCCCTGCCTCTGATTCCCCGCCTCTGATTCCCCATCTCTGATTCACCGCCTCTGTTTCCCCGCCTCTGATTTCCCGCCTCTGATTCCCCATATCTCATTCCCCGCCTCTGAATCCCCATCTCTGATTCCCGGACTCTGATTCCCCACCTCTGATTCCCGGCCTCTTATTCCCGGCATCTAATTCCGGCCTCTGATTCCCGGCCTCTGATTCCCTGCTTCTGATTCTGATTCCCTGCCTCTGATTCCCCATCTCTGATTCCGCACATCTGATTCCCTGCCTCTGATTCCCCACCTCTGATTCCCCATATCTGACTCCCGGCCTCTGTTTCCCCGCCTCTGATTCCCCGCCTCTGTTTCCCAATATCTAAGTCCCCGCCTCTGATTCCCCAACTCTGATTCCCCACCTCTGATTCCCCAGCTCTGATTCCCCGCCTCTGATTACCCGCATCTGATTCCCTGCATCTGATTCCAAGCCTCTGATTCCCTGCCTCTGATTTCCAACCTCTGATTCCCCACCTCTGATTCCCCATATCTGAATCCCCGCCTCTGTTTCCCCGCCTCTGATTCCCCACCTCTGTTTCCCCATATCTGATTCCCGGCCTCTGATTCCCCGCCTCTGATTCCCCGCCTCTGATTCCCTGCCTCTGATTCCCCATCCCCGATTCCGCACATCTGATTCCCTGCCTCTGATTCCCCGCCTCTGATTCCCCGCCTCTGATTCCCTGCCTCTGATTCCCAACCTCTGATTCCCCACCTCTGATTCCCCATATCTGATTCCCCGCCTCTGTTTCCCCGCCTCTGATTCCTCTCCTCTGATTCCCCAACTATAATTCCCCGCCTCTGATTCCCCAGCTCTGATTCCCCGTGTTTGATTCCCTGCCTCTGATTCCCTGCCCTGATTCCCCATCTCTGTTTCACCGCCTTTGATTCGCCACCTCTGATTCCCCATATCTGATTCCCTGCCTCTGTTTCCCCGCCTCTGATTCCCTGCCTCTGATTCCCAACCTCTGATTCCACACCTCTGATTCCGCATATCTGATTCCCCGCCTCTGTTTCCCCGCCTCTGATTCCCTGCCCCTGTTTCCCCATATCTGATTCCCTGCCTCTGATTCCCCAACACTCATTCCCCGCCTCTGATTCCCCAGCTCTGATTCCCCGCCTCTGATTTCCCGTGTTTGATTCCCTGCCTCTGATTCCCCGCCTCTGATTCCCCATCTCTGATTCCCTGCCTCTGATTCCCCATCCCCGATTCCGCACATCTGATTCCCTGCCTCTGATTCCCCGCCTCTGATTCCCCGCCTCTGATTCCCTGCCTCTTATTCCCAACCTCTGATTCCCCACCTCTGATTCCCCATATTTGATTCCCCGCCTCTGTTTCCCCGCCTCTGATTCCCCTCCTCTGATTCCCCAACTATAATTCCCCGCCTCTGATTCCCCAGCTCTGATTCCCCGTGTTTGATTCCCTGCCTCTGATTCCCTGCCCTGATTCCCCATCTCTGTTTCACCGCCTTTGATTCGCCACCTCTGATTCCCCATATCTGATTCCCCGCCTCTGATTCCCTGCCTCTGATTCCCAACCTCTGATTCCACACCTCTGATTCCGCATATCTGATTCCCCGCCTCTGTTTCCCCACCTCTGATTCCCTGCCCCTGTTTCCCCATATCTGATTCCCTGCCTCTGATTCCCCAACTCTCATTCCCCGCCTCTGATTCCCCAGCTCTGATTCCCCGCCTCTGATTTCCCGTGTTTGATTCCCTGCCTCTGATTCCCCGCCTCTGATTCCCCATCTCTGATTCACCGCCTTTGATTCGCCACCTCTGATTCCACATATCTGATTCCCCACCTCTGTTTCCCCATATCTGATTCCCTGCCTCTGATTCCCCAACTCTCATTCCCCGCCTCTGATTCCCCAGCTCTGATTCCCCGCCTCTGATTTCCCGTGTTTGATTCCCTGCCTCTGATTCCCCGCCTCTGATTCCCCATCTCTGATTCACCGCCTTTGATTCGCCACCTCTGATTCCACATATCTGATTCCCCACCTCTGTTTCACCGCCTCTGATTCCCCGCCTCTGATTCTCCATATCTCATTCCCCGCCTCTGAATCCCCAACTCTGATTCCCGGACTCTGATTCCCCACCTCTGATTCCCGGCCTCTTATTCCCAGCATCTTATTCCCGGCCTCTGACTCCCGGCCTATGATTCCCCGCTTCTGATTCTGATTCCCTGCCTCTGATTCCCCATCTCTGATTCCGCACATCTGATTCCCTGCCTCTGATTCCCCACCTCTGATTCCCCATATCTGATTTCCCGCCTCTGTTTCCCCGCCTCTGATTCCCCGCCTCTGTTTCCCCATATCTAATTCCCAACCTATGATGCCCCAACTCTGATTCCCTGCCTCTGATTCCCCGCGTTCTATTCCCTGCCTCTGATTCCCCGCCTGTGATTCCCCATCTCTGATTCACCACCTCTGATTCCCCACCTCTGATTCCCCATATCTAATTCCCCGCCTCTGTTTGCCCGCCTCTGATTCCCAGCCTCTGTTTCCCCATATCTGATTCCCCGCCTCTGAATCCCCAACTCTGATTCCCTGCCTCTGATTCCCCAGCTCTGATTCCCCGCCTTTGATTCCCCCGTCTGATTCCCAGCCTCTGAAACCCCGTGTCTGATTTCTTGCCTCTGATTCCCCGCCTCTGATTACCCATCTCTGATTCACAGCCTCTGATTCCCCACCTCTGATTCCCCATCTCTGATTCCGCACATCTGATCCCCTGCCTCTGATTCCCCGACTCTGATCCCCACCTCTGATTCCCCAGCTCTGATTCCCCGCCTCTGATTCCCCAACTCTGATTCCCCGCCTCTGATTCCCCATATCTCATTCCCCGCCTCTGGTTCCCCAACTTTGATTCCCAGCCTCTGATTCCCCAGCTCTGATTCCCCGCCTCTGATTCCCCGTGTTTGATTCCCTGCCTCTGATTCCCCGCCTCTGATTCCCCATCTCTGATTCACCGCCTTTGATTCGCCACCTCTGATTCCCTGCCTCTGATTCCCCGCCTCTGATTCCACATCTCTGATTCAACACCTCTGATTCCCCACGTCTGATTCCCCGCCTCTGATTCCCCATCTCTGATTCCCCATCTCTGATTCCCCAATTGTGATTCCCCGCCTCTGATTCCCCAGCTCTGATTCCTCGCCTCTGATTCCCCGTTTTTGATTCCCTGCCTCTGATTCCCGGCCTCTGATTCCCCATCTCTGATTCACCGCCTTTGATTCGACACCTCTGATTCCCCATATCTGATTCCCCGCCTCTGTTTCCCCGCCTCTGATTCCCCGCCTCTGATTCCCCATATCTCATTCCCCGCCTCTGAATCCCCATCTCTGATTCCCGGACTCTGATTCCCCACCTCTGATTCCCGGCCTCTTATTCCCGGCATCTGATTCCGGCCTCTGATTCCCGGCCTCTGATTCCCTGCTTCTGATTCTGATTCCCTGCCTCTGATTCCCCATCTCTGATTCCGCACATCTGATTCCCTGCCTCTGATTCCCCACCTCTGATTCCCCATATCTGACTCCCCGCCTCTGTTTCCCCGCCTCTGATTCCCCGCCTCTGTTTCCCAATATCTAAGTCCCCGCCTCTGATTCCCCAACTCTGATTCCCCACCTCTGATTCCCCAGCTCTGATTCCCCGCCTCTGATTACCCGCATCTGATTCCCTGCATCTGATTCCAAGCCTCTGATTCCCTGCCTCTGATTCCCAACCTCTGATTCCCCACCTCTGATTCCCCATATCTGAATTCCCGCCTCTGTTTCCCCGCCTCTGATTCCCCACCTCTGTTTCCCCATATCTGATTCCCGGCCTCTGATTCCCCGCCTCTGATTCCCCGCCTCTGATTCCCTGCCTCTGATTCCCCATCCCCGATTCCGCACATCTGATTCCCTGCCTCTGATTCCCCGCCTCTGATTCCCCGCCTCTGATTCCCTGCTTCTTATTCCCAACCTCTGATTCCCCACCTCTGATTCCCCATATTTGATTCCCCGCCTCTGTTTCCCCGCCTCTGATTCCCCTCCTCTGATTCCCCAACTATAATTCCCCGCCTCTGATTCCCCAGCTCTGATTCCCCGTGTTTGATTCCCTGCCTCTGATTCCCTGCCCTGATTCCCCATCTCTGTTTCACCGCCTTTGATTCGCCACCTCTGATTCCCCATATCTGATTCCCCGCCTCTGTTTCCCCGCCTCTGATTCCCTGCCTCTGATTCCCGACCTCTGATTCCACACCTCTGATTCCGCATATCTGATTCCCCGCCTCTGTTTCCCCGCCTCTGATTCCCTGCCCCTGTTTCCCCATATCTGATTCCCTGCCTCTGATTCCCCAACTCTCATTCCCCGCCTCTGATTCCCCAGCTCTGATTCCCCGCCTCTGATTTCCCGTGTTTGATTCCCTGCCTCTGATTCCCCGCCTCTGATTCCCCATCTCTGATTCACCGCCTTTGATTCGCCACCTCTGATTCCACATATCTGATTCCCCACCTCTGTTTCCCCGCCTCTGATTCCCCGCCTCTGATTCTCCATATCTCATTCCCCGCCTCTGAATCCCCATCTCTGATTCCCGCACTCTGATTCCCCACCTCTGATTCCCGGCCTCTTATTCCCAGCATCTGATTCCCGGCCTCTGATTCCCGGCCTATGATTCCCCGCTTCTGATTCTGATTCCCTGCCTCTGATTCCCCATATCTGATTCCCCGCCTCTGTTTCCACGCCTCTGATTCCCCGCCTCTGTTTCCCCATATCTAATTCCCCACCTCTGATGCCCCAACTCTGATTCCCCGCCTCTGATTCCACAGCTCTGATTCCCCGCCTCTGATTCCCCATATCTGATGCCCCGCCTCTATTTGCCCGCCTCTGATTCCCCGCCTCTGTTTCCCCATATCTGATTCCCCGCCTCTGATTCCCAACTATGATTCCCTGCCTCTAATTTCCCAGCTCTGATTCCCCGCCTCTGATTCCCCGTGTCTGATTTCCTGCCTCTGATTCCCCGCCTCTGATTACCCATGTCTGATTCACCGCCTCTGAATCCCCACCTCTGATTCCCCATCTCTGATTCCGCACATCCGATTCCCTGCCTCTGATTCCCCGCCTCTGATTCACTGCCTCTGCTTCCCCAGCTCTTATTCCCCGCCTCTGATTCCCCGCGTCTTATTCCCTGCTTCTGATTCTGATTCCCTGCCTCTGATTCCCCATCTCTGATTCCGCACATCTGATTCCCTGCCTCTGATTCCCCACCTCTGATTCCCCATATCTGATTCCCCGCCTCTGTTTCCCCACCTCTGATTCCCCGCCTCTGTTTCCCCATATCTAAGTCCCCGCCTCTGATTCCCCAACTCTGATTCCCCACCTCTGATTCCCCAGCTCTCATTCCCCGCCTCTGATCCCCGCATCTGATTCCCTGCATCTGATTCCCAGCCTCTGATTCCCTGCCTCTGATTCCCAACCTCTGATTCCCCACCTCTGATTCCCCATATCTGATATCCCGCCTCTGTTTCCACGCCTCTGATTCCCCGCCTCTGTTTCCCCATATCTGATTCCCCGCCTCTATTTGCCCACCTCTGATTCCCCACCTCTGTTTCCCCATATCTGATTCCCCGCCTCTGAATCCCCAACTCTGATTCCCTGCATCTAATTCCCCAGCTCTGATTCCCCGCCTCTGATTCCCCGTGTCTGATTTCCTGCCTCTCATTCCCCGCCTCTGATTACCCATGTCTGATTAACCGCCTCTGATTCCCCACCTCTGATTCCCCATCTCTGATTCCGCACATCCGATTCCCTGCCTCTGATTCCCCGCCTCTGATTCACCGCCTCTGATTCCCGGCCTCTGATTTCCCGCCTCTGATTCCCTGCCACTGATACCCCGCCCCTGATTCCCCACCTCTGATTCCCCATATCTGATTCCCCGCCTCTGTTTCCCCGCCTCTGATTCCCCGCCTCTGATTCCCCATATCTCATTCCCCGCCTCTGAATCCCCATCTCTGATTCCCGGACTCTGATTCCCCACCTCTGATTCCCGTCCTCTTATTCCCGGCATCTGATTCCGGCCTCTGATTCCCTGCTTCTGATTCTGATTCCCTGCCTTTGATTCCCCATCTCTGATTCCGCACATCTGATTCCCTGCCTCTGATTCCCCACCTCTGATTCCCCATATCTGATACCCCGCCTCTGTTTCCCCGCCTCTGATTCCCTGCCACTGATACCCCTTTCCTGATTCCCCACCTCTGATTCCCCATATCTGATTCCCCACCTCTGTTTCCCCGCCTCTGATTCCCCGCCTCTGATTCCCCATATCTCATTCCCCGCCTCAGAATCCCCATCTCTGATTCCCGGACTCTGATTCCCCACCTCTGATTTCCCATATCTCATTCCCCGCCTCTGATTCGCCAGCTTTGATTCCCCGCCTCTGATTCCCCGCGTCTGATTCCCTGCCTCTGATTCCCCGCCTCTGATTCCACATCTCTGATTCAACACCTCTGATTCCCCGCGTCTGATTCCCCGCCTCTGATTCCCCATCTCTGATTCCCCATCTCTGATTCCCCAATTCTGATTCCCCGCCTCTGATTCCCCAGCTCTGATTCCTCGCCTCTGATTCCCCGTTTTTGATTCCCTGCCTCTGATTCCCGGCCTCTGATTCCCCATCTCTGATTCACCGCATTTGATTCGCCACCTCTGATTCCCCATATCTGATTCCCCGCCTCTGTTTCCCCGCCTCTGATTTCCCGCCTCTGATTCCCCATATCTCATTCCCCGCCTCTGAATCCCCATCTCTGATTCCCGGACTCTGATTCCCCACCTCTGATTCCCTGCTTCTGATTCTGATTCCCTGCCTCTGATTCCCCATCTCTGATTCCGCACATCTGATTCCCTGCCTCTGATTCCCCACCTCTGATTCCCCATATCTGACTCCCCGCCTCTGTTTCCCCGCCTCTGATTCCCCGCCTCTGTTTCCCAATATCTAAGTCCCCGCCTCTGATTCCCCAACTCTGATTCCCCACCTCTGATTCCCCAGCTCTGATTCCCCGCCTCTGATTACCCGCATCTGATTCCCTGCATCTGATTCCAAGCCTCTGATTCGCTGCCTCTGATTCCCAACCTCTGATTCCCCACCTCTGATTCCCCATATCTGAATCCCCGCCTCCGTTTCCCCGCCTCTGATTCCCCACCTCTGTTTCCCCATATCTGATTCCCGGCCTCTGATTCCCCGCCTCTGATTCCCCGCCTCTGATTCCCTGCCTCTGATTCCCCATCCCCGATTCCGCACATCTGATTCCCTGCCTCTGATTCCCCGCCTCTGATTCCCCGCCTCTGATTCCCTGCCTCTGATTCCCAACCTCTGATTCCCCACCTCTGATTCCCCATATCTGATTCCCCGCCTCTGTTTCCCCGCCTCTGATTCCCCTCCTCTGATTCCCCAACTATAATTCCCCGCCTCTGATTCCCCAGCTCTGATTCCCCGTGTTTGATTCCCTGCCTCTGATTCCCTGCCCTGATTGCCCATCTCTGTTTCACCGCCTTTGATTCGCCACCTCTGATTCCCCATATCTGATTCCCCGCCTCTGTTTCCCCGCCTCTGATTCCCTGCCTCTGATTCCCAACCTCTGATTCCACACCTCTGATTCCGCATATCTGATTCCCCACCTCTGTTTCCCCGCCTCTGATTCCCTGCCCCTGTTTCCCCATATCTGATTCCCTGCCTCTGATTCCCCAACTCTCATTCCCCGCCTCTGATTCCCCAGCTCTGATTCCCCGCCTCTGATTTCCCGTGTTTGATTCCCTGCCTCTGATTCCCCGCCTCTGATTCCCCATCTCTGATTCCCTGCCTCTGATTCCCCATCCCCGATTCCGCACATCTGATTCCCTGCCTCTGATTCCCCGCCTCTGATTCCCCGCCTCTGATTCCCTGCCTCTTACTCCCAACCTCTGATTCCCCACCTCTGATTCCCCATATTTGATTCCCCGCCTCTGTTTCCCCGCCTCTGATTCCCCTCCTCTGATTCCCCAACTATAATTCCCCGCCTCTGATTCCCCAGCTCTGATTCCCCGTGTTTGATTCCCTGCCTCTGATTCCCTGCCCTGATTCCCCATCTCTGTTTCACCGCCTTTGATTCGCCACCTCTGATTCCCCATATCTGATTCCCCGCCTCTGATTCCCTGCCTCTGATTCCCAACCTCTGATTCCACACCTCTGATTCCGCATATCTGATTCCCCGCCTCTGTTTCCCCACCTCTGATTCCCTGCCCCTGTTTCCCCATATCTGATTCCCTGCCTCTGATTCCCCAACTCTCATTCCCCGCCTCTGATTCCCCAGCTCTGATTCCCCGCCTCTGATTTCCCGTGTTTGATTCCCTGCCTCTGATTCCCCGCCTCTGATTCCCCATCTCTGATTCACCGCCTTTGATTCGCCACCTCTGATTCCACATATCTGATTCCCCACCTCTGTTTCCCCATATCTGATTCCCTGCCTCTGATTCCCCAACTCTCATTCCCCGCCTCTGATTCCCCAGCTCTGATTCCCCGCCTCTGATTTCCCGTGTTTGATTCCCTGCCTCTGATTCCCCGCCTCTGATTCCCCATCTCTGATTCACCGCCTTTGATTCGCCACCTCTGATTCCACATATCTGATTCCCCACCTCTGTTTCCCCGCCTCTGATTCCCCGCCTCTGATTCTCCATATCTCATTCCCCGCCTCTGAATCCCCAACTCTGATTCCCGGACTCTGATTCCCCACCTCTGATTCCCGGCCTCTTATTCCCA